>NC_141536.1:136538380-136843674 GCF_021556685.1 Rattus norvegicus
ACACCTGTTCAGATTTTCTCCCAGAGAACACTAGTTTTACATTCTCCTCCCCAGAAGAGAGATGATTCTTTTTCTCTAAAGGTTTAAAACAACAGATCTGATACAAAGTGAACCCTGTGAGGGATTCTCTGTGATTCCTTGAGATATAGATAGAGGGATAGTAACAAAGGGCGGGCTGTGATTTTGTGAATGTTAGTCATCCACATGAGTCAGTTAGATGTAACTGTATGTTTCCTGTTATAACTACAGTGCATGTCTTCCTTGAGATAGATTATCTACTGTATTTTGATGTTCTTATATAGAAAGTCAGAATCTTCATTTATACAGAAGGAACTGCATGCGCCTACAAAACGTGGATATTATCACAGAGAATACAGCATACTTGACACAGACTTGTTGATAAGAGCCTTACAGTTCTTTGCATTTGATTCCATCTACCCACATGGCACTTGTTCTCAGACAACAAGTCAAGATGAATGGCAGTACTTTTATTGAGCAAAGCATAGGTTAGTTATGGCAGGCTTACAATGGTTCATTTAAAAGAAGTATGTGAAATGTAAAAGGAAGACAATTGTTCAGGTGTACATAACTGGACTGCATGTCTCTGTGACTCCTGGCATCCATACTGAAGGGTGATTCCATATTAGAGTTCCAGAAGTAGAATCAATGTCTGCAAGTGTTGGGTAACAGGCCAGTCAGTCTCAGAGTCTCATTTGGTATAACAATCGAATCTTACAGCATGTATATTTTGCTCAATATAGTCAGGATACACTACAAAGTAACATATTTCTCTCTAAAAATGGAAAGAAATATAGATTATTAGGGATATTAAAATCAAAAGGGATATAATCATCCAGTTAACTGAAGTGGAAATGGTAACCATGTAAATGACACACTGGTCATTCCAGTGTCCCTGGGTCCCTGGATATTCAGCATAACTCTTCAGTGGACAATGATCATTGCCTCAATTGTTTATAGTCCACAAGATTTTATGTGCACAATCAAGAATTCATGAGATCCTGAATCCTGGTACACAATGCAGGAGTCCACCTGGTCAGGGCCCATCTAGTTCTAGACATTGACATGTCATTAAGTGTGGCACATGGAAAAATCAAAGAATGGAATATTAATGTGAAAATAAGAGGTGATACAAATATTTGAGAAGATAAGCACTACAACCCCAGTTTGTAGTATCATAAGACAGCATCTGGTGGTAGAAGCAGGATTTCAGCAAGAGGGATTAAAGTCATGAACATGTGGCAGATTGTTTATGTGCACGGGACCAACCATGTAGGTTGATGGCAAGCAAGTAGGTTTTCTGGAGATCGTCCAGCATTCTGCATAGCTATGATTGGTGTGCTCTGAAAGGCACATCAATGAAAGGTACATCCAAAAATAGCTTCTCACTTCTGATATTGCTTTCCTGCCACTATTACTGCTTAATAATTTCTGGGTATCATCTCACAATATTGCACACAGATTCTTCAAATCAATATGAAGTTGTACTTTTATATAATAGTGCTGTTTAGATGAATTAATGACTATAGAATTCTTGATTTGATTCAATAATTTAAGAGAGAAATTTAAGGAGATGGTTTTAGTTGTTTTCCCAGAAAGATATAATAAGGGTAAATCAAGAATAGAGCCTGCACCTCCTCGTAGTATAATTAGTTAATTATAATGAATGAAATGAGCTTTAAACATTGAAGTAAGAAGAGAAATAAATTTGGGACATACTTTAGATCAATGAAAGACATTAATTGTAGGCAATATCCAGGTATGATGCTACCAATGTGTACTGTAATTTAACAAGAACATGGGAAACTGTGGTTTTAAACTTATAATGATATTATAGAGTGAAACACTACTTTGAACTGACTATCTACAACCTTCTGTAACTCCTTTCTTTGAAATTTTATCTGTGAGGCAAATTCTTAAACACTTTTTGTCTAAAAAGCTATAAAAAGGCTGAGAGAAAAGTAAAGTGTAGCCTGTAGCTGTTATTGTATCTTCTCTATTCACAAAATGTTTATATTTGTAGATAGTATGTATTTACATCTGTCTGTCTGTGTGTATGTACATACATATGTATGCTTAATAATTTCTATTCTTAACATGTATGTCTATACATAGACATATGCACTTTGACGTTGAATGGTTGACATCAGCTGAATTCGTGTGTGTGTGTGTGTGTGTGTGTGTGTGTGTGTGTGTGTGCTTGACTTTATTTTTACCCTTTTTCATTTTCTGTGGCTCACAAAAGGTTAATGAATTCATAAGCTCTTAACTGTCTATCAAGAAATCCCCAAGTAGAAGCACCCAAGAAACTGTTTCTTTTCCCAATACTCTCCTAACAGCAGGAGTAAAATTCAGAAACCATTAGCTTCTGGAACCAGAACAATAAGAGATAGTTAATGGCCAGAGGTCATGGACTATTTGTCTTCTTATAACCACCCCACATCAGTACTGAATGACGGAGTGGGACCTTTACAATTGCACCCTGCAAATGAAGGTGGGGTTGGGAGTAAAAGACTCTTCTCTGACAAGCAACCATCTCCACAACTCTTTATTCTGTCAATGAGCAAAAATTCAATCATACCCTTGGTAGTAAAGTTCGTAGGGAATGGAGAATATTGTTTTGAACTCTTCCTCCTCTTCTGTGCACAGTGCTACTTTTGAGGAATGGACTCACTCAACAAGTGTATCTATTTTATTTATTGATAATCTCCACTTTCTCTCTTCAAATGTTTGCACATGATCTTTTCCTGTGCACTTCATTTTTATTAACTTGCCAAAAGCATAACACACTAGCACAAACCCTTCTCAGATATTATACATCAGTCCTCATTTTCACAGGGTTCTTTCAACAAGAGGAGTCACTTAGTGTTCATACCTTCAGCTGTTCTGTTTGTTCTTCGAAGGGACAGTTGTCCAGTTTAGATAGGAGCTTCCTGCATCTGACGCTTCCAGGCAATGATATATAGTACATTGTTTCGCCAGGAGTCCGCTTTAGAAAAGGAACAGGATTAACTGCATCACTTCTCAGTAGTAAGTTTCTCTTCAGTAACCCTTTGTAACTAAAATAATTAATTTCTTTATCATTTGTTTCAGCATTCTTTAGCTTCAAGGATTATTCCTTACACAACAAATAACTCATCTTTATAGAAATTGACGCCCACCCTACTGGTTGTTTGATTTATGACCATCTTTTATGAGTTGTCTTGTGCTGTTGAAGAAGAAGGAAACAGGACAAAAGAGGAGAATAAAATCCATTCAGTGGAGTTAGGAATGAAAGGATTATATCTGAGAGTTATGGTGTTGCCAGAAATAACTCTATACATATGGAAAAGGTTAAGGGGCAGCACTGGTTACCTTTGTCCTGTTTGGGGCTCTTTTCTTTCATGGCCACATGGAAAGCTCTGAAGCTCAGGTTAATTAATTATCATCTCCAAAGGAAGTGTTCTTGAAAAGGGTCCTCTAGTCCAGAGAGGAACACCAACTTACAGAAGGTTTTCTGCTCAGTATGAAGAATTCAATGACAAACACTTCAACATTTAAGTTTATGATTTCTGCACATACTCTTACTCTAACACACAAATTCATGTGTACTAATCCCTAACTCTATCCCTTCATAAAGAAGTACATTTCTACACATTTCCCTCCAATTCACACATTTTTCTCAAAATATCCACCTATCTGTACAAATGTATGACCATAGTACAGCTGCCACCCTGCCTAACTTGTCAGGAAACAAGGCATTACCAAATACACACCTTTAGGTTATAGAATTCCCTCTGGAAAGAACATTTGTAGAAGTCAGAATCAATCTTTCTACATTTGGTTTTAACCATTTCAATTTCACCAAATCCCTATGAAGAAAAGAGCAAAATTGTTGTTTAGTTCTGTATTTTCATTTACATGCATGCCTTAATTTACTTTTGTAGCTAACACTTTTATTTTGGATCCATGTCAATATCATTGCTATCTGAATACACACACAGACTTCTTCCAACAGGATGATTTTCAGGATGTTTTTCTTTGTACATCTTTATTAAATAGAAGGAACAGGACACCCAAGGTGAAGGCTGGGACTAACATTTTTTCAATATTGTTAGTAAGGTAGAACCAGCCTGTAAGAGAAACCATAAGGACAGGTAAGAACCATTGCCAGTACATGATCTGCTCTGAGAAGAAGGGAAGGCTTTAGAAGTCAGCATGAATTGAATGATCCTATCGATTTTGGGATAAAAGGTAGTCATACTTTGTAACTCTAAAAAGGTTTCAGGCTGGTTTTATCACCTAATGATCACCATTAGTAGCTAAATTTAACACAGAGCATCGGTTTCATTTGTTTTCCTACTTTATTCCTTCAGTGGACAGGAGAATTTGGAATGCTTCACACAAGGGGAAATTTCAGGTCAAATAAATAGAGCCTGTGAGTGTCTCAATTCTAAATTTGATCATTGATGCTAACATATCTCAAGGCATTTTAGTCACTTGTTTGTGCAGTTCCCAAATAGGAACTTATATATTCATTGCAGAGGGAATCTCAGATACATTTACTGGATGACAACAAGCTGAAATAATAGACTTTGTCCTAAAAAAAAAATAAAAAAAAAATAGACTTTGTCCTTTGAAACCATGAGTAAGGACAATGTTCCCTGGAGTGATGTTTATCCTGTATTTACAATTTGACTCAGGTACACACGGAACAATAGGTATATTTGTTATGTGTGTGGATTGCACATTTACCTAATTTTGTAATTTTATAATTTTAACAATTATTCAGGTTTTGGAAAGTGGTGTATATGTGCCTTGACTAACAAATCTACTGACAGAGTATGTTGCAGGAGTTGACTCTACATTGCTGAATGATATAGCATACAAGGTGTTCATACTTCACAGTTGGTGACTAGTTGCATGGGACATAGGTCCTAATGTATCATTATTATTATTATTATTATTATTATTATTATTATTATTATTTTGCAAAATTAGGACTCTAGTTCCTAAGTGCTGCTCCAGGAACAATCGAAGGTCACTGTGAAAAAGGATGTAGAAACTCCTGGTTGATTTGTTAATACAAGCTTACAAATTCCATGCTGGGAATTGCTCAGATGATGTTACCTGTCCTTTAGAGGTCTCCATACAATTTGAAATTCGGCTCATTCTGCATGGTGAATTGTTATAAAGGACACATATGCGTGTTTGGAAATATACCCTTAATTCTTTTTCTGTAGGTTCTCACCTAGCACATTTAACATCTAAGAAGTCTATGTCATTACTGAGTGCTATCATTTTTTGTGTCTTGCCATTGTCAATCAATTTTTGGGGCTAACAGCATCTGCATCTGGTGTAGAATGAATGGCTGTTTTTTTAATGTGGGATGGAATCCTTTTCAACATCCATATTAGAAAACTACCTCAGGTTCTGTACATAAAGCACAGCTGAACAGAGAATGTGGGAGCCATAGTCTGCCCTGGGTGTATATGTCAGTGGTCTCTACAAGAAGGAAATAAGTATGATATTATCAGAGCAAGTATAATGACTCTTCATTTTCCTGAAAGGAATATTTACCATATAGAAAGTTCCATTGTTTGCTGAAGTACACAAATTGCTATTATCAAGAGATTCAGAAAAACATATTGACATAAACACACATATCAGGAGCCCCTTGCACTAAATGACAGTGAGGGGGATGAAACAAACATGGCCACATGTTACAATGGACAGAAGGGAGGCAGGATCAACAAGGATGCTGTGAACTCATAATCAATATTATGAGGGAAACTTCATTTCCCATAATAATACTTAGAATTAGGCTGTCTAGAGATTGCAGTAAGGAAAGATGCCATTAATAAATCTGAAATACCAAGTTTTTTTCCTGTAGCCCCATCGATATAAAAAGATATTTAAGTAACCAAAGGCATCTATGACTTCCACATATACACTGACGTATTGGCCCCAAACAATACACATGAACAGACACACACACACACACACACACACACACACACACACACACACACACACACACGCAAATAACTGAAATACTTGAAAGAGTATAAAAAATTCCTTCTTCCATATTAAATGTTTGTGTGTCTGTTTGTCCTACTGTATGGCCATTCATTTAACAATGTACATTGGTATCTGGTATTTAATGTCATTTAGACAAATTAGAGGATACCTTATGCTAACTGTGAAATAGAAACATATTGGTTCCTATTTACTATTGGCAAATTTAAACAGAATATGTTGTAGAGCTCCCACTGTATACTAGTATTTTTTGTTTTGCAGGATTTCTGTTATGTGTGTGGATACTGTTTCTTAGGAGTTCTTTGAATTCAGGTAAAAATAAGGAAATTCTGTGGATACATTTTAGTACTAAGAATGCATCATTCTATTTGTAGTGTGATGAGAACTTCCTTGTGTCTTCTGTTTTAGAAGTCATATATTGTATATTGGAGATATGCGAGCATGGTTACAGAAAAGATTGTAGTAATAGAATAAAAAAAGGATAGTGCTGCACATGGACACATCAACACTGTCTCTTATGCTGGGAGAAGTACTTACCCATATGTTCATGGTGAATGACTCATTTTTTATGTTGCTGAGATATGTGTCAGCACTGTGCGTGTTGTAAAGATATTTGAAGACATCATATACATCCTTCAGTTTGTTTTTGTCTATGAAGTTTTTCTCAAAAATTTCCATACCTCTCCTGGTACGTTTTGCAGTTGCATGGCTGAAATTCAGAAACAGGACAAAGATGGCCAGTAGGAGCAGTGTGCCATGTAGGGTTTTGCACATTTTTCTTCTCAGATATGAAAGGGGAGCTTCAGAGGAGAAGAGGTTTCAAGATGCCTGGGCAGGAAGCACGCATCTTTTATCTTAAATGATGAACCTCCTACTTAGCCACACCTTCCAAATGCAATCCTGTTTTTGATTACCTCACTATCCTGATTCTTGCCAACTTCAATCACTATAGTACACTTGTTCCCTCACCCATACCCATTTAGGATTTCTGCCACTTGTCTGGCTTCTCAGCTTAGACCTTCTCATCACTAGGCCTGGCTCTCCTCCTCTGCTTTCCAATATTGAATTTTTTTTTTTTGTTTTCCCGAGTGGTAAAACTTTTCTTGACCCTGAAAATCAAAGTAAAAATTCAATTCTTATTTTCCTCATAACATTCTAAATGGCATTTTTGAGTTACCTCTGTCATCATAGTTCATGGGTATTCTTGAGCCCCTGTTTAACATCTGGTGTTCCTCCCTTGGCTCTTTTGTTATATGCTGTAGGGATTTCATCCTCAATTTTCTGGAGTAGTATATTTTTGCTAAAAATACTGTGGTAGCCATTATTGTGGAAAGCTTAGAGTGTTAGTTTTTCAGAACTCCCAAAAGTACCTTATGAATTTAGATGACAAAGGTCACAAGGTCCTAAAGGATCTTTCTAGCCCAAACGTCTGGGATCTAGTGATAGAGCCTGGGGTACATTGTATCAGGGAGTCCCAAAGACACACTGCCTGAAACACATAATTTCTATTTAAACTTGGCACTGGGGATTTTAAAACATAGAACTATTTTCATATTATAATATTTGCATTAGTGTCCACAATATTTAAATATTAATATGCAATTCCAGAATCAGCTCTCCACCTAGGAATGCCCTTGATTAATTTCAAATGGTTGTGCTTTGCATACTGGTAAAAACAGAATTTTATTTTCATTTATTTATTTAACTTAAGTTATCTTTAATTCACGAATTCTTTACAATAGTTTGCCCATTTAGAATCTGAGAGGTATTCGAGATGCTTCCCCACTTTTTCTTCTATTAGTTTGAGTGTTTCTGGGGAGGGGAAGCCCATAGAGAAGGGGATGGGGAGGGGTTAGCAGGATATTTGCCCAGAAACTGGGAAGTGGAATAACAACCCAAATGTAAATAAGAAATACTCAATTAATAAAGATTAAAAAAATAGAATCTGACAGGTAAAGGCTAATTTACTTAAATTAAATTTAAGAATCTTATCATTAGTTTTATACTATTAGCGTAAGACTTTAGAGAATATGCTGAATAAAACACGTTAATACAAGTATACTAGCCCCATTTAAGGGCCCTTGTGGAAGATCATCTTAGGGTATCACGGAGGCCGCTAGAAAAAGTAACTGAAGCAATTACTAATTAAAATTTACCCATCTTTCCAGTTTGCACTTGTGCTCAGATCAAACCTAGATCTCCTGCTCCCCACCCACTCCAACAGCATCCAGAGTAAGCTTGACTCCCAGGAACTGTGACACACCAAGAACACAGGTGAAGGCACAACATCTTCACCAATACTCGGTCTAACTTGGTCCCACTGGGACATGGACAACACAGGAACATTCCCTAAACAGACGCATGTATCTTTTTGGTTTGCACCTGTGCCTGGAGTGGTCACAGGGCTCTGGCTCCCCAGCCCACTCCTTCAAAACTTAGAGGAAGCTTGACTCCCATTAACTCAAACACACAAGAATAATAGGATCTTATAGGCAGCATGACTCACAGAACTCTGACACACCCAGGACAAAAACCGAAAATGAACAGAACAAAGAAAGACTATTGAAAGTGGTAATGAAAAAAGATCAAGTAAGATATAAAAGCAGACCTTAGAGAATTACAACCAACTTATAAACAGAGATTCTAAAAGCCAGAAGAACTTAGGGAAATGTCATACAGGTCTTAATAGAAGACAAATGCAGGCTCAGGCCACTATACCCAGCAAAACTTTCAATCACCATAGATAGAGAAACAAGATATTCCATGACAATACCAAATTTAAAGAATTTATTTCCTTCGTTAATACAGCCATAAAGAAAATAATAGAACTAAAAGCCCAACACAAGGTGGGGAACTATTCTGAAGAAACGCAAGAAATTAGACTTCTCACAAGGAACTAAAATAAGTACAAAATCATAATCCTACCTCTAATAACAAAAATAACAAGAGTCAACAGTCTTTAGTCCTTAATATCTTTCAACATCAATTAACTCTATTCCACACACCCCAGAAGACATAGGCATGAAAGCTTTAGAAGAAGAAAGATCAAATACATCCAAGAGGAGTAGATGGCAGCAAATCAAACTCGTGGCTGAAATCAACCTAGTAGAAACAAAGAAAACTATACAAAAATCAACAAAACCAGGAGCAGGTTCTTGAAGAAAATCAACAAGATAAACTCTTAGTCAAACTCACTAGAGGACATAGAGACAGTATACAAATTAACAAATTCAGAACTGTACCTAAAGACATAAAAACAGAACTGAAGAAATTAAAAAAAAATCAGATCCTACTGCAAAAGCATATACTCCGTAAAAGTGGAAAATCTGGGTGAAATGGATGGTTTTCTAGACCAATACTTGGTAGCCAAACTAAATTAGGATCAGATATACTACTTAAACAGCCCCATAACTCCTAAAGAAATAGAAGCAGTCATTAAAATCTCCCAATCAGAAAAGCACAGGACCAGATGTTATTTGTGTTGCATTCTTTCAGACCTTCAAAGAAGACCTAATACCAATACTTCTCAAACTATTCCACCAATGAGAAACAGAAGGAACACTACCCAATACATTCTATAAAGCTAAACTTACACTGATACCTAAATCACACAAAGACCCACAAATAAAGATGCACTACAGGACAATTTTACTCATGAATATTGATCCAAATATACTCAATAAATTCCCCACAAACTGATTTTATGAACACATCAAAATGATCATTCCACATGATAAAATAGTTAGGCTTCATCCTAGGATCCAGGTATGGTTCAATATGTGGAAGTCCATCAACATAATCCACTACATAATCAAACTCAAGGGATAAAATAAACGTATGATCATCTTGTTAGATGCTGTAAAGATCTTTGAAAAATACCCCTTCATGTTAAAAATACTTGAGAGAATAACAATTCAAAGTCCATAGGTAAACTTAATAAAAACAATGTAAAGCAAATAGGCAACATCAAACTAAATGGAGAGAAACTTGAAGCAATCTCTAGTTAGGGGCAAAACAATGGTGCTGAATCTGTCCTTCTATTCAATATAGTATTCCAAGTTCTAGCCAGAGCAATTAGTAAGAAGAGGAGCTCAAAAGGAGACAAATTGGAAAGGAAGAAATCAGAATATCACTATTTGCAGATGATAGGATAGTATTTATGAAAAAGCAAAAATAAATCCAGGAGAGAACTCCTAGAACTTTAGAAATTAGGCTTCCTCTCCTCAAAGGATAAACGGACTGAGAAAGAAATTAGGGAAATGACACCCTTCACCATAGTCACGAATAATATAAAATTCCTTGTCTGACTCTAACCAAGCAAATGAAAGAGACGTATGACAAGAACTTCAAGTCTCTGAAGAATGAGTTTGAAGAAGATCTCAGAAGATGGAAATATCTCCCATGCCCAAAGATTGACAGGATTAACACAGCACAAATAGCCATCTTACCAAAAACAGTCTACAGATTTATTGCAATCTCTATCAAAATTCAAACTCAATTTTTCACAGGGATAGAAAGAACAATTCTCAAATCCTCTTGGAGGAAAGAAAAAACCCAAGACAGTTAAAACAATATTCCACAATAAGAGAAGCTATGGGGGAATCACCATCCTTGATGTCAAGCTCTGTTCCAGAGCAGTAGCAATAAAAACATCATGGTACTGGTATAGAGACAGACTGGCAGATCGATGGAACAGAATGTTTTATTGGATATTTTTATTTATATTTCAAAGGTTATCCCCTTTCCCAGTTGTTTTCCTACTCATAAAACTGACATCTCTTGATACTTGACAAAGAATCCAAAACCAGCCAGTGGGAAAAAAAGCATTTGGAACAAATTGTCCTGGTTCAATTGTTGTTAGGCAAGTAGAAGAACTCAAATTGATCTATTCTTATCTCCCTGTACAAAGGATCAAGAACATACACATGAAACCAAATACACTGAATCTCAAAGAAGAGAAACTGGGGATGAACATCAGTATATGGGCACAGATTAAAATTCCCTGAACTGACTGTCAATGGCTTGTGGTCTAAGAGCAGTAATTGACAAATGGGACCTCATAAAGTTGAAAAGATTCTGCAAGGCAAAGGACACTGTCAATGGAATAAAATGACAATTCACACATTGGATGAAGATCTTTACAAATCCTACATCTGATAAATATACAAAGAACCTGAGAAGGTAAATTCAAGAGAACCAAATAACCCTATTAAAGTGGTATACAGAGATAAAGACTCCTCAACTGAATAATCTAAAATGGCTGAGTATCTCCTAAAGAAATGTCCAACATCCTTATTCATCAGTGTTATGTAAATCAAAACAACCCTGTGATTCCACTTCAAACCAATCAGAATGACTATGACCACAAAGTCAGGCAGCAGCACATGCTCGTAAGGACTTGGAGAAAGAGGAACACTCATTTTGTCCTGGTAGGACTTCAATCTTTTAAAGCCACTTTCGAAATTGTTTTGGTGTTTCCTCAGAAAATGGAAATAGTTCTACCCTAAGCTATACCACTACGAGGCATGTACCCAAATGATGCTCCAAGTAAAATATGGACACATGCTCCATTATGTTTAAAGCAGCCTTATTTATAATATCCAGAACCTAGAAAAAACCCAGATGTTCCTTAAAACAAGAATGGATACAGAAGTTTTGGTACATTGATAAAATGGTGTACTACTTAGCCATTAAAACAATGATTTCACGAAATTCTCAGGGAAATGGATGAAAATATAAAATATCATCCTGAAGTCCTTCAAACAGAAAAGAACCCACAAGGTATGTATTCACTGATGATTTGCTTTTAGTCTAAAAGCTTAGAATACTCTTGATACAGTCCACAAACCATATAAAGCATAAGAAGAAGGCAGAATAAATTATAGCGTCTTTAATTCTACAGAGAACATGGAACAAAAAATCAGGGGGGTTAGGGGGAGGGACAGACCAGGGAGGGAAGAGGGGGAGAAAAAAGTGGGCAAGAATAGATTTGTAAGGGACCAGAGAGAAGTACAGAGGATCAGGAGATTGAAGAGAAAAAACAGGTAGCAGAGGGCAATGAGGAACTGGGGTAGCCACCAGAAAATCCCAGGCTCCAGGGAAGTGAGAGGTTTCCAGGAACCAATGGCAATGACTTTCAGTGAAATACCAACAAATGGGAGATACAACTTGTAGAAACTACTTCTAGTATATAAGCAAGGTCCCCGATTGACGAATGTTGACCCCACACATCTGAAATTTTTAAACCCAGAAATATTCCATTCCAAAAGAAAGTCAGGGACAAGAAATGGACCAGAGACTGAAGGAAAGGCTATACAGAGACCTCCACAAATAGGGATCCATTCTATCTGCAGACAACAAATACCACATTATTGCTGATAAAAATACTTTTTGATAGGAGACTGATATTGCTATTGCAAGAGATTCTACAAGCATTGATCAGTACAGATACAGATATTCACAACCACATATTGGACTGAGCCCAGGGACTCCAGTAGAAGAGGTAGTGGAAGGATGGAAGCAGCTGAAGGGGATTTGAAGGGGATTGCAACCTCATAAGAAGAACTATATCAACTGGACCACCCAGATCTCCTAGGGACTAAACCACCAACCAAAGAATATACATGGAGGGAGCCAGGACTCCAAATAGATATGTAGCAGAGGATGGCCTTATCTGATATCAGTGGGAGGGGAGAGAGGCTTGATGCCCCAGCATAGAGGCATGCTAGAGGCATGAGGCAGGACTGGAAGAAAGGGGGGAGGAGCATACTCACAGAGGCAAAGGGAGGAGGGTGAGGTGTGTTTAGAAGGCATGTGGCTGGAAGGGAAATTAATAAAGAGGATATCATTTAAAATTTAAATTAATAAAAATATATGTAAATAATATTTACCCATAGACCTGGAGCATTCCAAAACACAGTTCTAGTATAGTACTCCAGGTTTTATATTGTGTTGAGAATACTTTAATATTGATATGTAATATGAGCATTAGTTCTCACAGAGACAATGAATGAAGCAGGAAAGGAAGAAAAGTTGATCCAGAGATTGGCCCACCTGGGAACCCATCCCATATGCAGTCACCAAATGCAATCACGATTGCTGATGGCAAGAAATGCTTCATGACAGGAGCCAGATACACGTTTCTCCTGAGAGGCTCTGCCAAAGGCCTAATGATACAGATGAGGTTTGTTGCAGCTAACCATTGGACAAAACAAAGGGACCCAAATGGAGGAGTTAGAGAACAAACTGAAGGCGCTGAAGGAGTTTGCAACATCATAGGAAGAACAAAAACATCAGGCAACCAGACCCTGTCAGAGTTCCTAGGTACTAAACCACAAACCACTTTGTATACATGGAAGGAACCATGACTCTAGCCACATATGTAGCAGAGAATGGCATTGTCCAGCCTCAATAGGAGGAAAAGCTCTTGGTCCTGTGAAGGCTTGTTTCCCCAATGCAGGTTAAAGCCAGGGCATTAAGGTTGGAGTGGGTGGGTGGGAGTAGGTCCATCCTCATAAAAGCCGGAGGAGGGAAAGGAGGTATTGAACAGAGGGAAGGGAATGTATGGAATGTAAGTAAGAAGAAAAATAAATGTAAATCTAAGAAAATAATATGAAAAATGTAAATCAAAGAAAAATAAAATGAAAAATGTCTAAGGTCTGCATATCCTGAAACTGTGAGACAAATGTTAGTCTTCCTTGAAAGATTTAGAAATCTTAAGTTCTGCCTGAAAGGCATAAATTGGCAGATGGTTTGCTATCTTCACACTCATTCATTCTTTCTCCTCCCATTTCCATTATGTGTTCCCATACAGATTCTGATAAGAGTTAACACCCATATATCATTTATTTTCAGTACCTTTACTTGTTTGATGTTTACAATGATTCATTGTTTCCAGCTAAGTCTTCAGAGTTAATTATGTTTCACATGCACAGCTTCAAATAATGAATTCTGGAAGCTTTCTACAAGGGAACTCAATACTCCCTTCCTCTGAGACTAATTAAAACCATAGATAAGCATGTAATGAAACTGCCACCAATGTAACTTTAACAACAGTATAACATGCACAATATTGATTAATTCTACTGCCATGTCTGGGTGGAACATTGATCCCTTGAACCTAAGCTGTAACATACACTGTGTACTTCAGTCACTGTGTGACTCAACAGATAAATTTCCCTGTTGTTTGACATGAGAACCTCTGAAATGACATTATGAATTCAGTTTCTTTATTTCCAAAAAACAATCATGTTACCTGTTGAAGTTTTGATCAGTTGCAGTATTCTCCTCAGAAGAGGTGTATTAAGCTCCCAATACAAAGTTTGCAGTTTCTTCATTGTTTTTTTCTCCATCTTTATTAAACTGTATTTCTTATTTACACTACCATTGTTATTCAATTTCCCAGTTTCCAGGCCAACATCTGCTTAAGCCCTCCCCCTCCTCTTACATATAGGTGTTCCCCTCCCCATCCTCCCCCCATTACCACCCTCCTGCCAACAATCACGTTCACTGGGGGTTCAGTCTTGGCAGGAACAAAGGCTTCCCTTTCCACGGGTGCTCATACTAGGCTATTCATTGCTATGTATGCAGTCGAAGCCCATGGTCTGTCCAGGTATAGTCTTTGGGTAGTGGCTTGGTCCTCGGAAGCAATGGTTGGTTGGCATTGTTGTTCATATGGGGTCTCAAGCCCCTTCAATCTTTTTCAGTCCTTTCGCTGAATCTTTCAACAGGGGTCCCATTCTCAGTTCAAAGGTTTGCTGCTGGCATTCACCTATGTATTCTGACTGTGTCTCTTAAGAGGGATGTACATCCAGTTCCTGTCAGCCTGTTCTTCTTTGATTCATCCATCTTATCTAGTTTGGTGGCTGTATTTGTATGGGCAACATGTCGGGCAGCCTCTGGATAGGTGTTCCTTCAGCCTCTGTTCAAAACTTTGTGCCCCTATTCCCTCCCAAGGGTATTCTCTTTCCCTTTTAAAGAAGGAGTGAAGCATTCGCATTTTGGTCATCCCTCTTGAGTTTCATGTGTTCTGCGTATCTAGGGCAATTCAAGAATTTGGGCTAATAGCCACTTATCAATGAGTGCATACCATGTGTGTTTTTCTGTGATTGGGTTACCTCACACCAGGATGATATTTTCCACTTCCATCCATTTGCCTATGAATTTCATAAAGTAATTTTTTTGATAGCTGAGTAATATTCCATTGTGTAGATGTACCACATTTTCTGTATCCATTCCTCTGTTGAAGGGCATTTGGGTTCTTTACAGCTTCTGGCTATTATTAATAAGGCTGTTATGAACATAGTGGAACATGAGTCTTTGTTATATCTTGGGGCATCTTTTGGGTATATTCCCAAGAAATGTACAGCTGGGTCCTCAGGTAGTTCAACGTCCAATTTTCTGAGCAACCTCCAGACTGATTTCCTGAATTGTACCAGTCTGCAATCCCAGCAACAATGGCAGAGAGTTCCTCTTTCTCTACATCTTCACCAGCATCTGCTGTCTCCAGAGATTTTGATCTTAGCAATTCTGACTGGTGTGAGGTAGAATCTCAGGGTTGTTTTGGTTTGCACTTCCCTTATGACTAAAGATATTGAACATTCCTTAGGTGCTTCTCAGCCATTCTGTATTCATCAGATTTGAATTCTTTGTTTAGCTCTGAATCCTATTTTTAATACCATTATTTGTCTCTCTACAGTTTAATTTTGTGAGTTCTTTGTATATTTTGGATATAAACCCTCTATCAGTTGTAGGACTAGTAAATATCTTTTCACAATCTGTTGGTTTTCATTTTACCCCAACAACAGTTTCCTTTGTCTTACAGAATCTTTGCAGATTTATGAGATCCCATTTGTCGATTCTTTTTCTTTTTTATCTTTATTAAGTTGAGTTTTTCTTATTTACATTCTGTTTGTTATTCTCTTTTCAGGTTTCCGGGCCAACATCCCCCTAAGCCCTTCCCTCCCTTCCATATGGGTGTTCCCCTCCCTATCCTCGCCCCATTACCGTGCTCCCCTCAACAATTTCGTTCACTGGGGGTTCAGTCTTGGCAGGACCAAGGACTTCCCCTTCCACTGGTGCTCTTGGTAGGTTATTCATTGCTACTTATGAGGTTGGAGCACAGGGTCAGTCCATGTATAGTTTTTGGGTAGTGGATTAGTCCCTGGAAGCTCTGGTTGCTTGGCATTGTTGTTCATATGGGGTCTCAAGCCCCTTCAAGCTCTTCCAGTCCTTTCTCGGATTCCTTCAATGGGGGGCACCATTCTCCATTCAGTGGTTTGCTGCTGGCATTTGCCAATGCATTTGCTGTATTCTGGCTGTGTCCCTCAGGAGAGATCTACATATGGTTCCTATTGGCCTGCACTTCTTTGCTTCATCCATCTTATCAAATTGGGTGGCTGTATAAATATGGGCCACATGTGGGGCAGGCTCTGAATGGGTGTTCCTTCTGCCTCTGTTTTAAACTTTGCCTCCCTATTCCCCCCCAAGGGTATTCTGTGCCCCTTTAAAAAGAAGGAGTGAAGCATTAGCATTCTGGTCATCCCTCTTGAGTTTCATGTGTTCTGTGTATATAGGGCAATTCAAGCATTTGGGCTAATAGCCACTTATCATTGAGTACATACCATGTGTGTTTTTCTATGATTGGGTTACCTCACTCAGGATGATATTTTCCAGTTTCATCCATTTGCCTATGAATTTCATAAAGTCATTGTTTTTGATAGCTGAGTAATATTCCATTGTGTAGATATACCACACTTTCTGTATCCATTCCTCTGTTGAAGGGCATCTGGGTTCTTTTCAGCTTCTGGCTATTATTAATAAGGCTGCTATGAACATAGGGGAACATGGTCTTTGTTATTTTGTGGCATCTTTTGGGTATATACCCAAGAGAGGTATAGCTGGGTCCTCAGGTAGTTTAATGTCCAATTTTCTGAGGAACCTCCACACTGTATTCCAGAATGGTTGGACCAGTCTGCAATCCCAGCAACAATTTAGGAGTGTTCCTCTTTCTTCACATCCTTGTCAGCATTCGCTGTCACCTGAGTTTTTGATCTTAGCCATTCTCACTGGTCTGAGGTGAAATCTCAGTGTTGTTTTGATTTGCATTTCCCTTATGACTAAAGATGTTGAACATTTCTTTAGGTGTTTCTCAGCCATTCGACATTCCTCAGCTCTGAATTCTTAGTTTAGATCTGAACTCCATTTTAATAGGATTATTTTTCTCCCTGCAGTCTAACTTCTTGAGTTCTTTGTATATTTTGGATAAAAGCCCTCTATCTGTTGTAGGGATCCCAATCTGTTGGTTGTCATTTTGTCCTAACAACAGTGTCCTTTGCCTTACAGAAGTTTTGTAGTTTTATGAGATCCCATTTGTTGATTCTTGATCTTAGAGCATAATCCATTGGTGTTTTGTTCAGGAAATTTTCTCCAGTGTCCATGGGTTTGAGATGCTTCCCACTTTTTTTTCTATTAGTTTGAGTGTATCTGTTCTGATGTGGAGGCCCTTGATCCACTTGGACTTAAGCTTTGTACAGGGTGATAAGCATGGATCAGTCTGCATTCTTCTACATGCTGACCTGCGGTTGAACCAGTACCATTTGCTGAGAATGCTATCTTTTTTCCATTGGATGTCAAAAATCACATGAGAATATGTGTGTGGGAGTTTCTTCTTTCTTAATTTAATTATATTTTTACTTATTTAATTTACATTCCACTGTCTGCCCCTGTCCCTCAGAGTTGTTTTGATTTTCAATTTCCTGAAGACTAAGGATATTGAACATTTCTTCAGATGCTACTTGGCCATTCCATATTCCTGAGTAGAGAATTCTTTCTTTAGTTTTCTACCCCATTTTTAAAAGTGTTATTTGATGACCCGAGTATTGCAAATCAAAATGACCCAGAGAGTCCACCCTACACCTGTCAGAAGGACTTAGGTCAAAACCTCAGGTGACAACACATTTTGGCAAGGATGTGGAGAAAGGGGAAGACACCTACAGTGCTGTTGGGATTTTAAACTGGTACCACCAGTATGGAAATCAATTTGGAGATTCCTCAAAAAATTGGAAAGAGACCTACCTAAAGACGAAAACATTCATTCTTGGGATTATACCGAAAAGATTCCTCAGCATTCCACAGGGGCACATGTTCGACTATGTTCATAATGGCCTTGTTTGTGATAGACAGAAACAGTATTACAACAGAAGAATAGATATAGAAAATGTTCATTTACACAATGGAATCCTACTCAGGTATTAAGAAAGAGGACATTCTGTGATTTGCAGGCAAATGGATGGATCTAGAAAATATCCTGAGTTTGGCGACTCAGGCCCAAAAGGACATGCATGTTACGTTCTCCCCAATGAGTGGATATTAACCAATAAAAAAAAAAATACCGAGCAATAGCTCCCTGCTCCCAAACCCCGTGGGAGGGAGACCTCACCTCCTAGACAGGTGTGCACTCCTGAGACTGCAGAGAGGGACAGACCACCAATACTGGCCACCCCTGCCCACATCCCTGGCCCAAAAGGAAAATAAGTAGGGCCGCTGAGAACAGGAAGATAGGGGCACTAAAACGGCTGGTCCCCTGTGGGAAAGACACCACCCGGATGTAAAGGGACCTGGTCAACAGCTTCCTGCACTCAAATCCCTTGGGAGGAAGAGCTAAACCTTCAGAGGGGCAGACATGCCTGGGAAGCCATAAGAGACTACATTCTGCCCACATTTCTGACTCCAGAGGAAAACACCTAATGCCATCTGGGACCCCGGTGCATCAGGGCCTCGTTAAAAGGCAAGTCAGGCCCTTCTGGTTGCTGCCCTCAGGGAGAGCTCAAAAACAGTCTGCCAGGAGCAACTTCAGCACCAGGATCAGAGGTAAGACCAACTATTCCCCTCCAAGTGACCTGACTGGTGGACTCAGGACATACACTCATAGGAACAGCTGAAGACCAGTAGACAGGAAAGACTACACGCCCGAAAGCAGAATGCTCTGTTCCCATAACTGGCTGAAAGAAAACAGGAAAACAGTTATACAGCACTCCAGACACACAGGCTTATAGGATGGTCTAACCACTGCCAGAAGTAACAGAACAAGGTAACACCAGAGACAACCTGAGAGTGAGAGGCAAGCTCAGGAACCCAAGCAACAGAAACAAAGACTATATGGCATCATCAGAGCCCAATTCTCCTATCAAAGCGAACACTGAATATCCAAACACAGCAGAAATGCAAGATCTTGATTTAAAATCACATTTGATCATGATGATGGAGGACTTCAAGAAAGACATAAAGATCTCCCTTAGAGAAATGCAGGAAAACATAAATAAACAAGTAGAAGCCTATAGAGAGGAATCACAAAAATCCCTGAAAGAATTCCAGGAAAACACAATCAAACGGGTGAAGGAAATCAAAATGGAGATAGAAGCAACAAAGAAAGAACAAAGGGAAACAACCCTGGATATAGAAAACCAAAGGAAGAGACAAGGAGCCGTAGATACAAGCATCACCAACAGAATACAAGAGGTAGAAGAGAGAATCTCAGGAGCAGAAGATTCCATAGAAATCATCGACACAACTGTCAAAGATAAGGTAAATCAGAAAAAGCTACTGGTCCAAAACATACAGGAAATCCAGTATTCAGGGAGAAAATCAAACCTAAGGATAATAGGTATAGAAGAGAGTGAGGACTCCCAGCTCAAAGGACCAGTAAATATCTTCAACAAAATCATAGAAGAAAACTTCCCGAACCTAAAGAAAGACATGCCCATAAACATACAGGAAGCCTCCAAATAGATTGGACCAGAAAAGAAACACCTCCCATCACATAATAGTCAAAACACCAAATGCACAAAATAAATAAAGAATATTAAAAGCAGTAAGGGAAAATGGTCAAGTAATATATAAAGGCAGACCTATCAAAATTACACCAGACTTCTCACCAGAGACTAAGAAGGCCAGAAGATCCTGAACAGATGTCATACAGACCCTAAGAGAACACAAATGCCAGCCCAGGTTACTATATCGAGCAAAACTCTCTACTAACATAGATGGAGAAACCAAGATATTCCATGACAAAACCAAATTTAAACAATATCTTTCTAAAATACAGCCCTACAAAGGATAATAAATGGTAAAGCCCAACATAAAGAGGCAAGTTATACCCTACAAAAAGCAAGAAGCTAATTGTCTTCTCAACAAAACAAAGAAAAGCACACAAACATAATATCACATCCAAATACGAATATAACAGGAAGCAACAATCAGTATTCCTTAATATCTCTCAACATCAATGAACTCAACACCTCAATAAAAAGATATAGATAAACTAACTGGACACACAATGAGGACCCTGCATTCTGCTGCCTACAGGAAACACACCTCAGAGACAAGGACAGACACTACCTCAGATTGAAAGGCTGGAAAACAACGTTCTAAGCAAATGGTCTGAAGAAGCCAGCTGAAATAGCCATTCTAATATCGAATAAAATCGATTTCCAGGGAAGTCCCACACCCGCGGATCCCGGCCCACAGCAGCTCTCTGCCCCCAGACCCTGGGAGAGAGAGACCCAACCGCCTGGTCAGGTGGGCACTCCTGAGGCTGCAGAGCGGAAGAGACCACCAACACTGCTCACCCCTGCCCACATCCCTGGCCCAAGAGGAAACTGTATAAGGCCTCTGGGCTCCCGTTGGGGAGGGCCCAGGAGCGGCAGGACCCCTGCCTGAGACACCACCAGAACCTGAAGGAAACAGACCGGATAAACAGTTCTCTGCACCCAAATCCCGTGGGAGGGAGAGCTGAACCTTCAGAGAGGCAGACAAGCCTGGGAAACCAGAAGAGACTGCTCTCTGCACACACATCTCGGACGCCAGAGGAAAAAGCCAAAGACCATCTGGAACCCTGGTGCACTGAAGCTCCTGGAAACGGCGCCACAAGTCTTCCTGGTTGCTGCCACTGCAGAGAGCCCGTGAGCAGCACCCCACGAGCGAACTTGAGCCTCGGGACCACAGGTAAGACCAAATTTTCTGCTGTAAGAAAGCTGCCTGGTGAACTCAAGACACAGGCCCACAGGAACAGCTGAAGACCTGTAGAGAGGAAAAACTACACGCCGGAAAGCAGAACACTCTGTCCCCATAACTGACTGAAAGAGAGGAAAACAGGTCTACAGCACTCCTGACACACAGGCTTATAGGACAGTCTAGCCACTGTCAGAAATAGCAGAACAAAGTAACACTAGAGATAATCTGATGGCGAGAGGCAAGTGCAGGAACCCAAGCAACAGAAACCAAGACTACATGGCACCATCGGAGCCCAATTCTCCCATCAAAACAAACATGGAATATCCAAACACACCAGAAAAGCAAGATCTAGTTTCAAAATCATTTTTGATCATGATGCTGGAGGACTTCAAGAAAGACGTGAAGAACTCCCTTAGAGAACAAGTAGAAGCCTACAGAGAGGAATCGCAAAAATGCCTGAAAGAATCGCAAAAATCCCTGAAAGAATTCCAGGAAAACATAAATAAACAAGTAGAAGCCCATAGAGAGGAGACACAAAAATCCCTGAAAGAATTCCAGGAAAACATAAATAAACAAGTAGAAGCCCATAGAGAGGAGACACAAAAATCCCTGAAAGAATTCCAGGAAAACACAATCAAACAGTTGAAGGAATTAAAAATGGAAATAGAAGCAATCAAGGAAGAACACATGGAAACAACCCTGGATATAGAAAACCAAAAGAAGAGACAAGGAGCTGTAGATAGAAGCTTCACCAACAGAATACAAGAGATGGAAGAGAGAATCTCAGGAGCAGAAGATTCCATAGAAATAATAGACTCAACTGTCAAAGATAATGTAAAGCGGAAAAAGCTACTGGTCCAAAACATACAGGAAATCCAGGACTCAATGAGAAGATCAAACCTAAGGATAATAGGTAGAGAAGAGAGTGAAAACTCCCAGCTCAAAGGACCAGTAAATATCTTCAACAAAATCATAGAAGAAAACTTCCCTAACCTAAAAAAAGAGATACCCATAGACATACAAGAAGCCTACAGAACTCCAAATAGATTGGACCAGAAAAGAAACACCTCCCGTCACATAATTGTCAAAACACCAAACGCACAAAATAAAGAAAGAATATTAAAAGCAGTAAGGGAAAAAGGTCAAGTAACATATAAAGGGAGACCTATCAGAATCACACCAGACTTCTCGCCAGAAACTATGAAGGCCAGAAGATCCTGGACTGATGTCATACAGACCCTAAGAGAACACAAATGCCAGCCCAGGTTACTGTATCCAGCAAAACTCTCAATTAACATTGATGGAGAAACCAAGATCTTCCATGACAAAACCAAATTTACACAATATATTTCTACAAATCCAGCACTACAAAGGATAATAAATGGTAAAGCCCAACATAAGGAGGCAAGCTATACCCTAGAAGAAGCAAGAAACTAATCGTCTTGGCAACAAAACAAAGAGAATGAAAGCACACAAACATAACCTCACATCCAAATATGAATATAACGGGAAGCAATAATCACTATTCCTTAATATCTCTCAATATCAATGGCCTCAACTCCCCAATAAAAAGACATAGATTAACAAACTGGATACGCAACGAGGACCCTGCATTCTGCTGCCTACAGGAAACACACCTCAGAGACAAAGACAGACACTACCTCAGAGTGAAAGGCTGGAAAACAACTTTCCAAGCAAATGGTCAGAAGAAGCAAGCTGGAGTAGCCATTCTAATATCAAATAAAATCAATTTCCAACTAAAAGTCATCAAAAAAGATAAGGAAGGACACTTCATATTCATCAAAGGAAAAATCCACCAAGATGAACTCTCAATCCTAAATATCTATGCCCCAAATACAAGGGCACCTACATACGTAAAAGAAACCTTACTAAAGCTCAAAACACACATTGCACCTCACACAATAATAGTGGGAGATTTCAACACCCCACTCTCATCAATGGACAGATCATGGAAACAGAAATTAAACAGTGATGTCGACAGACTAAGAGAAGTCATGAGCCAAATGGACTTAACGGATATTTATAGAACATTCTATCCTAAAGCAAAAGGATATATCTTCTTCTCAGCTCCTCATGGTACTTTCTCCAAAATTGACCATATAATTGGTCAAAAAACGGGCCTCAACAGGTACAGAAAGATAGAAATAAACCCATGCGTGCTATCGGACCACCACGGCCTAAAACTGGTCTTCAATCACAATAAGGGAAGAATGCCCACATATACGTGGAAATTGAACAACGCTCTACTCAATGATAACCTGGTCAAGGAAGAAATAAAGAAAGAAATTAAAGACTTTTTAGAATTTAATGAAAATGAAGGTATAACATACCCAAACTTATGGGGCACAATGAAAGCTGTGCTAAGAAGAAAACTCATAGCGCTGAGTGCCTGCAGAAAGAAACAGGAAAGAGCATATGTCAGCAGCTTGACAGCACACCTAAAAGCTCTAGAACAAAAAGAAGCAAATACACCCAGGAGGAGTAGAAGGCAGGAAATAATCAAACTCAGAGCTGAAATCAACCAAGTAGAAACAAAAAGGACCATAGAAAGAATCAACAGAACCAAAAGTTGGTTCTTTGAGAAAATCAACAAGATAGATAAACCCTTATCCAGACTAATGAGAGGACACAGAGAGTGCGTCCAAATTAACAAAATCAGAAATGAAAAGGGAGACATAACTACAGATTCAGAGGAAATTCAAAAAATCATCAGATATTACTATAAAAGCCTATATTCAACAAAACTTGAAAATGTTCAGGAAATGGACAATTTCCTAGACAGATACCAGGTATCGAAGTTAAATCAGGAACAGATAAACCAGTTAAACAACCCCATAACTCCTAAGGAAATAGAAGCAGTCATTAAAGGTCTCCCAACCAAAAAGAGCCCAGGTCCACACGGGTTTAGTGCAGAATTCTATCAAACCTTCATAGAAGACCTCATACCAATATTATCCAAACTATTCCACAAAATTGAAACAGATGGAGCACTACCGAATTCCTTCTACGAAGCCACAATTACTCTTATACCTAAACCACACAAAGACACAACAAAGAAAGAGAACTTCAGACCAATTTCCCTTATGAATATCGACGCAAAAATACTCAATAAAATTCTGGCAAACCGAATCCAAGAGCACATCAAAACAATCATCCAACATGATCAAGTAGGCTTCATCCCAGGCATGCAGGGATGGTTTAATATAAGGAAAACCATCAACGTGATCCATTATATAAACAAACTGAAAGAACAGAACCACATGATAATTTCATTAGATGCTGAGAAAGCATTTGACAAAATTCAACACCCCTTCATGATAAAAGACCTGGAAAGAATAGGAATTTAAGGCCCATACCTAAACATAGTAAAAGCCATATACAGCAAATCAGTTGCTAACATTAAACTAAATGGAGAGAAACTTGAAGCAATCCCACTAAAATCAGGGACTAGACAAGGCTGCCCACTCTCTCCCTACTCATTCAATATAGTTCTTGAAGTTCTAGCCAGAGCAATCAGACAACAAAAGGAGATCAAGGGGATACAGATCGGAAAAGAAGAAGTCAAAATATCACTATTTGCAGATGACATGATAGTATATTTAAGTGATCCCAAAAGTTCCACCAGAGAACTACTAAAGCTGATAAACAACTTCACCAAAGTGGCTGGGTATAAAATTAACTCAAATAAATCATTTGCCTTCCTCTATACAAAAGAGAAACACGCTGAGAAAGAAATTAGAGAAATGACACCCTTCATAATAGACCCAAATAATATAAAGTACCTCGGTGTGACTTTAACCAAGCAAGTAAAAGATCTGTACAATAAGAACTTCAAGACACTGAGGAAAGAAATTGAAGAAGACCTCCGAAGATGGAAAGATCTCCCATGCTCATGGATTGGCAGGATTAATATAGTAAAAATGGCCATTTTACCAAAAGCAATCTACAGATTCAATGCAATCCCCATCAAAATACCAATCCAATTCTTCAAAGAGTTAGACAGATCAATTTGCAAATTCATCTGGAATAACAAAAAACCCAGGATAGCTAAAGCTATCCTCAACAATAAAAGGACTTCAGGGGGAATCACTATCCCTGAACTCAAGCAGTATTACAGAGCAATAGTGATAAAAACTGCATGGTATTGGTACAGAGACAGACAGATAGACCAATGGAATAGAATTGAAGACCCAGAAATGAACCCACATACCTATGGTCACTTGATTTTTGACAAAGGAGCCAAAACCATCCAATGGAAAAAAGATAGCATTTTCAGCAAATGGTGCTGGTTCAACTGGAGGGCAACATGTAGAAGAATGCAGATCGATCCATCCTTATCACCCTGTACAAAGCTTAAGTCCAAGTGGATCAAGGACCTCCACATCAAACCAGACACACTCAAACTAATAGAAGAAAAACTAGGGAAGCATCTGGAACACATGGGCACTGGAAAAAATTTCCTGAACAAAACACCAATGGCTTATGCTCTAAGATCAAGAATCGACAAATGGGATCTCATAAAACTGCAAAGCTTCTGTAAGGCAAAGGACACGGTGGTTAGGACAAAACGGCAACCAACAGATTGGGAAAAGATCTTTACCAATCCTACAACAGATAGAGGCCTTATATCCAAAATATACAAAGAACTCAAGAAGTTAGACCGCAGGGAAACAAATAACCCTATTAAAAAATGGGGCTCAGAGATAAACAAAGAATTCACAGCTGAGGAATGCCGAATGGCTGAGAAACACCTAAAGAAATGTTCAACATCTTTAGTCATAAGGGAAATGCAAATCAAAACAACCCTGAGATTTCACCTCACACCAGTGAGAATGGCTAAGATCAAAAACTCAGGTGACAGCAGATGCTGGCGAGGATGTGGAGAAAGAGGAACACTCCTCCATTGTTGGTGGGATTGCAGACTGGTAAAACCATTCTGGAAATCAGTCTGGAGGTTCCTCAGAAAATTGGACATTGAACTGCCTGAGGATCCAGCTATACCTCTCTTGGGCATATACCCAAAAGGTGCCTCAACATATAAAAGAGACACGTGCTCCACTATGTTCATCGCAGCCTTATTTATAATAGCCAGAAAATGGAAAGAACCCAGATGCCCTTCAACAGAGGAATGGATACAGAAAATGTGTTACTTCTACACAATGGAATATTACTCAGCTATCAAAAACAACGAGGTTATGAAATTTGTAGGCAAATGGTTGGAACTGGAAAATATCATCCTGAGTGAGCTAACCCAATCACAGAAAGACATACATGGTATGCACTCATTGATAAGTGGCTTTTAGCTCAAATGGTTGAATTACCCTAGATCCCTAGAACAAATGAAACTCAAGACGGATGATCAAAATGTGAATGCTTCACTCCTTCTTTAAATGACGAAAAAGAATACCCTTGGCAGGGAAGGGAGAGGCAAAGATTAAAACAGAGACTGAAGGAACACCCATTTGGAGCCTGCCCCACATGTGGCCCATACATATACAGCCACCCAATTAGACAAGATGGATGAAGCAAAGAAGTGCAGACCGACAGGAGCCGGATGTAGATCGCTCCTGAGAGACACAGCCAGAATACAGCAAATACAGAGGCGAATGCCAGCAGCAAACCACTGAACTGAGAATAGGTCCCCCGTTGAAGGAATCAGAGAAAGAACTGGAAGAGCTTGAAGGGGCTCGAGACCCCAAAAGTACAACAATGTCAAGCAACCAGAGCTTCCAGGGACTAAGCCACTACCTAAATACTATACATGGACTGACCCTGGACTCTGACCCCATAGGTAGCAATGAATATTCTAGTAAGAGCACCAGTGGAAGGGGAAGCCCTGGGTCCTGCTAAGACTGAACCCCCAGTGAACTAGACTATGGGGGGAGGGCGGCAATGGGGGGAGGGTTGGGAGGGGAACACCCATAAGGAAGGGGAGGGGGGAGGGGGATGTTTGCCCGGAAACCGGGAAAGGGAATAACACTTGAAATGTATATAAGAAATACTCAAGTTAATAAAAAAAAAAAAAAAAAAGAAAAAAAAAAACACACCCGGCAAAGAGCAGCTCAAAAAAAAAATCGATTTCCAACCAAAAGTCATCAAAAAAGATAAGGAAAGACACTTCATATTCATTAAAGGACAAATCCACCAAGATGAAATCTCAATCCTAATTGTCTATGCTCCAAATACAAGGGCACCTACATATATAAAAGAAACCTTACTAAATATCAATGCACACATTGCACCTCACAGAATAATGGTAGGAGATTTCAACACCCAACTCTCATCAATGGACAGAACATGGAAACAAAAATTAAACAGAGACATAGGCAGACTAAGAGAAGTCATGAACCAAATGGACTTAACAGATAATTATAGAACATTCTATCCTAAAACAAAAGGATATACATTCTTCTCAGCACCTCATTGTACTTTCTCCAAAATTGACCATATAATTAGTCATAAAACAAGCCTCAATAGATACAGAAAGATTGAAATAATGCAATGTGTCCTATCTCTCCACCACGTGCTAAAGCTGATCTTCGATAACAATAAGGGAAGAACACCCACATATGCATGGAAGTTGAACAACGCACTACTCAATGATAACCTGGTCAGGGAAGAAATAAGGAAAGAAATTAAAGATGTCTTAGAATTTAATGAAAATGAAGGTATGAAATACCCAAATTTATGGGACACAATGAAAGCTGTGCTAAGAAGAACACTCATAGCTCTGAGTGCCTGCATAAAGAAACAGGAGAGAGCACATAACAACAGCTTGACATCACACCTAAAAGTACTAGAACAAAAAGAAGCAAATGCACCCAGGAGGAGTAGAAGGCAGGAAATAATCAAACTCAGAGCTG
Source organism: Rattus norvegicus (assembly GCF_021556685.1). NCBI lineage: Eukaryota > Metazoa > Chordata > Mammalia > Rodentia > Muridae > Rattus > Rattus norvegicus. The sequence continues at coordinate 136,566,313 of NC_141536.1, forward strand.
AAATCAACCAAGTAGAAACAAAACGGACTATACAAAGAAACAAAGGAACCAAGAGTTGGTTCTTTGAGAAAATCAACAAGATAGATAAACACTTAGCCAGACTAATGAGAGGACACAGAGAGTTTGTCCAAATTAACAAAATCAGAATGAAAAGGTAGATATAACTACAGGATCAGAGGATATTCAAAAAATCATTAGATCCTACTACAAAACCTATATTCAACAAAACTTGAAAATCTGCAGGAAATGGACAATTTTTTAGACAGATACCAGGTACCAAAGTTAAATTAGGAACAGATAAACAATTTAAACAACCCCATAACTCCTAAAGAAATAGAAGCAGTCACTAAAGATCTCCCAACCACAAAAAGCCCAGGTCCAGATAGGTTCAGGGCAGAATTCTTTCAGACCTTCATAGAAGACTTCATACCAATACTATCCAAACTATTCCACAAAATTGAAACAGATGGAGAGCTACCAAATTCCTTCTATGAAGCTACAATTACTGCTATGCACACAGAGACCCAACAAAGAAAGAGACTTCAGACAAATTTCTCTTATTAATATCGTTGCAAATATACTCAATAAAATTCTTGCAAACCGAATCCAAGAGCATATCAAAACAATCATTGACCATGATCAAGTATGCTTCATCCCACGTATGCAGGGATGGTTTAATATATGGAATACCATCAACGTTACCCAATTTAAAAGAAACTGAAAGATTAAAACCACATGGTCATTTCATTAGATGCTGAGAAAGAATTTGACACAATTCAACGCCCCTGCATGATAAAAGTCCTGGAAAGAATAGGAATTAAAAGCCCATACATAAACATAGTAAAAGCCATATGCAGCAAACCAGTAGCTAATCCAAAACCAAATGGAAAGAAACTTCAAGCAATCCCGCTAAAATCAGGGACTAGACAAGGCTTCCCACTCTCTCCCTACTTATTCAATATAGTTCTTGAAGTTCTAGCCAGTGCAATCAGACAACAGAAGGAGATCAAATGGGTACAATTGGAAAAGAAGAAGTCAAAATATCAATATTCGCAGATGATGTGATAGTTTATTTAAGTGATCCCAAAAGTTCCACCAGAGAACTACTAAATTTGATAAACACCTTCAGCAAAGTGGCAGGGTATAAAATTAAATCAAATAAATCAGTAGCCTTCCTCTGTACAAAAGAGAAACAGGCCGAAAAGAAATTAGTGAAACAACACCCTTCATAATAGTCCCAAATAATGTAAAATACCTCAGAGTGACTCTAACCAAGCAAGTGAAATATCTGTATGATAAGAACTTCAAGCCTCTGAAGAAATTGAAGAAGATCTCAGAAGATGGAAAGATTTCCCATGCTCATGGATTTGTAGGATTAATATAGTAAAAATGGCCATTTCACCAAAAGCGATGTACAGATTCAATGAACTCCCCATCAAAATACCAATCCAATTCTTAAGAGAGTTAGACAGAACAATTTGCAAATTCATCTGGAATAACAAAAAACCTATGATAGCTACAACTATCCTCAACAATAAAAGGACTTCCTGGGGAATCACTAACCCTGAACACAAGCAATATCACAGAGCAATAGTGATAAAAAACTGCATGGTATTGGTACTGAGACAGACAGATAGAGTAGTGGATTAGAATTGAAGACCCAGAAATGAACTCACACACCTATGGTCACTCGATTTTTTACAAAGGAGCCAAAACCGTACAAAGTAAAAAAGATATCTTTTTCAGCAAATGGTGCTGTTTCAACAGAAGATCAGCATGTAGAAGAATGAAGATCAATCCATGCTTATCACCCTGTACAAAGCTTAAGTCCAAGTTGATCAAGGACCTCCACATCAAACCAGATAACTAATAAAAGGAAAAGTGAGGAAGAATCTGGAACACATGGGCACTGGAGAAAATTTCCTGAACAAAACACCAATGGCTCATGCTCTAAGATCAAGAATCTACAAATGGGATCAAATAAAACTGCAAAGCTTCTGTAAGGCAAAGGACACTGTTGTTAGGACAAAACAGCAACCAACAGATTGGGAAAAGATCTTTACTAATCCTATAATTGATAGAGGGCTTATATCCAAAATATACAAAGATCTCATGAAGTTAGACTGCAGGGAGACAAATAACCCTATTAAAAATGGGGTGCAGAACTAAATAAAGAATAAACAGCAGAGGAATGCAGAATGACTGAGAAGGACCTAAAGAAATGTTCAACATCCTTAGTCACAAGGGAAATGCAAACTGAAACAACCCTGAGATTTTACCTCATACTACTGGGAATGGATAAGATCAAAAACTCCTGAGACTGCAAATGCTGGGGAGGATGTGGAGAAAGAGGTACATTCCTCCATTGTTGGTGGGATTGCAGACTGGTACAACCATTCTAGAAAGCAGACTGGAGGGTCCTCAGAAAATTGGACATTGAACTACCTGAGGACCCAGCTATACCTCTCTTTGGCATATACCCAGTAGATGCCCCAAAATAAAACAAAGCACATGGTCCACTATGTTCATTGCAGCTTTATTTATAACAAACAGAACTGGAAAGAACCCAGATGCCCTTCAACAGAGGAATTGATAAAGAAAATGTGGTACATCTACACAATGGAATATTACTCAGCTATCAAAAAATGACTTTATGAAATTCATAGTCAAATGGATGGAACTGGAAAATATCATCCTGGTGTGAGGTAAACTAATCACAGAAAAACACATATGGTATACACTCATTGATAAGTGGATATTAGCCCAAATGCTCTAATCACCCTAATGCACAGAACACATGGAACTCAAGAAGGATGACGAAAATGGGAATGCTTCACTCCTTCTTTAAAAGTGGAACAAGAATACCCTTGTGAGGGAATAGGGAGGCAAAGTTTAGAACAGAGGCAAAAGGAACGCCCATTCAGAGGCTACCCTGCATGTAGCCCATAAATATACAGCCACCACACTAGATAAGATGGATTGCGCAAAGAAGCACAGTTTGACAGGAACTGGATGTAGATCTCTCCTGAGAGACACAGGCAGAGTACAGCAAATACATAGGCAAATGCCATCATTAAACTACTGAACTGAGAACGGGACCCCCGTTGAAGGAAAATAGAAAGGACTGAAAGAGCTTGAAGGGGCGTGAGACCTCATATGAACAACAATGTCAACCAACCAGAGCTTCCAGGGACTAAGCCAGTACCCAAAGCATATACCTGGAGTGACCCTGGGCTGCAACCTCATAGGTATCAATGAATAGTCTAGTAAGAGCACCAGTAGAAGGGGAAGCCCTTGATCTTGCCAAGACTGAACCCCCAGTGAACGTGATTGTTGGGGGGAGGATTGTAATGGGTGGAGGATGGGGAGTGGAACACCCGAAGAGAAGGGGAGTCGGAGGATTAGGGGGATGTTGGCCCGGAAACCAGAAAAGTGAATAAAAATCGAAATAAGAAATACCCAAATTAATAAAGATGAAAAATATACAGAATATTCCAGATATAGTACAAGCTTGCAATCCCACGAACAATGGAGGAGTGTTCCTCTTTCTCCACATCCTCACCAGCATCTTTTCTCACCTGAGTTTTTTATCTTAACCATCATGATTGGTGTGAGGTGTAATCCCAGGTTTCTATTGATTTGCATTTCCCTGATAAATAAGGATGTTGAACAATTCTTTAGGTGCTTTTTGGCCATTGGATATTCTTTGGTTGAAAATTCTTTGTTTAGGTCATCCCCCATTTTTAATAGGTTGATTTGATTGTCTGGAATGTGACCTCTTGTGTTCCTTGTATATATCGGATGTTAGTCTTCTATTGGATGTAGGATTGGTTAAGATATTTTCCTAATCTGTTGGTTGCCATTTTGTCCTAATGACAGTGTACTTTGCCTTATAGAAGCTGTGCAATTTTATGAAGTTCCATTTGTTTATTTTTGATCTAAGAGCATAAGCCATCGGTGTTCTCTTTGGGAATTTTCTCCAGTGCCCAAGTGTTCAAGATTCTTCCCCACTTTTTCTTCTATTAGTTTGAGTGTATCTGGTTTTATTTGGATGTCCTTGATGCATGTGGACTTGAGATTTGTACTGCATGGTTTTAGCACATTTGTGAAAGATCAACTGACTGTAGGTTTGTGAACTCATTTCTGGGCCTTAAATTTCTTTTCTTGTCCAATCTATTTGGAGTTCTGTTGGCTTTTTGTATGTTTGTGGGAATTACTTTCTTTAGCTTAGGGAAGTTTTCTTCTATAATTTTGTTGAACATATTTTTCTGTCCCTTTAATATGGGAGTCTTCTCTCTTTTCTTTACCACTTATCCTATTGTTTGATCTTCTCATTGTGTCCTGGATTTCCTTTTTGTTTTGGGTAATGTGCTTTTTAACTTTTACATTTTCTTTGCCAGTTGTTTCAATGTTTTCTCTGGTTTCTTTTGCCTCTGAGATTCTCTGTTCTATCTCTTGTATTCTGTTGTTAATGGTTGTATCTATGACTCCTGATCTCTTTCCTAGTTTTTCTAATTCCAAGGTTGTCTGTCTATGTGATTTCTTTATTGTTTCTATTTCCATTTTTGATTCCTGGACTGTTTGTTCAGTTCCTTCATGTTTTTTGATTGGGTTTGTGTTTTGTCCTTAAGATGTTATTATGTGTTCTCTTTAAGGATTTCATTTGTTTACCTATGTTCCCCTGTATTTCTTAGAGGGGACTATTTATGTCCTTCTTACAGTCCTCTATCATCCTCATGAGATGTGAATATAAACACAAATCTTGGTTTTCTTGTTGTATTGGGATATACAGCATTTGGTTTAGTTGGAGAACTGGTCTCTGATGGTGCCAAGTAGCCTTGGTTTTGTTACTTAGGTTCCTACTCTGACCTCTCAGCATCTCGTTATATCTGGTGTTAGCTGTTCTTGCTGTTTCTGACAGTTGCTTGACCCTCCTGTAAGCCTGTGTGTGAGCACTCTTGGAGACCACCTTTCTTCCAGTGGCATCCGGGTACAGAGAGCTCTGTCACAGGGTCAACGTTGTCAGAAGCAGAAAGTTCTCCCTCACTGGATCTGGGTACAGAAAGCTGTGGAAATGGGTGAGTTCCAGGCAGAGGCAGAAAACATAAGGCTCCACAATCTCTTCTTTTAGCATCAGTGTATCTGGTTTTATGTGGAGGTCTTTGAGCCACTTGGTCTTAAGCTTTGTACAAAGCAATAAAAATGGATCAATTTGCAGTATTCTACATGTTTAGTTCTAGTTGAAACACTCCATTTGTTAAATGCTGTCTTTTCCTCACTGGATGCATTTAGCTCCTTTTTTGTTGTCTATATGCTCTTTCTAGAAATTTGAGCCCTATATTGGGTAAGTAGGGAGAGAGGGGGAATCCTTGTCTACTCCCTGATTTTAGTGGATTCCTTCAAGTTTCTCTTCATTTAGTTTGGTGTGGGCTACTGTTTTGGTGTATATTGCTTTTACTATATTTAGATATGGGCTTGCGTTACTGTTCTTTCCAAAACTTTGATCATGAATGGGTGTTGAATTTTATCAAATGCTTTCTCAGCATCTAATGAGAGGAGTATTTAGTTTTTTTACTAAGAGTTTGTTTATATAGTGGATAGTGTTGATGGATTTCCACATGTAGAATCATCCCTACATCCCTGGGAAGAAGCTTAATTGATCGTTATGTATGTTCTCAGAATAGGTTTTTTAGAACTTTATTGAATATTTTTTGCATTGATATTCATATGAAAAATTGGTCTGTAGTTCTTCTTCTTTGTTGGTTCTTGTGTATTTATGGTGACATCATGAATTGAACTGGGTATTGTTCCCTATCTTTCTATTTTGTGGACTAGTTTGATATATATTGGTATTCTTTGAAGGTCTGATAGAATTCTTTATCACATCTGACTGGTCCTTGGATTTTTTTGGTTAGGAGACTTTTCATTACTGCTTCTATTTCTTTAGGGCTTGTGTGAATATTTAGATTGTTTATCTGTTCTGTTTTAACTTTGGTACTTGGTATCTGTTTACAAAATTGTGCATTCATCCAGATTTTCTTATTTTGTTCAGTATAGGCTTTTATCTATTATCGGAAAGTTAATTTGTGGAGTTAGAAAAAAAACATGCTTAAAGAGATTTAGGTAATATTCAATTTACAGCCATCTATATCTAGGTTCTTTATAGGGAAGGGTATTTTCTTAATATTAGTAACCATTTGAGTTACTTTATTGGTATATATGCTCAAATTAATGTCCTTGTTCAACAGTTAGGTCAGATACTCAGCTGTGCCTTCAATGTAGTTTTCGGAAACATTTCTAAAGGCCAGATTCATTCCATCATGATGAACCTGCCCTTTCCTACACTTTTATGTGAAGATAGTTGTGTTGCTGTTCACAGAGAAGGATCTGTTTTGATAAGTGACATATAAAAATATCAATACTGCTTGTAAGGTTGCTATACGATCCAATCCATTATAAAAAACCAAAAGATGTCTTAATATATTTATTCATATGCAGATATCATACCATTTTTGAAAGTACTGGTCTTTCTACTGACATTTAAAGTCTTGGCTCATCAATAAATATTGCAGAGGCATCATGGTTAATATACTTGGGTGTATTTATGTATGTGTATTTGTGGGTGTTTCCCTTGTTTTCCATGGTATGGAGTTGCTTATTTCCTGTGTTTCCTTGAATCTCTGCGTCACGGAAAAACAAAGAAAGAAATTAAGTCTTTCTAGAACTCACTGAAAAGGAAGGCACAACATACCCAATTTTATGGGGCACAGTAATAGTAGTACTAAGAGGAAGTTCCTAAAATTAGTTGCCTTCTTAAAGAAATTGTCTTCCTTGGGTTGTACTTTTTTCTAATTTTTATGTGGGACTTGGATTGTGGATAGTTATTGTTTGAATTTGTACTTGTCTTTAAATTTCTCATTTTCTCCATCTATGGTGATTGAGAATTTGATTAGGAATATTAGTCTCTGTGGCATCTGTGTTTTTGTTTTGTTTTGTTTTGTATTGTATTAAGAGGATGTAAGGTGTCTGACCAGACCCTTTAGCATTTAGAATATTTGTAAAATTAGCTGTAATTCTTATTGGCCTCCTTTTTGATGTTACTTTAAAATTATCCCTCACTTCTTTTAATATTCTTTCTTTTTTCCTCAGATTTTCCATTTTGATTATGATGTGGCAGAAGGATTTTCTTTTCTGACCCAGTCTAAACGTGTTTGTATGCTTATGGGCATTTTTCTTTATATTGAGAAACTTTTCTTGTATGGTTTTGTTGAAAACATTTTCTGTGCCTTGCGACTGGAATACTTCACTTTTGCCAACTTCTATCACTTTTAAGTTAGGTCTTTCCATGGTATTCCAGACTTCCTGCTTAGTTTGTGTAATGGCTTTTAGATTCAACATTTATAGGTTTTTTCTATTTTATCTTCTATGCCTGAATATCTCTCTTCCATCTATTGTATTATATTCCTGAAAGCTTGCATTTTTTGTTCCTGTTCAATTCCCTAGGATTGCTGTCATTAGGATTCCCTCAGTTTTTGTTTTCATTATTGCTTCTATTTTCATTTTCACATCGCTTACAGTTTCATGCACTTATTTCCTTTTTATTGTTTCTCCTATATATATTTAAGGGCTTCGTGTGTTGCTTTTCAAAGACTTTTACAAGCTCCTCAATTTCTTTAAGGGATTAATACATCTGCTTTTAAGAGGCATATATCATCTTTGTTGGATTGCATTTAATGTCATTTTCTTTTGCTTCAGTTGTATTAGGTTATTCAGGGAGGCTGCAGTAGAATAGCTTTGCACTGAAGTAATTATATTGCCATAGTTGTTACAGATTGTCTTGTTTTCAGGGCTTTTTGCCATATATATCACTGTTGTCGCTGAATGTTCCTATTGTAGTAGGTATTGGGAGGGGAGTTAGCCCAGTAGTCCAAGTGTGACCTTCCTCAGATGGATATCCTAACACTGTGTCATTCCTAAATACCATGTTTCTATGGTTTAGATTCTGCCTGTCTGATGAAATTGTTCATAGCAATGGTTGCAGAAAGAAAGAAAGTCCTACTTGGAGAGTAGACTACTCAGAGCCACTTAGGGTGTACCAGAAGCCTGAAAGGAAAAGATAGCCTTGTGATGAAAGAAAAGCTACCATCAAAAGTTAAGCCTCCCAGATCTGATAAAGGTTGAGTGGTGATAAGAGGAACATGGATGTTTACAGGTGTCAGCAGACTGCTGAAGGCAACTTGGAGAGTACAAAATTATTCAGAGAGCAGGTGAGATGGGTGGTAGAAGGGAAGATAATCTGTATGAGTCAGAATCACATATCACATGTTTAATGAATGAGGAATGAGATGTGGCTGGAGAATGAAGGTTCTGCCGAGATATCAGGCTTCTCAGGGAAACTTGGCATTTCCTAATGATTTCAGTGAGTAGTTATTATGAATGAGGAAAGGGAAGCTTTTCTATATGTTTCAGGATCTTCATATCTGATCAAGTTTGTTGGTGAGAGAACTGAAATCCAGCAAGCAGAATATAGCAGATTGCTGAGGACAGATTCTACATTAATTTAATAATAACAGGAATGGCATATAAACAGGAGGAATCAAATTAGAAAATGTAATTTCTTGATCCATTCCAGGAAAATTGCATTCTTCATAGCCAGCATTCCTTTGTGAAAGTATGTCAGGAAAATCACCTGCTAGCCTTTTCCTCTCCTAGATTGCCCTTGACAATTTACTTTCTCATGTGTTACAGATTATACTTAAGAGGTTATGTTCAGTAACATCTGAATTTCTTTTCCTTCACCATCTTACATTTACCATGTGTACCAATTTGCATATTTTTATTGAGTCTTTTCTCTAGATATAATATGGGCACTTTTTCATGTTTAGCCTTTTTCTATAGAAAATGACAATTGTTTGTCAAGATGATTGGTACTTCTGGGTAAATCATGCTAATTATTGGCTAGTTTTCTTCAGTGTGTTTTCTTAGTCTTATATTTTTGATACACCAGTCACTGTGGTCTAGAGAATAGCCTGATTTTCTCCTGTATCCTGGCTTTTCTCAGTACTGGTATTCATGGGTCTATATTATTCAGTTCTGGCTGCAAAATTTCAAAGCCAGAGCAAGGCATCCAACAATAACAGTGATATTCGCAGTATTTTTGTCATAATTTGCACACACAGCTGGAGCTTCAGTAGAACAACAGACTGAAGGTCCAAGAAAAGCAAGAATGGTCATTCTGTACCAGATCCTGCTGGGCAAGCCTGGCTCCATCCTGCAAATATACTTTTCTTTCTTGTTCTCCTACATTGTGTCTTTATTTTTTCTACATATCCATCAGTATCCAAAGAACCCTTCCTTTAAAGTTGTTCCTTGGAATATTCCTGGATTTTTTTTCTGATTCCTCAGTTTAGGCTTTCCTGTAAATATTAAGTCTATTCTCAATATGCCATTGTCAAGTAACTGGGCTTCCTAAAACATGACAACTTTATTTTTTCCACAAATACTTATAACTTTGCTGTGTGTTCCTCCTGAAAACATATGCCCAGAGTTATCTTTATTGTGTAGGTTCCTGAATTTTTAGATTTGACATCTGACTCTGGCTTTAAGATAACCTGTCTCACAGTGCAGTTATTTTGTGCTGGGGGAGTTCCAGTCTCCATTGTCACAGAAATTTCCTTTTCAAATCAACTGAGATCATCTATGGTAGAAAAAGACACCATGTTCCACTTTCATGCATCATGAGCAATGTTCAATCCATTCAGTCAAAACTTCTCAGTGTTTGTCTAGACTATAATCCTAAGAAATTGCAGATGGAGAATAAGTATTTGTGCTTCAAATAACGTTCTATCAGTAAAAAAATATAGATTTTACCTGAAACAATATGTACTTAAATATTTACCGGCATGCAATGAACATTTCAAACTCTCAGCTACTTAAATACTGTAAGTTTGTAATGACATTGGTAAAAGTTTATCACTAATATTAAATGCCAGATAAAGCTCTCAATATTGCTTATCCTTAGATATTTCCCAATGCTTGTCAATACAATGTGAATTTTTGCCAAATATTTTGCTGATGGAAGAAGTCACATATTAGTGAATCTTATTTTTTTGGTGCTTGGTCTAACCTACATAGAGAGGAACCAATAATCATCTAAATGGCAGATACAAATTCTGTCTAATCTACATGATGAAATGATGATCATGGGAGAAAACCTCTTTTTATGTTTCTGATTTTGCTTTTTTTAACCATAGTTAGGAATTTTTGGCCTTTTCTTCACATATTAATAACAGTCTTCTAGGCTCTCTAGTTTATCTATTTAATTCCTCTCTGAAATAACACCAAAATATTTGAGTTGTATATCTTTCATGTCTTTATAGCTAGCAACACTTGTGCTTTCTCCTCTCTGACTCTTTGGGTCAAAGCGGCAGTATTATCTCTGTTCTTTGGCTCTGAATCATTGGAAATATTTTTGTAGGTATTTGTTTGAGAAAGAAACCTATGCAGCTGAATTCCCAGTTTCACCTCTTTCATCTCTATCATTTCTAAGACATGCACACTTTCCCCATTAAAGTCCTTGTTTAGTGAGTCCTCTGAAAAGCTAGCATGGATCCAGCTGCAGATTATGGCGTTTTGTTGGAGTACTTGTCACTTATCTTTGAGAACACGCTTTGATTATACATTACCACACTCTTGAAAATTTCAAACAAAAGCACAAATCATCTCATATTTTATGGTTCAACCTCTTCTAGTTGCTTCTCAGTGTAGAATTCAAGGATAATGGTGACAGACAAATACCATGCTACAGAATTAATGCTGTTTTATAGGAACATTTTCTCTGCCTAACACATTAATTCATTACGTGTAATATCAATTTCTTTAAAGTTCCTAGGACCTAGAAAAATGGAGCAATATTTTTTGTCAGAATATTCCTGCCATTGTGGCCTCTAAAATATTTCTCAATATTAGCCTGTTTGTGCTTTGATATTCTGTGAGCCAGTCTTAAACTGTTTATAATTGTCTGACAAGTCAGATTTTACAAAGTGCTTCCAGGATGAACTATATAGTTCACCTTACAACATCTGAGGGCTTTTCTATTCTTCAGCTCAAAACTCCTTCAGATATCGTCAATAGACAACATTTTAAAGACTGAGAATCAAGTACTCATATTTATCATTCCAATGTAACTACAACTTCTATCTCACTATTTATTTTCTACCTTAGTTTCTTCCCTCATTGTTAAGACAAAATCACAGAGAAATTAGAGAAGGAAATGCTTATTATTACCTTCAGGTACAGGTCTTAGTTGTCAATAGATGAAAATTACATAAATGTCATACTGTATCTGACTGACCATTTCATATAAGAGTATAAATGAAACAATATGGAGTGTTCATGGAAAACATATGCATATTATTGTTCCAGAGTTGTAAAGTCTGAAAATCTTTCCTGTGTTGTTAATTCCATCTTATATTTTGATGTACATTGCAGATAAGTTTGCCTCTAGACTCTGTAAGCAAATTTATTTTACAAGTAACCCTAAATTTACTCTGGAGATTTCAAGACACACACTCACAAGCAGAAATCTTTCCATTTATTCATATAATCAGGTCTTGGATATGGAAAATTTTCTCAAATCAATTTTTTCTCTCACAATTATCTTCATGTATGTTTATTATTCATGTATGTTTATTACTCATGTTCTTCCATTTTTCAAAAAATTAATTGAATTCTATTTATGATTGTTTCTCTTTCTAGTACATGATTCAAGGTACTATTAGTAGGTTAAACCATAATCTTTAAATTACTCTGTATTAAGGTTCTATGTGAACTGTATCCTTTCTTACATCTGAGATTCTCTATCTGAACACTCTGATTTTCCTCATGGAATTTAGCCACAGATCAAATAAAGGCTATCATTTATTTGTGGGTTCTCAACCAAATCAAATGTAAAGCTTGTGCTGCCATCTCATCATTGATTTTATTTAATTTAATTGCAAATCAGAGGTTAAATTAACATATTCTGCTCTATGATTTTTTTCTCACAATGCTTCCTATTTTTACAGAAGCAAGATTGTTCAGAGCAACTTACCAGCTTATATTGAATATCTCGAGTCATAGAATTTTGTTATGCCTTAAATCTAAGCCCCCTGCTACCTTTGAGATTATCATGTTAGTGTGTGTGTGTGTGTGTGTGTGTGTGTGTGTGTATGTGTGTGTGTGTGTGTGTGTGTGTGTGTGATGTGTGTTGGGGCATTTGTTTAATCAGTATAGCTGAGCCAGATAGTTAGCAAAATATGAACTCCACATATCCCATGGAGATACACTAGTAAACAACATATTTTTAATAAAAGAGAAAGAAAATATCATGTGTTCAGAAGTTTCCATGAAGTTTGACACTCAAGCATCAGTGTAAGGGGACTAAAAATTTGTGCTAAAGGAAGAAGGTTTTAAATATAAGCTCAGAAAGATCTTTCTGGATCTGTCTCTTGATTTTCATCTCACACATGGGATGAATTATGACAAAATTCTCACATTCAGGAGCTAAGTGTCATAAACTGAATTTACGAATGTAATGTGTGTTTGACCAGATGGCTGGCAAACCCCAACAGACTCCTCTTATAACTTGCCTAAATTATGTGTGTATTATTTTAATATATTTTTGTTGGCAAGATAAAACAAAGTAAAATAGAACAAACCAAACCACACCAGGAAACCAAACAACGAAACAAGAACAAGGAAAAGAAGTACAACAAACAAATGAACAAAGAACAACAACAACAACAACAACAATAAACTTGCCATGATCTACAGAATGCTCTCCAACTTCTCTTCCTGGCATTTGTGCACAGTTCTAATTTTTATGTGAATCCGGGTGCTACTGGTAACAATTCTGCCCTATATCTTGCTGGACAACATAGCTACATTTTCTAAATGCACTACTCTTACATGTCCTATTCTCACTTCTTTACATATGCTTCCATATGTAAAGAAATAATCAAATCAAGTAATCTATCATCTTATGTCCACCTCCTTCTGAATTCTGACAATTTTTCCATTTCCTCTTCTCAGAACCTGCCTTGCATAAACGGGTCATTTTTTCCTTGCCAAGTTCTGGTCACCTTGACTTTTTTATTTTTAACATGGCAAACATATCTTTTACCCATACATCTAACTTCACTCTTTTCCTCGAAAATCATATGAAGAGTGAGCATTAATGCCTAGGGTCCTCCTTGTCCAGAATTGAGGTTTGCACATGGTTCATTATCTGGAGTCCTTCACATTTTATTATATCATTTGATGGAGAGAATTCCATGCAGCATTTCCTGAGAAGTTTATTTGGCAAATTTAAGAGGTGAGACTTTATTCTGAAAAAGATACAGTATTCCATTTTCAGGACCCATGAACACAGTACAACAATTCTCTCAACACTTTCCAGAATTATTTGTTGGTTTAATCCCCAGGACCTTGAGAAACAGAACAGGTGAAGATATCTACAGTAACATTGAAACTGAGAGGTGATCATATGTAGTTCTTGAAAGCTTTTTTGTATTAAAATATATTAATACACTCTTAGCATTCCAAAAGCATTCAATTGTTTTAATATTTTGCACTGGATATGGGCATCAATGATGTTGGTAATATTTTACTCTTAATAGTGAATGTCAGCAATACCTCTGGCTCTTGATTATTTTGTTGAAAAAATTTAATGCTTTTCATTAAGTTCTGGTGTTTCCAGAAATGTACCATGTGCTAATGAGTAAACATATGTTGGATCTCCTTTTCAGAGCTTCGTCTACAATTGATAGGTAAATAGACAAATCCATATAGGATAAAGGGACTAATCCTTCACATCTGCACTAATATGACATGAAGAATTTGTTTTCTGTTTCTGACTTGTCCTTGCATCACAGGTAGGAACTATTTAATGAACATTTTTAGTCTTATTCATCCTAACTTTGAAGAGTTTTTCATTTCATAGATTACCAAGAAAATGTTCTTCACTTTCCATGAGGGAATATTTGTACCAAAAAATCTAAAAGTCATATCCTCTGTTGAAGAAGAGAGTTCTTATAGATCCTCATAGGCTGTGTGTCTGCTGCTATACTTAGAGCGATACGCAACCTAGGTTCATAATTCTGCTGGAGTGATTTTGCTTGTGTAAGGTTTCCAGTGGGTCACCAAAGGTTCCTGATTTCAAGAGAGGAGTGTGTCCAACATGCACCAAATAAGGAATTCTATAGTTATTTTAATCCATCACTATGTATCTTTTTATCCGGTGGGTTTCCTATCAACAACCTATTAGTTTTCTGTGTCTGCTTTATTTAATGAAGCCCAACATCAGGTAACATTTGACACCCCAAGGTAGTAAAGTTGTCTGAGTATACTCTGAGATTTCAAAATGTTCCTATAGTAGCAAATCACTATATTCCATGACAAAGGAAGAGAGCAGACTGAGTTCATATTGAGAACAATCGGAACCCCTGTTAGCATATCTACCCTATCTATCAACATCCAGACATATACATCAAAGTAGGCTTTCTGATAGTAATATGAAACCAAGAGAAACAGTTTCCATTATCTCCTATTTCTACAAATATATTTGAAGAACAGATGGTCAGGCCTAGCAATCTAAATACTACATAAACTGACTTTTGTGTATTATTGTTTTTTAACTTCTCTTCAACTTCAAATTCCTGTCACCATTCTAACCTATATACAAGTCAACATTCATGGATTTTTCTTATTATTCATATATGCTTAGCCTTTTACTTTGATTGTCTTATCATTAACAGGTTACAGTTTATTCATTGAAACTAGGTGGGGCTTACTTGATAGACACACAATCAAACTCCATCTGTATCTCTCACAAGAATCTGACAATTACCCCAAGAAAGGATAAAATAGTATGGTCATTGAGCCTATCTGCAATTAATTAATAATTAAGAAAACTCTTGTATGGTGGCCTCGGCTTGTGAGGCTGTGTTAGACATCCTTGTCACATCTGATCATTCCCTTCTTCACCATCTGACTTTGCTAATTGGTTTCAAGTTGTCCCCTATCTCCAGGATCAGAATCAGAAGTCCTTCGCAGGGCTTTCATATCTGGCCTGAAGCGAGTTACCACTGACCTTTTCTGAGATGGATCTTTGTCAAATATACAGAATGACCCTATGCTGTGGAAAAGAAGACAAGATGTTCCCTTTTTGGAATGAAGAGAACTAGTTAATCTATTCAGTCAACCAACCACCCAGAGATTATTCCAGGCCTAACACCCAGATTTGGAAATAGAGAATAAATGAATGGGTATTGAGTGAAATTTTACCAGGCAATCCATCAGAGAAATCACTTGAAAAAGCCTGTACTTAAATATTCATCTCTGCACACTTAGTCCTCCAAAATACACAACCATTATTACAGTATATTTTTGCATTGGTATTAAAAATGTTGATAATATCTGAATAGTAATGTTTAATGTGACCATCAGGACTGCAGAGCTCATCTGCTTTATCTTTTGAAACAGTCCTCATTAATATTAATATTAATATTTCTGGAAACAAGCTGTATTTAAATAAGAATTTATATAGATTACATAACATTGAAAGTGGAAGGGAAAAGAAAACCAAAAGATCAGATTGTTCCTTTACATGGAACTGGGCTGCAGCTCATTTTGAGCTGACAGTTAGCCACAAGTCCAATGGCACCAGCTTGAGTTTTGTTCCCTCATTGTACGTTTAACTGATTCCAGGCTGGTCTCATCCTTCATGTATCAGCATCCCCTCACTGGTATACATCTGCCTAAAAAGAGTGGCCTAGTGGTGAGCTAATGTCCATGACTTCTCTGGAAATGTGGCCCTTTCTGAATTCTGTCTACCTGGTCAGACACCAGGGGTTCTTTTTATGGCCAGAGACTCCATCTAATGACATAGATGGGGCAGGTACCCATACTCTTGTTCACCTGGGCTGTTCAAATGGTGATACTCTTCGAGGGCAGGGGTCCCTCTGTCAAGGGAGTCCCAAGGAACTTTTGGTCAGACATAGCCTCTGGGGGTTCTTGTCTTGTTTGAAACCCAGTTATTGCTTTGTTTCAGGGTAGGAACTGTCAGGGATTACTGATTCAAGACATGGCTTTTTTCAGTTTATTGCATGAAGGAGTTACACTAATCCAAGTTAAAAGTGGACCATAAATTATTACATTATACAAGCTGTGAGGTTTCTAAACTTGTTACAAGGGACAAAAGGGAAATTATACTCATTGCAAGGAAACCCTCACTTAAGCTTCAGAGAGCCACAAGCAGTTCAAATCCATGATTCTTCAGCTGATCGTCCTTAGCCAGTCCAATTTCTATCAGGAACTGGCATATATTATTGGACTGGTCATCTCGTAGCTTAATTATTTCTCTATATTCTGCATGTTTAATTACAGTACCATTGCAAGCAAATTTCTTCTAAAATGCCCTCAGTAGTTTTTTTTAATTTTATTAGATATATCTCTTTACTTACATTTCAAATGTTATTCCCTCTCTGAGTTTTCTATCAATAAGCCCCCATCTCCTCCCCTCCCCTCCCCTATAAGGGCATTCCCTCTATACATCGTCCTTATTGCCCACACCCTCATATTCCCCTGCACTGAGGTTCCCACATTGCCAGAACCAAGGACTTCCCCTTCCCCTGGCGCCCAAACAAGGTTATTCTCTACTACATATGCAGTTGGAGCCCTGGTTCAGTCCATATATAGTTTTTTGGTAGTGGTTTAGACACTGGAAGCTCTGGTGCATTGGCATTATTGTTCTTATTGGGGTGTAGGCTTCTTCAACTCTTTCAATCCTTCCTCTAAATTCCCCCAAGGGCATCCTGCTCTCATTACAGTGGTTTGCTGCTTGCATTGACCCCTGTATTGAACATGCTCTTGATATGTGTCTCAGGAGAGATCTATATCTGGCCCCTTTCAGCATGAATTTTTTAGCTTCATCAATCTTACCTAGTTTTGGTAGCTGTAAATATATGGGACACATGTTGGGCAGGCTCTGAATGGCCATTCCTTCAGTCACTGCTCTACACTTTACTTCCACATACCCTCCTATGGATAATTTGTTCCCCGTTTTAAGAAGGAGGAGGAACATCCATATTTTGGTCATCCTTCTTCTTGAGCTATCCTGTTGCATCTTGGATAATTCGAGATTTTTGGCTAATATCCATTTAACAATGCTTGCATACCAAGTGTGATTTTCTGTGATGAAGGTACCTCACTCAGAATGATACTTTCTAGTTCATTCCATTTGCCTATGAATTTCATAAAGTCATTGGAGCTTAAGTAGTACTCCATTGTGTAGATGTACCATATTTTTTAATTAATTCTCTATTGAAGGGCTTCTGGCTTCTTTCCAGCTTCTGCCTGTTATAAATAAGGCTGCTATGAACATAGTGGAGCATGAGACTTTGTTGTATATTAGAGCATGTTTTAAGAATATGCCCAAGGGAAGTATAGCTGGGTCCTCAATAAGTGAAATGTCCAACCTCCAGAATGATTTCCAGAGTGTTTATATCAGTTTGCAATCCTACCAACAATGAAGGAGTGCTCCTCTTTCTCCACATCTTGGCCAGCATCTGCTGTCATCTGAGTTTTTGATCTTAGACACTGACAGGTGTGAGGTGGAATCTCAGGGTTGTTATGATTTGCAGTTCCCTGATGACTAAGGATGTTGAATGCTTCTTTAGGAGATTTTTGGCCATTTGATAATCCTCAGCTGAGAATGTTTTCTTTAGGTGTGTACCATTTTAATAGTTTTTTTGGCTCTCTTGAGTCTAATTTCTTGAGTTCTTTGTATATTTTGGATGTGAGCCATCTATCAGATGTAGGATTGGTAAAGATCCTTTCCCAATCTATTGGCTGCCATTTTGTCCTAACAACAGTGTCTTTTGCCTTACTGAAGCTTTGCAGTTTTCTGAGGTCACATTTGTCAATTATTGATCTTAGAAGATAAGCCATTGGTGTTTTGTTCAGGAAATATTCCCCAGTGCCCATGTGTTCAAGAATGTTCCCCACTTTTTCTTCTAATAGTTTGAGACTATCTGGTTTGATATGTAGTTCCTTGATCCACTTGGACTGAAGTTTTGCACCTGGTGATATGAATGAATCAATTTGCAATCTCCTACATGCTGTCCCTCAGTTAACCAGCACCATTTGTTGAAAATGCTATCTTTCTTCCATTGGATGGTTTTAGCTTCTTTTTCAAAGATCAAGTGACCATAGGTGTGTGGGTTGATTTCTGGGTCTTCAATTATCTTATACTTATCTATCTGTATGTTGCTGTACCAATACCATGCAGGTTTTATGACTATTGCTCTGTAATACTGCCTAAAGTCAGGGATGTTGAGTCCCTCAGAAGTTCTTTTATTACTGAGGATAATGTTCACTCTCCTGCTTTTTTTTTTATTCCAGATGAATTTGCATTACTCTTTCTATCTATATAAAGAATACATATAAATCACACTGATCTTTCACTTGCTTGGTTAAAGTCACATCAAGATATTTTATATTATTTGGGACTATTGTGAACGGTGTCATTTCCCTAATTTCTTTCTCAGCCTTTTTATCCTTTGAGTAGAGTAGAGGAAGGCTAGTGATTTCTTTGAGTCAATTTTATACCCTGACACTTTGGAGAAATTGTTTAACTAGTTTCTTTTCGTTGTAATCATCAGTGACCCCTTGGACAGGTATAAGGGTCTTTTTGTTTCTCTGTTGAATTCTAATGTGGAAATCATCCTCAGTGCCAGCAGGTAGCAGGTCATCACCCTTACTTGCATCATCAAACGGGTCGAAAGAGTGGAGGTTATGGATAGCAGACATACAATATGATTTCTTTTCCTTTGTGGAAATGGCCCGCTGAAAGCAGTTGTGGGAGAAGGCAGACTGGGGTAGAGGTTGGCGGGTGGGGCATAGAGTTGGGAAGCAGGGTATTTGAGGGGCAGGCATCTGAGTCCTCTGCAGCAGCTCAGTGACTAGGACCCATAATTATTATTGATAAAATTGAGGTTTTGTAGACTCCCAACATAGGTAGATACTGTTTTCTGACTCTTGTCTATTTTTCATAAAGTTATCAAAATACACATTTAAGAGTGGAAGACAAACACTTTACATCTGCTTGGTCATAGAGTCACTGGAAAACACTTTTTGGTATTTCTTTTTTCTTTTTGAAATAAGTCTGTGCCTTTCTTCCTTCCTTCCTTCCTTCCTTCCTTCCTTCCTTTCTTGATGATTTTCTATAGATACTGTTTTTAAAATTTTTTTAAATATAGTTTTATTTTAATTAATATTTCAAACGTTATTCCCTTTCCTGGTTACCTAATCCATATCCTACCTGCTACCCATCTCATTTTTCATCCACCTTCTTCTATGAGGCTATTCCCACTTTCAAAAACCCCAAACCCTTCCGTCCTCTCAATCCTGACATTCCTCTGCATTGGGACTTACAACTTTGGCAGGACCAAGGGATTCTCCTCCCATTGGTGCCCAAAAGTCATAAAGAATTCCAAATAGATAGGACCAGAAAAGAAAATCCTCACATCACAAAATAGTCAAAACCCTAACTGCACAAAACAAAGAAAAATATTTAAAGCAGTAAGGGAAATTTGTAAAGTAGCCTTCAAAGGCAGACCTATAAGAATTACACCAGACTTCTCACCAGAGACTATGAAAGCCATGACATCCTAGGCAGATGTGATCCAGAGGCTAAGAAAAAACAAATGCCAGCCCAGGCAAAGCTCTCAATTAACATAGATAGAGAAAACAAGATATTCCAAGAGAAAACCAAATATGCACCATAACTTTCTACAAATCCAGCCCTACTAAAGGTAATAGATGGAAAACTCCAACACAGGGAGGAAAACTACACCCTAGAAGAAGCAATAAACTAATCTTCTTGCAACAAAACCATAAGAAGAGAGTCACACAAACATATTT
This sequence comes from Rattus norvegicus, assembly GCF_021556685.1. Lineage (NCBI taxonomy): Eukaryota > Metazoa > Chordata > Mammalia > Rodentia > Muridae > Rattus > Rattus norvegicus. The sequence goes on from NC_141536.1 coordinate 136,586,275, forward strand.
CCACCTCTAACAAGGAAAATAACAGGAAGGAACAATGACTATTTCTTAATATTTCCTAAGATCAATGGACCAATTCCCCAGTAAAACGATATAGACTAACAGACAGGATATGTAAAGAAGACCCAGCATTTTGCTGAATACAGGAAACTACCTGAGAGTAAAAGACTGGAAACAACTTTCCACACAAATGGTCCAAAGAAACAAGCTGGAGTAGCCTTTCCAATATCAAATAAAATCGAGGTCCAACCAAAAGAAATGAATGACATTTCATATTAATCAAAAAAATTCACCAAGTTGAACTCTCAGTCTTGAATATGTTCCATATGCAAGGCCACCTACATTCATAAAGGAAACCTTAATAAACCTCTTACCAACCATTATACCTCACACCATAATAGAGGGAGACTTCAACATCCTACTCTCATCAATGGTGAGATAATGGAAACAGAGGCTAAACAGAAACATATAGAAATTAAGAAGTGATGAACCAAATGAATTTAAAAGATATCTATAGAACATTTCATTCTAAAATAAAATAATATACTATTTTCTCAGTCCGTCATAGTACCTTCTCCAGAATAGCCCATATACAAAAAAGGACTCAAAATATACAGGAAGACATACATAATCACATGCACACTGTAAGATCACCATGGACTAAGGCTGGTTTTCATAAACAACAAAAATGACAGAAAGCCCACATATACATGGAAGTTGAACAAAGCTCCACTCAATGATAATTTTGTCAGGGAAGAAATAATGAAAGAAATTAAAGATGTTTTGGAAATTAATGAACAGGAAGAAACAGCATACCCAAACTTATGGAACATTATGAAAACAGTGCTAGGAGAAAAACTCATAGATCTGAGTGCCTTGAAATAGGAACATGAGAGAGCAAACATTAGCAGCTTGACAGCACATCTAAAAACTCTAGTACAAATAGAAACAGATACACCCCAGAGGAGTAGAAAGCAAGAATTAATCAAATTCATGGCAGACATCAACCAAGTAGAAACAAAAAGTACTATACAAAGAATCAACATAATCAGTAGCTAGCTCTTTGAGAAAATCAACAAGATAGATAAACCCTTAGTCAGCCTAACCAGAGGGCACAGAGAGTGTATCCAAATTAACAAAATCAGAAATGAAGAGGGAGACATATCAACACAATCTGAGGGAATTCAGAAAACCGTCAGATCATACTACAAAAACCTATATTCACCAAACTGGAAAATATGAATGAAATGGCTAATTTTCTAGACAGATTCCAGGTCCCAAAGTTAAATCAGGTTTAGATAAACCATCTAAGCTGTCTGATAATTTCTAAAGAGCTTCCAGGGACTAAGCCACTACCTAAAGACTATACATGGACTGACCCTGGACTCTGACCCCATAGGTAGCAATGAATATCCTAGTAAGAGCACCAGTGGAAGGGGAAGCCCTGGGTCCTGCTAAGACTGAACCCCCAGTGAACTAGTCTATGGGGGGAGGGCGGCAATGGGGGGAGGGTTGGGAGGGGAACACCCATAAGGAAGGGGAGGGGGGAGGGGGATGTTTGCCCGGAAACCGGGAAAGGGAATAACACTCGAAATGTATATAAGAAATACCCAAGTTAATAAAAAAAAAAAAAAAGAAACCTATCATGACTAAAAGAAGGCTGTCTAATCTCGGTAAGATACAAGGCCAGTTCTTGTTTTCTGCCATCAGCTTTAATAAACTCATTAGCCCGTGTGATGATAAAAAAAAAAGAATAAAGATAAAAGTACCTTAAAATATACTAAATTTATTTAATGATGCTAATCTTGAATTTAAATTATATGAGCAAGAATCGAAGGTCAATGAGATAGGACACATTTATAATGAGAAATTTTGTATATATAGAATATATACAATGCACATAGTTTCATTAACTCACATCAATAAACCTTAGAAGAATGCTCCTTAAGATCAGCTATTAGGGATCTAATATGTTGTGGTCCCATACCCGGCCTGATATTCCCCTGTCTTTTTCACAGTTAATGTAATGTGAATATAGTGATACACACATATAATCAAAGAATTTAGGAGGATCACACATTTGAGATGATTTGTGACCTGTATATGTGCATTTATATGTCTAATGTTTTTTATATATTAACATTATATACATGTATATACTCCTACTTATAAAATATATTTAACATATTTATAAATTATGTAAGCCTTTATAAAAATTTTGTTCTGGTCTGACATTGAATCTAACAAATACTAAAAATCTACGAATGATCTTCTAAGAAAAAGGGAATGCCTGTTTGACTCATTCCCAGTTGTTTTTCTGTTGCACAGTTGCACGCTGTATCCTGTTGGGATGTTGGCTGTGGTCCATAAGTTCTTTCAGTACTCATGTTAGAAAGTGCTCTGTGAGATGTGAAACCTGGGGAAAAAAAAGAAATATAAGCACTTATTTAAATCTTCCAACCAAAAGAAGCACAGGACCAGATGGGTTTAGGGCAGAATTCTAATAGACTTTCTGGAAACCCTCATACCAATACCGCCCAAACTATTACACAAAATAGAAACAAAAGAATCACCACCCAATTCCTTCATTCAAGCCACAATTATGCTTATACTTAAACCAGAGAAAGACTCATAAATGAAAGAGATCTTCAGACAAATTCCCCTTACGAGTATTCATGCAAAAATACTCCATAAAATTCTTGCAAACTGAATCCCAGAAAACAGCCCAATCTTATTGATTACTCCCCAAACGTAGGGTAGCCCTTGTCTAGTGATTTTATTCTATTTAAAGTTAAAATACAGTGAATTAGAACATAGGAAAATGTAGTTAGTTCACATATGACCATTCTATCTTAAATATAGTGCATAGGTCTAGCTATGTTCTACAAATTTTCGCATGACATCAGTAAATAAGGAAATTTACTGTATTTACATGGTTGTTCTCTCATTCTAGAGTGCTACTTTTTAAACAATATTGTTGTTTGCCTTTTTAGACTGTATTAACATTCATTGACTTTATTTCATCACATTCAATACATTTTTTCTCTTGCTTCTCTTCATGTGCTTTTATTATACTTGTTCTTTCAAATTTAATTTCTTTCATATTCAGTCAAGTAATCAGTAGATCCCTCTTATCAACTTTCCTCATAATAGTCCACTATTCAGGTAACTATCTACAGGCTGATTCAGAAAATTTCTATCTCTGTGTATTAAAGTTAGACCTGAAGTTTTTCCTCTGTTATATCAAACTTTCTTCAGCAATTTACATTTATATACTTTTTATATCTTTGAATGGGAAATTTCTCACAATTATAACATGTTTTCTTTTTCAAGCTTAGTCTCTTTGCAACAACATAGTCAAAGTTAGTGATGACATGTAATCTTTTGTTTGAATCAATTTAACTGTAAGTCTGAGGTTCATAGATCCTGGCTCTTTGCCGTAAGAAAAGGTGATACTTTTTTCTTAAATAAGCTTTCTCCAGGGAGCCTTATCAGATTACACTGCATAAATTACACTTAGCAAGATGCAGACAACCAGGGAGATGTCTTAATCCCCTTCTTTTTCAGGCTTCCTTTGTTAGTGTATATTTACAAGTGTGCTGTGTCCAAAGACAAGAGTGAAGTCCATAAAGCCTAGAGTTATGAGATAGCAACAAAGGTAAGAAAGTCAGTCCTTTGTTTATAGAAGGAGTTTCTAGAAAATAAGATACTTTTGTCTAGAAAATAAGACCATGTGCCCATGGGCTAAAGATGATGGTAAAGATAAAAGGTTTGAATTGCAAACTCAGTGACCTCTTCTTCATCCCAGGCTTGGATTTGTAGCTATCACATGGCATCAGTTATTCCAAAGTCATTTCGGAGCTAACTTTCAGAAAAAGTTAAGTTTTATTTTGTAATATTTGGTTGTGCCTATGCTGGAACTTCTGAGTCAGGACTGTTCTGTCTGAATCTCATTTTGCTATTGATATAGCAACCATCTTCTACGATCTATAGAATATCCTGCTTCTCTTATTAATTAAAGGTTTTCCAAGTACTCTTGTTCATAGGTGTCTATTGATAAATTTTAGTTGTACGGTTTATGTTCAAGACCAGAGTAATAAATATAAAAATAGCAGGGATCTATAATATACTTTAGTAATGATATCCTCAGAACTGTATCTGGAGCTTTGGCAGAATAGAGGACAATACATGTAAGGGCATTAAAACTCTCTATGTTGTACTACAGTTTTCTAGGTAATGGTAGCTACACCTACCAAATATACCCCTGTTTTCTGTTGTTTTCCTTTCCTGTCCCCACATTGTCTGCAGATATCCATTCATTACAAATGATCCTACCTTTCATGTTATTCCTTAGAGGACTCCTAAAACGTATTCTGGTTTCTCAGCTTGTGCCTTTCCCAAATCCCCTTGCCATTCTTCCCTACATGCAAAGTTCACATTAAAATGCTTCTGTAAACAAAGGACCTGATCATCCTCAAAGGCTTATAACCTCACATTGTTTCTAGGGAAAATAATTGAAGACTTGGATTTAACACCTGGGGTCCTGATTTTTCATATCTAACCCCTGAACACCTGATTCAAAAAGTTCAGCCCCTCACAGTGCTATTATATCAGGAGGTGTAGGATGTACTAACTTGCTGTGTCAGAATTTTCTTTTCAAATTAACTGAGAGTTCATCTATAGTAGAAAATGAAGTGTTACCATTCAGTATTCATGAGCACCAATCTCTTTAGTCAAACTTGTGTAGAGTTTTTCCAGAGCCTAACCCCTCAGGGCCCAGATACAAAGGAAAGTAATTGGGGTTTTGTAAAACCTCTTCAGGGAAGTCAGAAGATATTTTAAGTGAAACAATATATACTTAATATTTACTAGTAAATGATGAATATTTCAAACTCTCAAATCTCTTAGTCCCGTACATTTTGTATTGATATTCATAGCATTCATGGTATTTTAGTATTATTTTTTTCTGTCAGATAAAACACTCAATGTGCATTATCCATACTTACACTCTTAATAGTTGTATTTTAGTTTTGTGATTTCTAAATATTTCCTGGTGGTAGGGATACACATTTAAGGGGAGTAGATAAACTCTTTGTATATACGTGGCGATACATTCAAGAAATTAAAATTCAGAGCTGACCTGGTCCCACAGCTCAGTATACTCAGATTCCATGTGAGAGAGTATTGGACTCTCAGAAGTGCACAGGGGAGATGACCACTTCTGCTCACATTCCTGGCCCAAGAGGAAGTAGCATGAATCTTTCTGGATACAGGAACCTAGGAGCAATTAGGCACAGGTTGTCTCCAGTTAATGCCTGTGCCTGGTTCTGAAAGCCAGTCTCCAGGAGTACTGACAAGCCTGAAAGCAGAGGTAGGACCACCACTTCTTCTCTGAGGGACCAGCCTGGACACCTCAGAACACAGAAATTGAAAATCAGTCTGGAAAAGGAACCCTCCACATTTTGCTTTCTCTAAGAGCTGACGTTGTTACACATCTCTGTACACAGATCCTCTGGGGAGAGAGCTGACTCTTCAAAGTGGGAACAATCCTGAGAGCACAGGTGACACCACCACTTTTACCCCCTTTTCTGGACCTAGAGGAATCAGCCTGGAGGCATTTGGACAGAGGCTCCAAACAACAGTCTTGGACAAGATACTTCTGGTTTCTGCCTGAGCCCAGATCTGACACTGACACAATTCTCTATACCCAGATCTCACTGGATAAAGTCAGTCTACAGGAGTGCTAAAATAGAGGCTTACATGAGTGTCAAGCTATATTAAGAGATAACAAGATCAGCTAACATCAGAGATAACCAGATGGCATGAGGCGGGTTAGTAACCTAAAGAACACAAATGAATATTACTTGAGAACATCAGAACACAGTTCTCCCACCAGAGCAAATATTAGATAACCCAACACACCAGAAAAGCAAGATTTGTATTTAAAATCACATCTCATGATGAAGATAGAGGACTTTAAGTAGAACAGAAATGACTCTCATAAAAATAAAAATACAGGACAACACAGGTAAACAAGTAGAAGCCCTTAAAGAGAAAACACAAAAATCCTTTAAGGAATAGGAAAACAGCCAAACAGGTGAAGGAACTGAAGAAAACCATACAGGATTTATAAATAGAAATAGAAACAATAAAGAAAACACCCAGGAGACAATCCTGGATGTAGAAATCCTAGGAAAGAGATCAGGACACATAGGTGCAAACATCAGGAACAGAATTCAAGATAGAAGACAGAATCTCAGGGGCAGAATATACCTTAGAAAACATTGACACAACCTTCAAAGATAATGTAAAATACTAAATCTACTAACCCAAAACATCCCGGAAATTCAGGACATAATAATAAGAGCCACAAGTGTCTTTAACAAAAGTATAGGAAAAATCTTTCCTAAACTAAAGAAAGATGTCCATAAACATACAAGAAGACAACAGAACTCCAAATAGATTGGACCAGAAAAGAAATTCCTCTCTTCACATAATAATCAAAACAGCGAATGCACAAAACAAAGAAACATTAAAAGCAGTAAGGCAATAAGGTCAAGTAACATATGAAGGCAGACCTATCAGAATTACACCAGACATCTCAGTAGTGATTATGAAAGCCAGAAGTTCCTGGGCATATATCATGCAGACCCTAAGAGAAGACAAAAGCCAGATCTGGCTACTTTTTCCAGAAAAATTTTCAATTATCATAGATTGAGAAACCAAAATATTCCAAGAGAAAACCAAATTTATTCAATATCTATCCACAAATCACACTCTACAAAGAATAATAGCTGGAAAACTCTGACACAAGGTGGGAAACTTCATCCTCGGGAAATCTAGAGAATAAACTCCTTGCAACATACCCAAAAGAAGAGAGTCACACAAACATAATTCCACTTCTAACAACACACATAACAGGAGACAGCAATCTTTATTTTATAATATCTCTGAACATAAATGGACTAAATTTCCCAATAAAAAGACATAGACTAACCATCTGCATATTAAGAGACACAACATTCTGATGCATACAGAAAACATACCTCAGTGACAAAGACATATAGTACCTCAGAGTAAAAGGCAGGCAAACAATTTTCCTAGCAAGTAATCCCAAGAAACAAGCTGGAGTAGCCATTCTAATATTCAATAAAATATAATTTCAACCAAAGTTATCAGAAAAGATAAGGAAGGACCCTTCATATTCATCAAAGGAAAAATCCACTAAGATAAACTCTAAGTCCTGAATATCTTTGCTCCAGACGAAAGGGCATCTATATTCATAAAAGAAAACTTTGTAAAGCTTAAAGCACACGTTGCCCACATTGTGAGGACAAAAAATAGTTTGAGACTTCAACACACCACTCCCAGCAATGGACAGATCATGGAAACAGAAACTAAACAGAGAGATAGAAAAACTAACAAAAGTTATGAAGCAAATGGATTCAAAAGATATCTACAACACTTTTCATCCTAACAGAAAATGATATCCTTTTTTTCTTAGCACCTCATAGTACCTTCTCCAAAATTGATCATATAATTGGTGATAAAACAGGACTCAACTGATACAAGATGATTGAAGTAATGCCATGCATCCTTTCAAATAACCATGGATTAAGAATTTTTTAAATAACAACAAAAACAACAGAAAGCCTACGTTCACATGGAACCTGAGTAATGTTATACTCAATGATAACTTTGTGAAGAAATTATAAACTTTTTAGAATTTAATGAAAATGAATGTACAACATACCCAAACATGGGACACAATGAAAGAAGTAAAAAGAGGAAAACTCATAGCTCAATGTGCCTCTAAAAAATAGAAAAAGTGGGGTTGGGGATTTAGCCCAGTGGTAGAGCACTTGCCTAGCAAGCACAAGACCCTGATTTCAGTCCCCAACTCTGAAAAAGAGAAAAAAAATACAAAAAGTTTACACTAGTGGCTTGACAGAACACATAAAAGCTCTAGAACAAAAAGAAGTCAATACACCCAAGAAGAGTAGAAGGCAGGTAATAATCATCATCAGTTTCAAATACACCAAGTAGAAGCACAAAGGACTTTACAAAGAATCAACAAAACCAGGAGCTGGTTCTTTGAGAAAATGAACAAGAGAGATAAACCCTTAGCCAGACTAACCAGAGCTCAAAGAGAGAGTATCCAAATTAACAAAATCAGAAATGAAAGTGAGACTTAACAGAAACTGAAGAAATTTATAAATCATCAGATCCTACTGCAAAAGCCTATATTCAACAAAATTGGAAACTCTGGATGAAATTGACAATATTCTACACAGATACAAGATACCAAAGTTAAATCAGGATCAAATAAAGCATCTAAGCAGTTCCATAACTAAGAAAGTAATAGAAGCAGGTATTAAGAATGTCCCAACAGAAAAGCCCAGGACCAGGTATGCTTAGTGCAAAATACTCTCAGACCTTCATTGAATAACTCATACCAATACTGTTCGAACTACTCCAAAAAATAGAAACTGAAGCAACATTATATATTCATACTATGAAGCCACAATTACGCTTATAACTAAAACACACAAAGACACAAGAACTTCAGGCCAATTTGCTTTATGAATACTGATGTAAAAGTACTCAAATAATTTCATAGGCAAATGGAATGAACTCTAAAATATCATCCTGAGTGAGGTTACTCAATCACAAATCACAATCAGTATTAATTCTCAGTACTGGTGTTCATGTGTGACTGTTGATAAGTTTTGGCTGTATGGTTTAAGTGATCTACAAAACACTTTATTTGTGATTTGCTCAAAAATGAAGCTGGAGCTTTGGCAGAACCAAGGACACTCTATCTAAGGGGATTAAAATTGTCTTCTCTGTGCTATAGTTTTCTGGGAAATGCTAAATACACCTACCAAATATACCCCTGATTTCTGTTGTTTTTTTTCCTTTCCTGTCTTCCTACCATCTCCAGATCTCCTTCCATACCCAAACAATCTTTCCTTCCTTTTTCTTTTTTTCCATCTTTATTAACTTGAGTATTTCTTATTTACATTTTGATTGTTATTCCCCTTCCCTGTTTCCAGGCCAACATCCACCTAACCCCTCCCACTCGCTTCTGTATGGGTGTTCCCCTCCCTACCTTCCCCCATTACCACAGTCCCCCAAACACTCACGTTCACTGGGGTCCAGTCTTGGCAAGACCAAGGGCTTCCCCTTCCACTGGTGCTCTTACTAGGCTATTCATTGCTACCTATGAGGTTGGAGCCCAGGGTCAGTCCATGTATAGTCTTTGGGTAGTGGCTTAGACCTGGCAGCTCTGGTTGGTTGGTCTTGTTGTTCTTATGGGGTCTCAAGCCTCTTCATGCTCTTTCAGTCCATTCTAAGATTCCTTCAACGAGGGTCCTGTTCTCATTTCAGTGGTTTGCTGCTGCCATTAGCCTATGTATTTGCTGTATTCCGGCTGTGTCTCTCAGGAGAGATCGACATCCGGTTCCTGTCGGCCTGCACTTCTTTGATATAACAATCTTATGTCATTGGGTGGCTGTATATGTATGGGCCACATGTGGGTCAGGCTCTGAATGGATGTTCCTTCTGCCTCTGTTTTAAAGTTTGCCTGCCTATTCCCTCCCAAGGGTATTCGTTTTCCCCTTTTAAAGAAAGAGTGAATCATTTGCATTTTGGTCATCCTTCTTGATGTTCATGTGTTTAGTGTATATAGGGTAATTCAAGTATTTGGGCTAATAGCCACTTATCAATGAGTATATACAATATCTGTTTTTCTGTGATTGAATTACCTCACTCAGGATATTTTCCAGTTCCATCCATTTACCTATGAATTTCATAACGTAATTTTTTTCTGATAGCTGAGTAATATTCCATTGTGTAGATGTATCATATATTCTGTATCTATTCCTCTGTTAAGGGCATCTGGGTTCTTTCTAGATTCTGGCTATTATAAATAAGGATTCTATGAACATAGTGGAGCATGTGTCTCTCTTCTATGTTCCACCATCTTTTGGGTATATGCCCAAGTGTAGTATAGCTAGGTCCTCAGGAAGTTCAATGTCCAATTTTCTGAGGAACCTCCAGACTGTTTTCCAGAATGGTTGTACCAGTATGCAATCCCACCAACAATGGAGGAGTGTTCCTCTTTCAGCACATCCTTGCCAGAATTTGGTGTCACCTGTGTTTTCAATGGTTTGCTGCTGCCATTAGCCTATGAATTTGCTGTATTCCAGCTGTGTCTCTCAGGAGAGATCTACTTCCGGTTCCTTAGCCATTCTCACTGGTGTGAGGTGAAATCTCAGGGTTGTTTTGATTTGCATTTCCATTATGACTAAAGATGTTGAACATTTCTTTAGATGTTTCTCAGCCATTCGGTTTTCCTCAGCTGTGAATTCTTTGTTTAGCACTGAACACCATCTTTTAATAGGGTTAGTTTTCTCCTTGTGTTCTTTGTATATTTTGAATATAAGCCCTCTGTCAGTTGTAGGATTGGTAAAGATCTTTCTGAATCCGTTGGTTGTCGTTCTGTCCCAACAACAGTGTCCTTTGTTTTATAGAAGCTTTGCAATTTTATTAGATCACATTTGTTGATTATTGATCTTAGAGCATAAGCCTTTGGTGTTCTGTTCAGGAAATTTTCTCCAGTGCCCAGATGTTCGAGATGCTTCCCCACATTTTCTTCTATTAGTTTGAGTGTATCTGGTTTGATATGGAGTCCCTTCATCCACTTGTACTTAAGCTTTGTACAGGGTGATGAGTATGGATCAATCTGCATTCTTCTACATGCTGACCTCCAGTTGAAAAAGCACCATTTGCTGAAAATGCTATCTTTTTTCCATTGGATGATTTTGGACCCTTTGTCAAAAATCATGTGACCATAGGTGTGTGTGTGTGTGTGTGTGTTTATTTCTGGGTCTTCAATTCTATTCCACTGGTCTATCTGTCTGTCTCTGTACAAATACCATGCAGTTTTTATCACTATTGCTCTGTAATACTGCTTGAGTTCAGGGATATTGATTTCCCCAGAGGTCCTTTTATTGTTGAGGATTGTTTTAGCTATCCTGGGTTTTTTGATATCCCAGATGAATTTGCAAATTGTTCTGTCTAACACTTTGAAGAATTGTTTTGGTATTTCGATGGGGATTGCATTGAATCTGTAGATCTCTTTTGTTAAAATGCTCATTCTTACTACATTATTCTAGCCAATCCCTGAGCATTGAAGTTCTTTCCATCTTCTGAGATCTTCTTCAATTTCTTTCTCCATAGGCTTGAAGTTCTTATCATTTAGATCTTTCACTTGCTTGGTTAAAGTCACACCAAGTTATTCTATATTATTTGGGACTATTATGGAGGGTGTCATTTACCTAATTTCTTTTTCGGCTTGTTTCTCTTTTGTGTAGAAGAAGGCTACTGAATTATTTGAGTTAAATGTATACCCAGCCACTTTGCTGAAGGTGTTTATCAGGTTTAGAACTTCTCTGGTGGAACTTTTGAGATCACTTAAATATACTATCATTTCATCTGCAAATAGGCTTATTTTGACTTCTTCTTTTACAATCTGTATCCCCTTGATCTCCTTTTGTTGTCTGATTGCTCTGGCTAGAACTTCAAGAACTATATTGAATAACTAGGGAGACCTTGGGCAACCTTTTCTTTTTTTTTTTTTTTAAGATACCAAGTAGTGCTAATCTTTTTTTTAAAGATTTATTTATTTATCATATACAAGTACACTGTAGCTGTCTTCAGATACACCAGAAGAGGGCATCAGATCCCATTACAGATGGTTGTGAGCCACCATGTGGTTGCTGGGAATTGAACTCATGACCTCTGGAAGAGCAGTCGGTGCTCTTAACCGCTGAGCCATCTCTCCAGCCCCTTGGGCAACCTTTTCTAGTCCCTGATATTCATGGGATTGTTTCAAGTTTCTCTCCATTTAGTTAAATGTTAGCTACTGGTTTGCTGTATATGGCTTTTGTTATGTTTAGGTATTGGACTTGAATTCCTATGCTTTCCAGGACTTTAATCATGAAGAGCTTTTGAATTTTGTCAAATGCTTTCTCAACATCTAATGAAATGATCATGTGGTTTTTATCTTTCAGTTTGTTTATATAATGGATTATGTTGATGGTTTTCTGTATATTAAGCCATCCCTGCATACCTGGGATGAAGTCTACTTGATCATGGTGGGTGATTGTTTTGATGTGCTCTTGGATTCGGTTTGCCAGAATTATATTGGGTATATTTGCATCAATATTCATAAGAAAATTGTCTGAAATTCTCTTACATTGTTGGGTCTTTGTGAGGTTTAGGTATAAGAGTAATTGTGACTTCATAGAAGGAATTGGTAGCACTCAGTCTTTTTCAATTTTCTGGAATAGTTTGGATATTATTGGTATGAGGTCTTCTATGAAAGTCTGAAAAAATTCTGCATTGAACCCATCTGGACCTGGGCTCATTTTGATTGGGAGACATTTCATGCCTGCTTCTTTTTCTTTAGGAGTTATGGGGTTGTTTAAATGGTTTATCTGTTCCTGATTTAACGTTGGTACCTGGTATCTGTCTAGGAAATTGTCCATTTCCTGCACATTTTCAAGTTTTGTTGAATATAGGCTTTTGTAGTAGGATCTGATGATTTTTTTAATGTCCTCTGATTCTGTAGTTATACCTCCCTTTTCATTTTGTATTTTCTTAATTTGTACACACTTTCTGTGTCCTCTCGTTAGTCTGGCTAAGGGTTTGTCTATCATGTTGATTTTCTCAAAAAACCAACTTCTGTTTCTATTGATTCTTTGTATGGTCCTTTTTGTTTCTATTTGGTTTATTTCAGCTCTAAGTTTGATTATTTCCTGCCTTCTACTCCTCCTGGATGTATTTGCTTCTTTTTGGTCTAGAGCTTTTATGTATGCTGTCAAGCTGCTGACATATGCTCTCTCTTGTTTCTTTCTGAAGGCACTCAGAGATATGAGATTTCCTCTTACCACAGCTTTCATTGCGTCCCATAAGTTTGAGTATGCTGTACCTTTATTTTCACTAAATTCTAAGAAGTCTTTAATTTCTTTCGTTATTTCTTCCTTGACAAGGTTATCATTGAGTAGAGCATTGTTCAACTTCCATGTATATGCGGGCTTTTTTCCCTTATTGTTATTGAAGAACAGATTTAGGCCGTGGTGGTCTGATAGGACACATGGGATTATTTCTATTTTTCTCTATTTGTTGAGACCTGTTTTATGACCAATTATATGGTCAATTTTGGAGAAAGTACCATGAGGTGGTGAGAAGAAGATATATACTCTTGTTATAGGATAGAATGTTCTATAAATATCTGTTAAATCCATTTGTTTCATGACTTCTCTTAGTCTGTCTATGTCTCTGTTTAATTTCTGTTTCCATGATCTGTCCATTGATGAGAGTGGGGTGTTGAAATCTCCTACTATTATTGTGAGAGGTGAAATGTGTGTTTTGAGTGATAGTAATATTTCTCTTACGTATGTAGGTGCCTTTCATTTGAGCATAGATATTTAAGATTGAGATTTCATCTTGGTGTATTTTTCCTTTGATGAATATGAAGTGTCCTTCCTTATCTTTTTTGATGACTTTTAATTAAAAATCGATTTTTTTCCATATTTGAATGGCTACTCCAGCTTGCTTCTTCAGACCATTTGCTTGGAAAGTTGTTTTCCAGCCTTTCACTCTGAGGTGGTGTCTGTCTTTGTGTCTGAGGTCTGTTTCCTGTAGGCAGAGGAATGCACGGTCCTCATTGCATAACCAGTTCATTAATCTATGTCTTTTTATTGGGGATTTGAGACCATTGATGTTGAGAGATATTAAGGAATAGTGATTAATGCTTCCAATAGTGATTATTGGATGTGAGGTTATGTTTGTGTTATTTTCTTCTCTTTGTTTTGTTGCCAAGACAATTAGTTTCTTGCTTTTTCTAGGGTGTAGCTTGCCTTCTTATGTTGGGCTTTGCCATTTATTATCTTTGTAGTGCTGGACTTGTAAAAAGATATTTTGTAAATTCGTTTTTTTTATAGAATATATTGGTATCTCCTTCTGTGTTAATTGAGAGTTTTGCTGGATACAGTAATCTGGGCTGTCATTTGTGTTCTCTTAGGGTCTGTATGACATCTCTCCAGGATCTTCTGCTTTCATATGCTCAGGTGAGAAGTCTGGTGTGGTTCTGATAGGTCTGCCTTTATATGTTACTTGACCTTTTTCCCTTACTGCTTTTAATATTCTTTCTTTATTTTGTGCATTTGGTGTTTTGACTATTATGTGACAGGAGGAGTTTCTTTTCTGGTCCAATCTATTTGGTGGTCTGTAGGCTTCTTGTATGTTCATGGGCATATCTTTCTTTAGGTTAGGGAAGTTTTCTTCTATGATGTTGTTGAAGATATTTACTGGTCCTTTGATCTGAGATTCTTCACTCTCTTCTATATATATTATCTTAGGTTTGATCTTCTCATTGAGTCCTGGATTTCCTGTATGTTTTGGACCAGTAGCTTTTTCCGTTTTACATTATCTTTGACAGTTGTATCGATGATTTTTATGGAATCTTCTACTCCTGAGATTCTCTCTTCTATCTCTTGTATTCTGTTCTGATGCTTGTATCTGCGGCTCCTTGTCTCTTCTTTTGGTTTTCTATGTCCAACGTTGTTTCCCCTTGTGCTTTCTTTATTGCTTTTTTTTCCATTTCTAATTCCTTCACCTTTTTGATTTTGTTTTCCTGGAATTCTTTCAGGGATATTTGAGATTCCTCTCTATAGGCTTTCACTTGTTTATTTATGTTTTCCTGCATTTCTCTAAGGTAGTTCTTCATGTCTTTCTTGAAGTCCTTTAGCATCTTGATCAAATGTGGTTTTAAATCTAGATCTTGCTTTTCTGGTGTGTTTGGATATTCAGTGTTTGCTTTGGTGGGAGAATTGGGCTCTGATGGTGCCATGTAGTCTTGGTTTCTGTTGCTTGGGTTCCTGCCCTTGCCTCTCAGGCCTGTGCTGCCTTTTCCCTGAACCACCGTGCACCGGGGTCCCAGATGGCGTTAGGTGTTTTCCTCTAGAGTCAGAAATGTGTACAGAGTGTAGTCTCTTCTGACTTCCCAGGCTTCTCTGCTCCTGTGATGGTTTAGCTCTCTCTCCCATGGGATTTGGGTGTAGAGAACTGTTGATAGGGTCCCCTCAGTTCTGGGCAGTGTCTAGAGCATGGGGGACCTTTTGCTCAAGTGCCCCTATCTTCCGGTTCCCAGAGGCCCTTTACAGTTTCCTCTTGTGCCAGTGATGTGGGCAGGGTTGGTGGTCTCTTCCACTCTGCAGTCTCAGGTGTGCCCACCTGTCCAGGCGGTGAGCTCTCTCTCCCAACAGGTTTGGGAGCAGGGAGCTGTGGTTTGGAATCAACAAGTTTGGGACTGCAGACACTGAAAATGTCCGGTCCCAGAAGAATTTTGCCTTTGTGTGTCCTGAGTCCACCAGGCATGTCTCTTGGAGAAAAAAAGTTTGTCTTATCTGTTCCCGTGTCTCAAGTTGCTTGTGGGGGGCTGCTGTTCAATAATCTTTCCTTTCATGTCATTTCTTAATGGATTCCTAGCTCTTATTCTGGTTTCTCAGCCTGAGCACTGTCCCAAATGTGCATGCCATTCTTTGCAACATGTGAAGTTCAAGTTAAAATGTTTCTGTAAATACAGCAAACTAATGTCTATCCTCTAAGGTTTATAACCTCACTTTGTTTCTAAGGAAAACATTTGAAGACTTGGATTTAATGCCTAGGGTCCTAATTGTTTAGTCTATCTCCTTGACACCTGGATCAAAAATTCTTGTCCCTTGCAGTGATCTTATATCAGGGGCTAGTGGAAGACTCATCTTACTCTTTTATTTTTGTGAAATCAACTGGGGAATTTATCTATGGTAGAAAATGAAAACCTGTTCCCCTTTCAGTACTCATGAGCACCAATCCCTTTAGTCAACATTGCCTAAATTTCTTACAATGTCTAACTCCTCAGGGCCAAGATGTATAGGACAGATAATTGGGCTTTTGGTGATATCTCATCAGTGAAGTCAGAAGATATATTACATGAAACTTAAACATTTACTAGTACACGATGAATATTTCAAACTCTCAAATATCTTAATCCTGTACTTTTTGTATTGGTATCTATGGCATTGAAGTATTTTTAGCACTAATTTTGAGCTCTGTATCTGCATTATCCATACATACAATTCAATACATGTCTTTACGTTGTGTGCTTTGCTAAATATTTCTTGGAGTTAGGGATTCTCATTTAAGGGGAGGAATTAAACTCTTTATATATACATGATGATACATAGAAAATTTTATACATTAGTCAAAAAGGGAAATCTAACAATTCCTTACACAAAACATGCACGAAATCTGGAATACCACAAAAAAAACTAATGTAAGAATAAAAGGAGTTGGCAGAAGTGAATCATTTCAGCTACAAGGCACACAAAATATTTTCAACAAAGAAGAAAATTTTCTCAAAGTAAAGAAAAAGATGCCAGTAAACATACACAAAGTTTATTGAACACCAATTAGACTAAGCCAGAAAAGAAAATCCTCCTGCCACATAATAATCAAAACAGAAAAACGTCTGGAGAACAAAGAAAGAATATTAAAAGCAGTGAGGAATTATGGTAAGGTGGCATCAAAAAGAAGACCTATAGGAGTTACAGTTATTTTATAAAGAAAGCCTCTAAAAGATTGTTGGCTTTTTGTATGTTTGTGGCCATCACTTCTTTACCTTAGGGAATGTTTCTTCTATAATTTTGTTGAAGATATTTTCTGATCCTTTAATTTGGAGTCTTGGCTCTCTTCTATACCACTTATCCTATTGTTTGATCTTCTCATTGTGTCCTGGATTTCCTCTTTGTTTTTGGTAAGGTGCTTTTTGACTTTTACATTTTCTTTGACAGTTGTTTCAATGTTTTATATTTTATCTTTTACCCCTGAGATTCTCTGTTCTATCTCTTGGATTCTGTTGGTAATGATAGTATCTATGACTCCTGATCTCTTTCCTAGGTTTTCTAATTCCAAGGTTGTCTCCCTTTGCCATTTTTTATTGTTTCTATTTCCATTCTTGGATCCTGGATTGTTTGTTCAGTTCCTTCATGTTTTTTGGTTGTGTTTGAGTTTTGTCCTTTAGATGTTCTTATGCATTCTCTTTAAGGATTTCTATATTTTTAACTGTGTTCTACTGTATTTCTTAGAGGGGACTATTTATGTCCTTCTTACAGTCCTCTATCATCATCAAGAGGTGTGAGTATAAACACAAATCTTGCTTTTCTTATTGTGTTGGGATATCCAACATTTGATTTAGTTGGAGAACTGGGCTCTGATGATGCCAAGTAGTCTTGGATTCTGTTGCTTAGGTTCCTACTCTGACCTCTCACCATTTGGTTATATCTGGTGTTAGCTGGTCTTGCTATCTCTGACAGTTGCTTGACCCTCCTGTAAGCATGTGTGTCAGCACTTTTGAAGACCACCTTTCTTCCAGCAGGATCTGGGTACAGAGAGCTCTGTCACAGAGTCAACTCTTGTCACAAGCTGAAAGTACTCCCTCAGTGAATATGGGTACAGAAAGCTGTGGGACTGGGTCAGCTCCAGGGAGAGGCAGAAACTGGAAGGCCCCACAATCTCTTCTTTTATTTTCAGTGTATCTGTTGGAGGTCATTGAGCCACTTGGCCCTGAGCTTTGTACAAAGCAATAAGAATGGATCAATTTGTAGTATTCTACATGTTTACCTCTCTTGAACCACACCATTTGTTAAATGCTGTCTTTTCCCCACTGGATTCTTTTAGATCCTTTTGTTGCCTAAATGCTCTGCCTAAAAATTTGAGCCCTATATTGGATAAGTAGGGAGAGAGGGGGAATCCTTTTCTACTCCCTGATTTTACTGGGATTCTTTCAAGTTTCTCTCCATTTAGTTTGTTGTTGGCTATTGTTTTAGTATATATTGTTTTTACTATGTTTAGATATGGGCTTGCATTACTGGTTTTCCCAAAACTTTCATCATCAATGGGTGTTCAATTTTGTCAAATGCTTTCTCAGCATCTAATGAGATGAGTATTTAGTTTTCAGTGCGAGTTTGTTTATATAGTGGATAGTGTTGATGTATTTCCAGATGTGGAACCATTCCTACATCCCTGGGATGAAGCTTACTTGATCATTGTGTATGTTCTCAGAGTTTTTTTGAGAATTTTATTAAGTAATTTTGCATTGATATTCATATGAAAATTGGTCCGAAGTTCTTCTTCTTTGTTGGTTCTTGTGTGTTTAAGGTGTAGGCCTAAATGTGAGTTCATGGATTGAATTGGGTATTGTTCCCTCTCTATTTTGTGGACTAGCTTGATATATATATATATATTGGTATTAGGTGTTCTTTGAAGATCTGATAGAATCCTGCACCAAACCTGACTGGTCCTTGGATTCTTTTGGTTTGGAGACTTCATGACTGCTTGTACTTCTTTACGGGTTATGTGAATATTTAGATTGTTTATCTGATCCTGATTTAACTTTGGTAATTCGTATCTGTTTAGAAAGTTGTGCATTCATCCAGATTTTCTTGTTTTATTCAGTATAGGCTTTTATCTATTATGGAAAAGTTTAATTTTTGAGTTCAAAGAACCATGCTTAAAGGGATTTAGGTAATATGTAATTTATAGCCATCCATATCTAGAGAGTTTTTAGGGAAGGATATTTTGCTTATATTAGTAACCATTTGAGTTACTTTATTGGTATATATGCTCAAATTAATGTCCTTGTTCAAGAGTTATGTCAGAGACTCCACCGTGCCTTCCCTGCAGTGTTCAGAAACATTTCTAAAGCCCAGATTCATTCTATCATGATGAGCCTGCCCTTTCCTACAGTTTTATGTGAAGATGTGTTGCTCTTCACAGAGAAGGATCTGTTTTGATAACTGACATATAAAAATATCAATACTGCTTGTAAGGTTGCTTTTGATCCATTATAAAAAATCAAAAAAAATTTATATATTTATTCATATGCAGATATCATACCATTTTTAAAGCACTGGCCATTCTACCGGCCTTTAATCGATTGTCTCATCAATAAATACTGCAGATGCATCAGAGTTAATGTATTTGGCTATATTTATGTATATGTGTTTGTGGGTATTTCCCATAATATGGAATTGTTTATTTCCTGTGTTTGCTTGAATCTCTGCATCAGGGAGAAACAAAGAAAGAAATTAAAATCTTTCTAGAATTCACAGAAAAGGAAGGCACAACATAGCCAATTTCATGGGGCATAGTAATAGCAGTGCTAAGAGGAAAGTTCCTAAAATTAGGTGCCTTGTTAAAGTAATTATCCTCCTTGGTTTGTAGTTTTATCTAATATTTAATGTGGGGCTTGGATTGTGGATATATATTGTTTGAACTTTTACTTGTCTTTAAATTTCTCATTTTCTCTATCTATGGTGAATGAGAATTTGGTTCAGCATATCAGTCTATGTGGCATCTGTGTTTTTGTTTTGTTTTGTATTAAGAGGATGCAAGATATCTGACGGGACCTTTTAGCTTTTAGAATATTTGTGAAATCAGCTGTAATTCTTATAGGCCTTATTTTTGATGCTACCTTAATAATATCCCTCACTGCTTTTAATATTCTGACTTTGTTCTTCAGATTTTCTGTTTTGATTATTATGTGGCAGGAGGATTTCCTTTTCTGGTCTAACTGGTGTTCTATAAGCTTTCTGTATGCTTATAGGCATTTTTTTCTTTACAGTGACAAAACTTTCTTGTATGGTTTTGTCGAAAACATTTTATGTGCCTTGGGACTGGAATACTTCACTTTTGCCAACTTCTATCATTTTTAAGTTAGGTCTTTCCATGGTATTCCAGATTTCCTGATTAGTTTGTGTAATGGTATTTATGTTCAATATGTATAGTTTTTTTCTATTTTATCTTCTATGCTTGAATATCTCTCTTCCATATATTGTATTATATTACTGATGCTTGCTTTCTTTTTCATGTTCACTTTCCTAGGATTGCTATCTTTAGGAATCCCTCAGTTTTGGTTTTCTTTATTGCCTCTGTTTCCATTTTCACATCACTTACAGTTTTATACACTTGTTTCCTTTTTATTGCTTTTCATATATATATATATATATATATATATATATATATATATATATATATATATATTTAAGGGATTTGTGTGTTGCTTTTTAAAGACCTTTACATGCTCCTCAATTTTCTTAACGGATTAATACATCTGCTCTTAAGAGGCATATATCATCTTTGTTAGATTGCATTTAATGTCATTTTCTTGTGCTTCAGTTGTATTATGTTATTCATGGATGCTATAGTAGAATAGCTTTGCACTGAAGTAGTTATACTGCCATAGATGTTATAGATTGTGTTGTATTCAGGGCCTTTTGCCATGTATATCACCGTTGCCCCTGAATGTTCCTATTGTAGTATGTATTGGGAGGGGATTTAGCCCAGAACTCCATGTGTGGCCTTCCTTGGATGGATATCCTTATACTGTGTCATTCCTAATTACCATGTTTCTATGGTTCAGGTTCTGCAGGTCTGATGAACATGTTCAGAGCAATGGTGGTAGAAGAAAGTCCTACTTGGAAAGTAGACTACTCAGAGCCACTTAGGGTGTACCAGAAGCCTGAAAGAAAAAGAGAGCTTTGTGATGAAAGAAAAGCTAACATCAAAAGTTAAGACTCCCAGGTCTGATAAAGTTAGAGAGGTGATAAGAGGAACATGGATGTCGACTGGTGTCAGCAGACTGCTGAAGGCAACTTGGTGAGTACAAAATTATTCAGAGAGCAGGTGAGATGGGTGGCAGAAAGGAAGATAATCTACATGAGTCAGAATCACAGGTTTAATGAATGAGGGGTGAGATGTAGCTGGAAAATGAAGGTCCCCCTGGGATATCAGGCTTTTCAGGGAAACTTGGCATGTCCTAATGATTTCAGTAAGTAGTTATTATGAATGAGGGAAGGGAAGGTTTCTTATATGCTTCACGATCCACAGGTCTGATCAAGGTTGGTGGAGAGAGAATTGAATTCCAGCAAGCAGAATATAGCTGATTGCTGAGGAGAGATTCTACATTTAATTTAGTATTGACAGGATTGGCATAAAGTAGCAGGAATCAAATTAGGCAATGTCATTTCTTGATCCATTCCAGGAAAATTGCATTCTTCATAGCCACATTCCATGGTGAAAGTATATCAGGAAAATCACCTGCTAGCCTTTATTCTCACCTAGATGGCCGTGACAATTTACCTTCCCATGTGTTATAGATTATACTCAAGTGGTTATGTTCAGTAACATCTGAATTTCTTTTTCTTCACCATCTTACATTTCCCATGAGTACCAATTCGCATAGGTTTATTCAGTCTTTTCTCTAGATATAATATGGGCTCTTTTTCATGTCTAGCCTCTTTTTAAAGAAAATGACAAGATGGGATTATATGATATATTACCTTTGATTTGACTAAATTTAACTGTAAGTCAGAGGATAATTTAGGAGATCATGGCTCTGAACCCTGTTCTTTTGGTACTATTATTTCCTTACAAAGGTAGCTACCTCGGAAGAGCCTTATCAGTTTCCATTAGATACATTTTTTGAATATTCCATTATTTAATTTAAAATATTTTACATATTCACTTTATATCTTTCTCACTGCCCCCTTCCAGGTCAACTTCTCCTACAGTCCTTCCCCTATAGATTGCCTATCTTATACAAAGCAATGCCCACTTGAATGTCTTAAGACCCCTTCCCTTATATAGGCTATACTCATTAGTGTATTCATATAACTGTGATCATGTCCAACAGACAAACAAAGATGGAGTCTCTTGGTGTTAGAGAGATGAAGTAGCAAATGAGGTAGGTAGAAAAATGTTCTATGTTTAGAAGGAATTGCCAGATCAGTAGGAATTTAAATGTTTGTATACAGCGTCTAAGACATGATGCTAAAAGAAAAATGTGAATGCAACATTTTTGAAATCTTCCTGGGCCCAGGGTCTTGATATTCATCTATTACATGGTGTGAATTAATATAAGGTTACTTGGGCTCTAAGTTTCACAATTTTTTTTATTGAAGTAATATCTGTTTCTCATGATGATTGGTATTCTTGCGTAAAAATCATACTTATTATTGTCTAGTTTTCTTCAATGTGTTTTCTTAGTTTTATCTTTTTGTCTCAATGGTGTAGAGAATATCCTGTTTTTGTCCTTCATTCTGGCTTTTCTCAGTTCTGGTATTCATGGGTCTGAACTCTTCAGTTCTGGCTGCAAAATTTCAAAACCAGAGCAAGGCATCCAACAATAACAGTGATATTCAAAATATTTTTGCCATAGTTAGCACACACACCGAGCAGTAGCTTCAGAAGATCTAGAAGACTGAAGATCCAAGAAAAGCAAGAATGGTCGTTCTATACAATATCCTGCTGGGCCAGCCTGGGTCCATCCTGGAAATATACTTTTCTTTCTTGTTCTCCTACACTGTGTCTTTATCCTTTCTACATATCCTTCAATACCCAAAGAACCATTCCTTTAATGTTGTTCCTTGGAATATTCCTGGCTTTTTTTCCCGATTCCTCAGTTTAGATTTTCCTGTAAATATTAAGGTTATTCTCAATATGCCATTGTCAAGTAACTGGACTTCCTAAAACATGACAATTTTATCTTTTTCCACAAACACACATAGCTTTGCTGTGTTTCTCCTGAATACATACGCCCAGATTATCTTTAACATGTAGGGTTCTGAATTTTTCGATCTAACATCTGACTCTGGGATTAAGATAACCCGTCCGTCGCAGTGCTGTTATTTCAGTGCTGGAGGGAGTTCCATTCTCCATTGTCACAGAAATTTCTTTTTCAAATTACCTGAGATCATCTATGATAGAAAAAGACACAATGTTCCACTTTCATGCATCATGAGCAATGTTCAGTGCATTTAGTCAACAGTTCTCAGTGTTTGTCTAGAGTATAATCCTAAGAACTTGGAGACAGAGAATATGTATTTGTGCTTCAAATAACATTCTACCAGGAAATTAATATAGATTTTACATGAAAGTATATGTACTTAATATGTGCATATTGTACCAGCACAGCATGAACATTTCAAACTCTCAGCTATTTAAATACTGAAATTTTGTATTGACATTAATGACATTAGTAAAATCTTATCATTAATATTGAAAGTCAGATAAAGCTCTCATATTGCTTATCCTTAGATATATCCCAATGCTTGTCAATACAATGTGTAATTTTGCCAAATATTTTGCTGTTGGAAGAAGTCACACCTTAGTGAAATTTATTATTTGGAGCTTGGTCTAACTTTCATATAGAGGAAATAATTTTTATCTAAATGGAGGAGAAAAACTGCATAATCTTCATGATGAAATGATGATCATGGGAGAAAACCTCTTTTTATGTTTCTGATCTTGCTTCTTTTAACCATTGTTAGGTAATTTTTTGGCCTCTTCTTCACATATTAATAACAGTTTTCTAGGCTCTAGTTTATCTATTTAATTCCTCCCTGAAATAACACCAAATATTTGAATTGTATATCTTTCATGTCTTTATATCTAGCAACACTTGTGCTTCTACTTTCTGACTGTTTTGCGCCAAAGTGGCAGTATTATCTCTTTCCTTTGGATATGAATCATTGGAAATCTTTTTTATAGGTATTTGTTTGAAAAAGAAACCTATGCAGCTGAATTTCCAGTTTCATTTCTCTCCTTTCTAAGACATGCAAACTTTCCTCATTAAAGTCCTTTTTTAATGAGCCCTCTTTAAAGCTAACATGGTTACAGCTGCAGAATATGTGTTTTTGTTGGTGTACTTGTCTCTTATCTTCAAGAACACTCATTGGTTTTACTTTACCACACTCATGAAAATTAAAAAAAAAGCACAAATCATCTCATATTTTACGGTTCAACCTCTTCTTGTTCCTTCTCAGTTTAGAATTCAAGGATAATGGTGACCGACAAATACCATGCTTCAGAATTAATGTTATTTTATATGAACATTTTCTCTGCGTAGCACATTTAATGCTATCTTATATGAACATTTTCTCTGCCTAACACATTAAATCATTACATGTAATATCAATCACTTTAAAGTTCTTAGGAGCTAGGAAAATGGAGCAATAGTTTTTGTCACAATATAACTGCCATTGTGGCCTCTAAAATATTTCTCAATATTAGCATGTTTGTGCTTTAATATTCCATGAGCCAGTCTTAAAGTGTTCATAATTCTCTGACAATTCAGATTTTACAAAGTGCTTCTAGGATGACCCATTTAGTTCACCTTACAGCATCTGAGGACTTTTCTATTCTTCAGCTCAAAACACCTTCAGATATCATCAATAGACAACATTTAAAAGACTGAGAATCAGGTACTCATATTTATCATACCAATGTACCTACAGCTTCTATCTTACTACTTATTTTCTACCTTAGTTTCTTCCCTCACTGTTAAGACAAAACCACAGAGAAATAAGAGAAGGAAAGGCTTATTATTACCTTCAGGTGCATGTTTTAGTTGTCAATAGAAGAAAATTACATAAATCTCATAGAGTATCTGACTGACCATTTCATATATGTGTATAAATGAAACAATATGGAATGTTCATGAAAAACATATATATATATATATATATATATATATATATATATATATATATATATATATGTTATTTTTCCAGAGTTGTAAAGTCTGAAAAATCTCATGTGTTGTTAATTCCATCTTATACTTTGAATTTCATTGCACATAAACTTGCTTCTATACTCTGTAAGCAAATTAATTTTACAGGTAATCCTAAATTTACTATGGAGATCTCAGTACACACAATCACAAACATAAATCTCTTTCCATTTTTTCATATACTCAGGTCTTTGATAGGGAAATTTTCTCAAATCATTTTTCTCTCATAATTATCTTCATGTATGTTTATTATTCATGTATGTTTATTATTCATGTTCTTCCTTTTTAAAAAAATTAATCTAATTCTATTTATGATTGTTTCTCTTTCTAGAACATGATTCAAGGTGCTATCAGTAGGTTAAATCATAAACTTTACATTACTCTGTATTAAAGATTCTATAAGAAGTGTATCCTCTGTTACATCTGACTTTCTCTATCTGAACATCTGACTTTCCTCATGGGATTTAGCCACACATCAAATAAAAGCTATCATTTATTTTTGGGTTCTCAACCAAATCAAATGCCAAGCTTGTTCTGCCATCTCATCATTGATTTAATTTAATTTAATTTAATTAATTCCATATTCTGTTCCATGATTTTTTTCTCATATAGATTCCTATTTTTACACAAGCAAGTTTGCTCTGAGCAATTTACCAGCTTATATTGAATGTCTTGAGCCACAGAATTTTTGGTTTGCCTTAAATCTCTTCAGCCCCTACTACTTTTGAGATTATCTTTGTTAGTGTGTGTGTGTGTGTGTGTGTGTGTGTGTGTGTGTGTGTGTGTGTTGGGGCATTTGTTTAATCAGTATAGTTGAGCCAGATATGTAGCAAAATATGACCTTCACACATCCCATTGAGATATATCACCAAACAACAC
This sequence comes from Rattus norvegicus, assembly GCF_021556685.1. Lineage (NCBI taxonomy): Eukaryota > Metazoa > Chordata > Mammalia > Rodentia > Muridae > Rattus > Rattus norvegicus. The sequence continues at coordinate 136,611,830 of NC_141536.1, forward strand.
ACTTTTAATAAAAGACGAAGGAAAATGTCATGTGTTCAGAAGTTTCCATGAAGGTTGACACTCAAGCATCAGTTTAAGGGGACTAATGAATTGTGCTAAAGGAACAAGGTTTGAAGTATAAGCTTAGCAAGACCTTCCTGGATCTGTCTCTTGATTTACATCTCACACATGGGATGAATTATTATAAAGTTCTCATATTCAATAGCTAAGTATCATAAACTGAATTTATTTCTGTAATGTGTGTTTGACAAGATGGCTGGCAAACCCCAGTATACTCCCCTTATAGCTTGGATAAATTATTTGTGTCCTATTTTAATAAAATTTTTTGGCAAGATCAAACAAAATAAAATAGAACAAACCAAACCAAACCAAGAAACCAAACAACCAAACAAGAACAAGGACAACAAGTACAACAAATAATCAAACCACCACCACTAACAACAATAAACTCTCCATGATCTACAGAATGCTCTTCAACTTCTATTCCTTGCATTTGTACACAGTTCTAATTTTCATGTGTATCTTTGTGCTATGTGTCACAATACGGCACTATATCTTGCTGGGCAAATGGCTACATTTTCTAAATGCACTACTCTTACATGTCCTATTCTCTCTTCTTTACATATGCCTCCATATGTAAAGAAATAATAAAATCAAATAATCTCATCTCATGTCCACCTCTTTATGAATTCTGACAATTTTTCTGTTTCCTCTTCTCAGACTCTGCCTTGCCTAAATGGGTCATTCTTTACTTGCCAAGTTCTGGTCACCTTGACTTTCATATTTATCACATGGCAAACATATCTCTCACCGCAAACATCTAACTTCACTCTTTTTCTCAAAAATCATATGCAGAGTGAGCATAATGCCTAGGGTCCTCCTAGTCCAGTATTGAGGTTTGCACATGGTTCATTATCTGGAGTCCTTCACATTTTATTATATCATTTGATGGAGAGAATTCCATGCAACATTTCCTGAGAAGTTTATTTGACAAATTTAAGAGGTGAGACTTTATTCTGAAAAAGATACAGTATTCCATTTTCAGGACCCATGAACACAGTACAACAATTCTCTACACTTTCCAGAATTATTTGTTGGTTTAATCCCCAGGACCCTGAGAAACAGAACATGTGAAGGTACTTACAGTGACTTTGCAACTGGAAGTTGATCATATATAGATCTTGAAAGCTTTTTTGTATTGAATTATATCAATATAAGTTTAGCATTCTAAAAGCACTCAATTGTTTTAATATTTTGCACTGGATATTGGTATCAATGATGTTGGTAATATTTCACTCTTAATAGTGAATGTCAGCAAACCTCTGGTGTTTGATTATTTTTTCGTAAAAATTCTAATGCTTTTCATTAAGTACTGGTGTTTCCAGAAATGTACCATGTGCTAATGAGTAAACATATAGTTGGATCTCCTTTTCAGAACATTTTATGCAATTGATAGGTACATAGAAAAATCCATATAGAAGAAAGGGACTAATCCTCCACATCTGCATTAATATGACATGAAGAATTTGTTTTCTGTTTCTGACTTGTCCTTTCATCACAGCTAGGAAATGTTTATTGAACTTCCTTAGTCATATTCATCCTAACTTTGGAGAGTTTTTCAGTTCATAGTTTACCAAGAAAATGTTCTTCTCTTTCCATGATGGTATATTTGTACCAAAAAAATCTAAAAGTCATATCCTGTGTTGAAGAAGAGAGCTCTTATAGGCTGTGTGTCTGCTGCTGTACTTAAAGTGATATGCAACCTAGGCTCATAAGTCTGCTCGAGTGAATTTGCTATTGTAAGAGCTCCAGTGGGTCACAAAATTTTCCTGATTTCAAGACAGGAGTGTGTCAGTCATGTAACAAATGAAGAATTCTACAGTTATTTTCACCCATCACTATGTATCTTTTTATCAGGTGGGTCTCCTATCAACAACCTAATAGTTTTCTATGTCTGCCTTATCGACTGAAGCCCGACATCAGGTAACTTTTGACACACAAAGGTAGTAAAGTTTTCTGAGTATCCTGTGGAATTTAAAAATGATCCTATAAAACCAATTCACTATATTCCATGACAAAGGACAAAGGAAGAGAGCAGACTGAGTTCAGTTGAGAAGAATCAGAACCCCTATCGGCATATCTACCCTATCTACCAACATCCAGACATATACATCAAAGCAAGGTTTGTTTTCTGTGTGTTTTGTTAGAGTAGGCTTTCTGATGGTAACCAAGAGAAACAATTTCCTTTATCTCACATTTCTACAATTATATTTGAAGAACAGATGGTCAGGCCTAGCAATCTAGACACTACATAAACAGACTTTTGTATATTATTGTTTTCTAATTTCTCTTCGACTTTAAATTCCCTTTACCTTTCTAACCTATATACAAGTACCCTTCAACATTCCTGGAATTTTCTTATTATTAATATATGCTTAACCTTTTAATTTTGATTGTTTTATTATTCACAGGTTACAAATTATTCATTGAAACTTGATAGACACACAATAAAACTTCATCTATATCTCTCACAAGAATCTGCCAATTACCCATGAAAGGCTTGAAGAGTATTGTCATTGAGCCTATCTGCACTTCACTAATGATTGTTAAGAACACTCTCGTATGGTGGCCTTGAGTTGTGAGGCTGTGTTAGATTTCCCCTGTCACATCTGATTGTTCCCTTCTTCACCATCTGACTTTGTTAATTGGTTTCAAGTTGTCCCCTATCTTCTCGATCAGAATCAGAAGTCCTTCACAGAGCTCTCATATCTGGCCTGAAGTGAGTTACCCCTGACCTTTTCTAAGAGATGGTTCTTTGTCAAATATACAGAATGACTCTATACTGTGCAAAAGAAGACAAGATGTTCCCTTTTTAGGACTCAAGAGAACTAGTTAATCTATTCAGTCAACAAACCACCCAGAGATTACTCCCCAATACCCAGATTTGGAAATAGAGAATAAGTGAATGGGTATTGAGTGAAATTTTATCAGGCAATCCATCAGAGAAATCACTTGAAAAAGCATGTAATTAAATATTCATCTGTACACTCTTAGCCCTCCAAAATACACAACCATTATTACAGTATATTTTTGCATTGGTATTAGTAATGTTGATAATATCTGAATAGTAATGTTTAACGTGACTAGCAGGAATGCAGAACTGCATCTTTATCATTTGAAACAGTCCTTATTATTATCATCATCATTATTATTATTATCATCATCATCATCATCATCATCATCATCATTATTATTTCTGAAAACAAGCTGTATTTAAATAAGAATTTAAATACATTACATAACATTGAAACTGGAAGGGAAAAGTAAACCAATAGACCAGTTTGTTCCTTTACATGGAACTGGGCTGCAACTCATTTTGAGTTGAAGTCTCTACAGTTAGCCACAAGGTCAATGGGACCAGCTTGATTTTTGCTCCCTTGTAAGTTTAACTGATATCAGGCTGATCTTACCCTTCATGTTTCATCATCCCTTCGTTAGTATAGATCTGCCTAAAAAGAATGCCCTAGTGTTGAGGTAATGTCCATGACTTCTCTAGGAAGTTGGCCCTTCCTGATTTCTGCCTACCTGATCAGACACCAGGGGTTATTTTTATGGCCACAGACTCCATCTTGTGACATGGTTGGGGCAGTTACCCATACTCTTGGTCAACTGAGCTGTTCAAATGGTGATACTCTTCTAGGGTAGGGGTCTCTATCAAGGGAGTCCCAAGGAACTTTTCGTCAGACAGCCTCTGGGCAGTTCTTGTCTTTCCTGAAACCCTGTTATTGCTTTTTTTCAGGGTAGAAACTGTCAGGGATTGCTGCTTAACCTGTGTAAATGAGGGACTTCAAGACCTGGCTTTTTTCAGTTTATTGCATGAAGGAGTTATACTAGTCCAAATTAAAAGTGGACCCTAAATGAATACATTAGACAAGCTGTGAGGTTTCTAAACTCGTGACAAGGGACAGAAGGGAAGTTCTACTCATTGCAAGGAAATCTTCACTTAAGCTTCAGAGAGCCACAAGCACTTAAAATCCATAAATCTTCAGCTGATTGTCCTTAGCCAGTCCAATTTCTATCAGGAACTGTCATATATTCTTGTTCTGGTCATCTTGTAACTGAATTATTTCTCCATATTCTGCATGTTCAATTACAGTACCATTGCCAGCAAATTTCTTCTTAGATGCCTTCACTAGTTTCTTTCTTTAAATTTTTTATTAGATATATTTCTTTTCTTATATTTCAAATGTTATTCCCTGTCTGAGTTTCCTGTCCACAGCCCTCTTCTCCTCCACTCCCCCTCACCCATAGAGATATTCACTCTATACATTGTCCTTATTGCCCTCACCCTCATATTCCCCTGCACTGGGGTTCCCACCTTGACAGGACCTATGGCTTCCCCTTCGCCTGATGTCCCAACAAGGCTATTCTCTGCTAAATATAAAGTTGGAGCCCTGGGTCAGTCCATGTATAGTCTTTCTGTAGTTGTTTAGTCCCTGGAAGCTCTGGTGTATTGGCATTGTGGTTTTTATGGGGTTGCAAGCTCCTTCAACTCTTTCAATACTTCCTCTAAATTCCCGAAGGGTGTCCTGTTCTCAGTTCACTGGTGTGCTGCTAGTACTTACCTTTGCATTGGACATGCTCTTGAAATGTATCTCAGGAGAGATCTATATCCGGTCCCTTTCAGCATGTACTGTTTAGCTTCATCAATCGTACCTAGATTTGGTGGCTGTAAATATATGGTCCACATGTGGGGTAGGTTTGAATGGCCATTCCTTCTGTCACTGCTCTACACTTTGCTTCCACAACCCCTCCCATGGATAATTTGTTCCCCTTCTAAGGAGTATGATCATCCGTATTTTTGTCCTCCTTCTTGAGCTTCCTGTGGTCTGTGGATTGCATCTTGGGTAATTCGAGATTTTTGGCTAATATCCACTTAACAATGTTTGCATACCAAGTGTGACTTTTTGTGATTGAGTTACCTCACTCAGGATGATATTTTTTTTTCTTCATCATTATTAACTTCAGTATTTCAATATTTTCATTTCAATTGTTATTCCCTTTCCTGGTTTCTGGGCCAACATCCCCCTAACCCTTTCTCCTCCCCTTATCTATGTGTGTTCCCCTCCCCATCCTCAGCCCATTACCATCTTCCCCCAACAATCACGTTCACTGGGGGTTCAGTCTTGGCAGGACCAAGGGCTTCCCTTTCCACTGGTGCTCTTACTAGGCTATTCATTGCTACCTATGAGGTTGGAGCCCAGGGTCAGTCCATGTATAGTCTTTGGGTAGTGGCTTAGTCCCTGGAAGCTCTGGTTGGTTGGCATTTTTGTTCATATGGAGTATCAAGCCCCTTCAAGCTTTTTCAGGCCTTTCTAAGATTCCTTCAACGGGGGTCCCGTTCTCAGTTCAGTGGTTTAATGATTGCATTCGCCTATGTATTTGCTGTATTCTGGCTGTGTCTCTCAGGAGAGATCTACATCCGGTTCCTGTTGGCCTGTACTTCTTTGCTTCATCCATCTTACATAGTTTGGTGGTTGTAAATTTATGGGCCACATGTGGGGCTGACTCTAAATGGGTGTTCCTTTTGCCTCTGTTAACTTTGGCTCCCTATTCCCGCCCAAGGGTATTCTTGTTCCCCTTTTGAAGAAGAGTGAATCATTCACATTTTGTTCATCCTTCTTGAGTTTCATGTGTTCTGTGCATCTAGGGTAATTGGAGCATTTGGGCTAATATCCACTTACCAATGGGTTCATACCATGTGTGTTTTTCTGTGATTGGTTTACCTCACTCGGGATGGCACTTTCTAGTTCATTACATTTGTCTATGAATTTCATGATGTCATTGTTTTCGATTGCTAATTAGTACTCCATTTTGTAGATGTACCACATTTTTAATCAATTCCTCTGTTGAATGGCATCTGGCTTCTTTCCAGCTTCTGCCTGTTATAAATAATGCTACTATGAACATCGTGGAGCAGCATGAGTCTTTGTTGTTTATTGGAGCATCTTTTAGGAATATGTCCATGAGAAGTATAGCTGGGTTCTGAGTAACTGAAATGTCCTATTCTGAGGAACATCCAGAATGATTGGCAGACTGGTTGTACCAGTTTGTAATCCCACCAACAATGAAGGAGTGCTCCCCCTTCTCCACATCCTCCATAGCATCTGCTGTCTTCTTAGTTTTTGATCCTAGCCACTCTGTCTGGTGTGAGGTGGAATCTCAGGGTATTTGATTTGCATTTCCCTGATGACTAAGGATGTTGAATGTTTCTTAAGGTACCTTTTGGCCTTTGATAATGCTCAGCTGAGAATGTTTTGTTTAGCCCTGTACTGCATTTTTAATAGGGCTATTTGATTCTCTGGAGTCTATCTTCTTGAGTTCTTTGTATATTTTGGACGTTAGCTGTCTATCAGATGTAGTAGCATTGATAAAGATTTTTTCCCAATCTATTGGTTGCCATTTTGTCCTTATAATAGTGTCTTTTGCCTTACAGAAGCTTTGCAGTTTCATGAGGTCCCATTTGTTGATTCTTAATCTTACAACATAATTCCTTGGTGGTTTTTTCAGGAAATATTCCCCAGTGCCCACGTGTTCAAGACTCTTTCCCAATTTTTCTCTTAGTTTGAGTGTATCTGGTTTGATGTGTAGGTACTTGATCCACTTGGACATAAGCTTTGTACATGGTGATAAGAACGGTTAGATTTGCAATCTTCTACATGTTGACTCTCATTTAACCAGCACCATTTGTTGAAACTGCTATCTTTCTCCCATTGGATGGTTTTAGCTTCTTTTTCAAAGATCAAGTGACCATAGGTTTGTGGGTTCATTTCTGTGTCTTCAATTCTCTTCCACTGATCTATCTGCCTGTTGCTGTGCCAATAACATACCGTTTTTATGACGACTGCTCTGTAATACTGCTTGAAGTCAGGGATGTTGAGTCCTCGAGAAGTCCTTTTATTATTGATGATAGTATTCATTCTCCTGGGTTTTTTTTTTTAATTCCAGATGAATTTGCAAATTGCTCTTTCTATCGCTATAGAGAATTGATTAAGACTTTTGATGGGGATTGCATTGAATCTGCATATTGTTTTTGGCAAAATGGTCACCTTTACTATATTAGTCCTATCTATCCATGAGCATGGAAGCTTTTCCATCTTCGGATATCTTCCTCAATTTCTTTCTTCAGTTGTTTTAAGTTCTTGTCATACAGATCTTTCCCTCGCTTGAAATTTTTTATTATTGGGGACTATTATGAAGTATGTCATTTCCCTAATTTCTTTCTCAGCCTGTTTATCCTTTGAGTAGAGGAAGGCTACTGATTTGTTTGCATCAATTTTATACCCTGACAGTTTGGTGAGGTTGTTTAACTAGTTTCTTTTTATTGTAATCATCAGTGAACCCTTGGACCATTGTAAGGGTCTTCCTGTTTCTCTGTTGAATTCTTATAAGGAAATAATCCTCAGTTCCAGCAGGAAACAGATCATCACCCTTACTTGCATCATCAAACGGGTTTAAAGAGGGGAGGTTCTGTATAGCAGACCTACAATATGATTCCTTTCCTTTGTGGAAATTACCTGCTGAAGGCAGCTGTGGGAGAAGGCAGGTTGGGGTGGGGGTTTAGGGGTGGGGCTTAGTGTTGGGAAGCAGGGGGTTTGAGGGAGAGGCAGCTGAGTCCTCTGCATCACCTCAGTGACTAGGGTCCATAATTATTATTTTTAAGGTCTGGGTATTGACAAATTTGAAGTGTTGTAGACCCCAAATATATGTAGATACTTTTTTTTGACTCTTGTCTAATTTCATAAAGGTATCAAAATACACACTCAAGAGTGGAAGACACTGGTGAACTCAGGACACACAGAGGCAGAATTCCTCTAGGACCGGGCACTCCCTGTGTTTACCAGGAGTCCCACACCCGTGGATCCCGGCCCGCAGCAGCTCTCTGCTCCCAGACCCCATGGGAGAGAGACCTCACCGCCTGGTCAGGTGGGCACTCCTGAGGCTGCAGAGCAGAAGAGAACACCAAAACTGCCCACAACTGCCCACATCCCTGGCCCAAGAGGAAACTGTATAAGGCCTCTGGGTTCCCATAGGGGAGGGCCCAGGAGCGGCAGGACCCCTGCGCCTGAGACACCGCCGCCAGAACCTGAAGGAACAGACCGGATAAACAGTTCTCTGCACCCAAATCCCGTGGGAGGGAGAGCTAAACCTTCAGAGAGGCAGACACGCCTGGGAAGCCAGAAGAAACTGCACACTGCACACATTGCTGATTCCAGAGGAAAACACCAAACTCCATCTGGAACCCTGGTGCACTGAAGCTCCCAGAAACGTCAGCGCAGATCTTCTTGGTTGCTGCCGCTGCAGAGAGCTCGTGGGCAGTATCCCGCGAGCAAAATTGAGCCTTGGGACCACAGGTAAGACCAACTTTTCTGCTGCAAGTGGCCTGCCTGGTGAACTCAAGACACAGGCCCACAGGAACAGCTGAAGACCTGTAGAGAGGAAAAACTACACGCCCGAAAGCAGAACACTCTGTCCCCATAACAGGCTAAAAGAAAACAGGAAAACAGGTCTACAGCACTCCTGACACACAGGCTTATAGGACAGTCTAGCCACTGTCAGAAATAGCAGAACAAAGCAACACTAGAGATAATCTGATTGTGAGAAGCACAGGAACCCAAGCAACAGAAACCAAGACTACATGGCACCATCGGAGCCCAGTTCTCCCATCAAAACAAACATGGAATATCCAAACACACCAGAAAAGCAAGATCTAGTTTCAAAATCATATTTGATCATGACGCTGGAGGACTTCAAGAAAGACATGAAGAACTCCCCTAGAGAACAAGTAGAAGCCTACAGAGAGGAATCTCAAAAATCCCTGTAAGAATTCCAGGAAATCATAAATAAACAAGTAGAAGCCCATAGAGAGGAGTCACAAAAATCCCTGAAAGAATTCCAGGAAAACACAATCAAACAGCTGAAGGAATTAAAAATGGAAATAGAAGCAATCAAGAAAGAACACATGGAAACAACCCTGGATATAGAAAACCAAAAGAAGTGACAAGGAGCTGTAGATACGAACTTCACCAACAGAATACAAGAGATGGAAGAGAGAATCTCAGGCGCAGAAGATTCCATAGAAATCATTGACTCAACTGTCAAAGATAATGTAAAGTGGAAAAAGCTACTGGTCCAAAACATACAGGAAATCCAGGACCCAATGAGAAGATCAAACCTAAGGATAATAGGTATAGAAAAGAGTGAAGACTCCCAGCTCAAAGGACCAGTAAATATCTTCAACAAAATCATAGAAGAAAACTTCCCTAACCTAAAAAAAGAGATACCCATAGGCATACAAGAAGCCTACAGAACTCCAAATAGATTGGACCAGAAAAGAAACACCTCCCATCACATAATAGTCAAAACACCAAACGCACAAAATAAAGAAAGAATATTAAAAGCAGTAAGGGGAAAAAGGTCAAGTAACATATAAAGGAAGACCCATCAGAATCACACCAGACTTTTCTCCAGAAACTATGAAGGCCAGAAGATCCTGGACTGATGTCATACAGCCCCTAAGAGAACACAAATGCCAGCCCAGGTTACTGTATCCTGCAAAACTCTCAATTAACATAGATGGAGAAACCAAGATATTCCATGACAAAACCAAATTTACACAATATCTTTCTACAAATCCAGCACTACAAAGGATAATAAATGGTAAAGCCGAACATAAGGAGGTAGGCTATACCCTAGAAGAAGCAGGAAACTAATCGTCTTGGCAACAAAACAATGAGAAGAAAAGCACACAAACATAACCACACATCCAAATATGAATATAACAGGAAGCAATAATCACTATTCCTTAATATCTCTCAACATCAATGGCCTCAACTCCCCAATAAAAAGACATAGATTAACAAACTGGATACGCAAAGAGGACCCTGCATTCTGCTGCCTACAGGAAACACACCTCAGAGAGAAAGACAGACACTACCTCAGAGTGAAAGGTTGGAAAACAAATTTCCAAGCAAATGGTCAGAAGAAGCAAGCTGGAGTAGCCATTCTAATATCAAATAAAATCAATTTTCAACTAAAAGTCATCAAAAAAGATAAGGAAGGACACTTCATATTCATCAAAGGAAAAATCCACAAACATGAACTCTCAATCCTAAATATATATGCCCCAAATACAAGGGCACCTACATACGTAAAAGAAACCTTACTAAAGCTCAAAACACACATTGCACCCCACACAATAATAGTAGGAGATTTCAACACCCCACTCTCATCAATGGACAGATCATGGAAACAGAAATTAAACAGAGACGTAGACAGACTAAGAGAAGTCATGAGCCAAATGGACTTAACAGATATTTATAGAACATTCTATCCTAAAGCAAAAGGATATACCTTCTTCTCAGCTCCTCATGGTACTTTCTCCAAAATTGACCATATAATTGGTCCAAAAACGGGCCTCAACAGGTACAGAAAGATAGAAATAATCCCATGCGTGCTATCGGACCACCACAGCCTAAAACTGGTCTTCAATAACAATAAGGGAAGAATGCCCACATATACGTGGAAATTGAACAATGCTCTACTCAATGATAACCTGGTCAAGGAAGAAATAAAGAAAGACATTAAAGACTTTAGAATTTAATGAAAATGAAGGTACAACATACCCAAACTTATGGGACACAATGAAAGCTGTGCTACGAGGAAAACTCATAGCTCTGAGTGTCTACAGAAAGAAACAGGAGAGAGCATATGTCACCAGCTTGACAGCACACCTAAAAGCTCTAGAACAAAAAGAAGCAAATACACCCAGGAGGAGTAGAAGGCAGGAAATAATCAAACTCAGAGCTGAAATCAACCAAGAAGAAACAAAAACGACCATAGGAAGAATCAACAGAACCAAAAGTTGCTTCTTTGAGAAAATCAACAAGATAGATAAACCCTTAGCCAGACTAATGAGAAGACACAGAGAGTGTGTCCAAATTAACAAAATCAGAAATGAAAAGGGAGACATAACTACAGATTCAGAGGAAATTCAAAAAATCATCAGATATTACTATAAAAGCCTATATTCAACAAAACTTGAAAATCTGCAGGAAATGGACAATTTCCTAGACAGATACCAGGTACCGAAGTTAAATCAGGAACAGATAAACCAGTTAAACAACCCCATAACTCCTAAGGAAATAGAAACAGTCATTAAAGGTCTCCCAACCAAAAAGAGCCCAGGTCCACACGGGTTTAGTGCAGAATTCTATCAGACCTTCATAGAAGACCTCATACCAATATTATCCAATCTATTCCACAAAATTGAAACAGATGGAGCATTACCGAATTCCTTCTATGAAGCCACAATTACTCTTATACCTAAACCTCACAAAGACCCAACAAAGAAAGAGAACTTCAGACCAATTTCCCTTATGAATATCGACGCAAAAATACTCAATAAAATTCTAGCAAACCGAATCCAAGAGCACATCAAGACAATCATCCACCATGATCAAGTAGGCTTCATCCCAGGCATGCAGGGATGGTTTAATATACGGAAAAACCATCAACGTGATTCATTATATAAACAAACTGAAAGAACAAAACCACATGATCACTTCATTAGATGCTGAGAAAGCATTTGACAAAATTCAACACCCCTTCATGATAAAAGTCCTGGAAAGAATAGGAATTAAAGCCCATACCTAAACATAGTAAAAGCCATATACAGCAAACCAGTTGCTAACATTAAACTAAATGGAGAGAAACTTGAAGCAATCCCACTAAAATCAGGGACTAGACAAGGCTGCCCACTCTCTCCCTACTTATTCAATATAGTTCTTGAAGTTCTAGCCAGAGCAATCAGACAACGAAAAAAGATCAAAGGGATACAGATCGGAAAAGAAGAGGTCAAAATATCACTATTTGCAGATGATATGATAGTATATTTAAGTGATCCCAAAAGTTCCACCAGAGAACTACTAAAGCTGATAAACAACTTCAGCAAAGTGGCTGTGTATAAAATTAACTCAAATAAATCAGTTGCCTTCCTCTATACAAAAGAGAAACAAGCCGAGAAAGAAATTAGGGAAACGACACCCTTCATAATAGACCCAAATAATATAAAGTACCTCGGTGTGACTTTAACCAAGCAAGTAAAAGATCTGTACAATAAGAACTTCAAGACACTGAGGAAAGAAATTGAAGAAGACCTCAGAAGATGGAAAGATCTCCCATGCTCATGGATTGGCAGGATTAATATAGTAAAAATGGCCATTTTACCAAAAGCAATCTACAGATTCAATGCAATCCCCATCAAAATACCAATCCAATTCTTCAAAGAGTTAGACAGAACAATTTGCAAATTCATCTGGAATAACAAAAAACCCAGGATAGCTAAAGCTATCCTCAACAATAAAAGGACTTCAGGGGGAATCACTATCCCTGAACTCAAGCAGTATTACAGAGCAATAGTGATAAAAACTGCATGGTATTGGTACAGAGACAGACAGATAGACCAATGGAATAGAATTGAAGACCCAGAAATGAACCCACACACCTATGGTCACTTGATTTTTGACAAAGGAGCCAAAACCATCCAATGGAAAAAAGATAGCATTTTCAGCAAATGGTGCTGGTTCAACTGGAGGGCAACATGTAGAAGAATGCAGATCGATCCATGCTTATCACCCTGTACAAAGCTTAAGTCCAAGTGGATCAAGGACCTCCACATCAAACCAGACACACTCAAACTAATAGAAGAAAAACTAGGGAAGCATCTGGAACACATGGGCACTGGAAAAAATTTCCTAAACAAAACACCAATGGCTTATGCTCTAAGATCAAGAATCGACAAATGGGATCTCATAAAACTGCAAAGCTTCTGTAAGGCAAAGGACACTGTGGTTAGGACAGAACGGCAACCAACAGATTGGGAAAAGATCTTTACCAACCTACAACAGATAGAGGCCTTATACAAAGAACTCAAGAAGTTAGACCACAAGGTGACAAATCACCCTATTAAAAAATGGGGTTCATAGCTAAACAAAGAATTTACAGCTGAGGAATGCCGAATTTCTGAAAAAAACCTAAAGAAATGTTCAACATCTTTAGTCATAAGGGAAATGCAAATTAAAACAACCCTGAGATTTCACCTCATGCCAGTTAGAATGGCTAAGATCAAAAACTCAGGTGACAGCAAATGCTGGTGAGGATGCGGAGAAAGAGGAACAATTCCTCCATTGTTGGTGGGGTTGCAGACTGGTACAACCATTCTGGAAATCAGTCTGGAGGATCCTCAGACAATTGGACATTGAACTGCCTGAGGATCCAGCTATACCTCTCTTGGGCATATACCCAAAAGATGCCCCAACATATAAAAAAGACACGTGCTCCACTATGTTCATCACAGCCTTATTTATAATAGCCAGAAGCTGGAAAAGACCCAGATCCCCTTCAACAGAGGAATGGATACAGAAAATGTGGTACATCTACACAATGGATTATTACTCAGCTATCAAAAACAACGAGTTTATGAAATTCGTAGGCAAATGGTTGGAACTGGAAAATATCATCCTGAGTGAGCTAACCCAATCACAGAAAGACATACATGGTATGCACTCATTGATACGTGGCTATTAGCCCAAATGCTTGAATTACCCTAGATGCCTAGAACAAATGAAACTCAAGACGGATGATCAAATTGTGAATGCTTCACTCCTTCTTTAAAAGGGGAACAAGAATACCCTTGGCAGGGAATAGAGAGGCAAAGATTAAAACAGAGACTGAAAGAACACCTATTCAGAGCCTGCCCCACATGTGGCCCATACATATACAGCCACCCATATAGACAAGATCGATGAAGCAAAGAAGTGCAGACCGACAGGAGCCGGATGTAGATCGCTCCTGAGAGACACAGCCAGAATACAGCAAATACAGAGGCGAATGCCAGCAGCAAACACTGAACTGAGAATAGGACCCCCGTTGAAGGAATCAGAGAACGAACTGGAAGAGCTTGAAGGGGCTCAAGACCCCACATGTACAACAATGCCAAGCAACCAGAGCTTCCAGGGACTAAGCCACTACCTAAAGACTATACATGGACTGACCGTGGACTCTGACCTCATAGGTAACAATGAATATCGTAGTAAGAGCACCAGTGGAAGGTGAAGCCCTGGGTCCTGCTAAGACTGAACCCCCAGTGAACTAGACTGTTGGGGGGAGGGCGGCAATGGGGGGAGGGTGGGGAGGGGAACACCCATAAGGAAGGGGAGGGAGGAGGGGGATGTTTGCCCGGAAACCGGGAAAGCGAATAACACTCGAAATGTATATAAGAAATACTCAAGTTAATAAAAAAAAAAAAAGGAGTGGAAGACAAACACTTTACATCTGATTGGTCATCGAGTCATTGCAAAACATCTTTTGGTGTTTCCTTTTCTTTTTAAAATAACTCTGTGCCTGTCTTTCCTTCCTTCTTTCTTTCTTTCTTTCTTTCTTTCTTTCTTTCTTTCTTCCTTTCTTGATGCTTTTCCATAGATACTGTTTTTCTTTTTTGGATTTTTTAAAAAATATTTTTATTCAAATTTTGATATCTATTTCAAATGTTATTCCCTTTCTTGGTTTGCCATCCATAGTCCCCTTGTCCCCCCTCTCATCTTCCATCCCACTTCTTCTATGAGGTTATTCCTGCTTTTGAAAACCCCAGTCCCTTCCAGCCTCCCAATCCTGACATTCCCCTACATTGGGGAATACAGCCCTGGCAGGACCAAGGGCTTCTCCTCACATTGGTGCCCAACAAGGCATACAGAACTTCAAATAGGAACAAAAAATAAATTCCTCACATCACAAAATGGTCAAAACCCTAAATGCACAAAACAAAGAAAGATATTTAAACAGTAAGGGATGACAGTAAATTAACGTACAAAGGCAGACCTATAAGAATTACACCAGACTTCTCACAGTGGCTATGAGAGCCAGAAAATCCTAGGCAGATGTCATCCAGATGCTAAGAGAAGGCAAATGCCAGCACAGGCTACTATGTCTAGCAAAACTCTCAAATAACCTTGATGGAGAAACCAAGATAATCCAAGAGTAAAGCAAATTGTCACCATAACATTCTTCAAATCCAGCCCACAAAATATAATAGATGGAAAACTCCAACACAGTGAGGAAAACTACACACTAGAAGAAGCAGGAAAGTAATCTTCTTGCAAGAAAACCAAAAGAAGAGAGTCACACAAACATAATTCTACCTCTAACAAGGAAAATAACAGGAAGGAACAATAACTATTCCTTAATATTTCTTAAGATCAATCAACCCAATTCCCCAAGAAAAAGATATCGACTACCATACATGGTATGTAAAAAGACCCAGCATTTTGCTGCATACAGGAAACAACCTCAAACACAAAGAGAGGTACTAACTCAGAGTAAAAGACTGGAAAACCAATTTCCACAGAAATGGTTCAAAGAAACAAGCTAGTGTATCCATTCTAATATCAAATAAAATTGAGGTTCAACCAAAAGAAAATGAATGACATTTCATATTCATCAAAAAATTCCACCAGGTTGAACTCTCAGTCTTGAATATGTTCCAAATGCAAGGTCACCTACATTCATAAAGGAAACCTTAATAAAGCTCTTAGCACCCATTGTACCTTACACCATAATAGAGGGAGACTTCAATATACTACTCTCATCAATGGTCAGATCATGGAGGCTAAATGGAAACATATAGAAACTAAGAGATGATGAACCAAATGTATTTAACAGATATCTATAGAACACTTCATCCTAAAGGAAAATACCTTTTCTCAGTACGTCATGGTACCTTCTCTAAAATAGTCCATAAAATTGGACACAAAACAGGACTCAACAGATACAGGAAGATTCTAACGATTACATTCACACTGTGAGATCACCACGGACTAAGGCTGCTTTTCAAAAACAACAAAAATGACAGAAAGCCCTCATATACATGGAAGTTGAACAAAGATCTACTCAATGATAATTTGGTCAGGGAAGAAATAATGAAAGAAATAAAAGACGTTTTGGAAATTAATGGACAGGAAGAAACAACATACCCAAACTTATGGGACATGATGAAAGCAGTGCTAAGAGAAAAACTCATAGGTCTGAGTGCCTTCAAAAAGGAAAATGAGCAAGCAAACATTAGCAGTTTAACAGTACACCTAAAAGCTCTAGCACAAATAGAAACCAATACACCCAAGAGGAGTAGAAGGCAGGAATTAATCAAATTCATGGCAGACAACAACCAAGTAGAAACAAAAAGTAATATCTAAATAATCAACAAACCCAGTAGCTGGTTCTTTGAGAAAATCGACAATATAGATAAACCCTTAGTCAGCCTAACCAAAAGGCACAGAGTGTGTATCCAATTTAATAAAATCAGAAACGAAGAGGGAGACATAACAACACAATCTGAGGAAATTCAGAAAACCATCAAATTGTACTACAAAACCCTATAATCACCAAACTGGAAAATATGGATGAAATGGTAATTTTCTAGACAGATTCCAGTTTCCAAAGTTAAATCAGGATTAGATAAATTATCTAGGCTGTCCGATAATTCCTAAAGAAATATAAGCACTTCTTAAAATCTTCTGACCCAAGAAAGCACAGGGCCAGATGGGTTTAGGGCAGAATTCTCATAGACTTTCTGGAAGACCTCATACCAATATTGCCCAAACTATTACATAAAATAGAAACAGAAGAATCACCACCCAATTCCTTCGTTAAAGCCACAATTACGCTTATAGTTAAACCAAAGAAAGACCCAACACAGAAAGAGAACTTCAGACAAATTCCCTTTATGAGTACCCATGCAAAAAATACTCAATAAAATCTTGCAAACTGAATCCAAGAAAACAGCCCAATCTTATTGATTACTCCTGAAAGGTAAGCTAGCCTTTCTCTATCGATTTTATTCTATTTCAAGTTAAAATACAGTGAATTAGAACACCAGAAAATGTAGATTTTTTTCGCATATGACCATTCTATCTTAAATACAGTGCATAGGTCTATCTATGTTCTACAAATTTTTGCATGGCATCATTAAATAAGGAAATTTACTGTATTTACATGGTTCGTCTCTCCCTCTAGATTGATGCTTTTTAAATAATATTGTTGTATTTGCCTTTTAATCTGTATTAACATTCATTGACTTTATTTCGTCGCATTCAATTAATTTTTCTCTCTTGCTTCTCTTCATGTGCTTTTATTACACTTGTTCTTTCAAATTGAGTTTCTTTGATATTCAGTCAAGTAATCAGTAGATCCCTCTTATCACCTTTCCTCGTACTAGTCCACCATTCAGGTAACTATCTACAGGCTGATTCAGAAAACTTTTATCTCTGTGTATTGAAGTTAGACCTGAGGTTTTTCCTCTGTCACATCAAACTTTCTTTCTTCAGCAATTTATATTTCTTTTAATTTTTATGTCTTTGAATGGGATATTTTTCACAGTTATAATACGTTTTCTTTCTCAAACTTAGTCTCTTTGGAACAACATATTCAAAGTTAGTGATGACATGTAATCTTTCATTTGAATCAATTTAACTGTAAGTCTGAGGTTCATAGATCCTGGCTCTTTGTCATAAGAAAAGGTGATACTTTTTCCTTAAATAAGCTTTCTCTGGAGAGCCTTATCAGCTTACACTGCATACCTTAGACTTAGCAAGAGGCAGACAACCAGGGAGATGTCTTAATCCCCCTCCTTTTCAGGCTTTCTTTGTTTGTGTATAGTTACAAGTGTGATTGTGTCCCAAAGACAAGAGTGAAGTCCATAGACCCTCGAGTTATGAGACAGCAACCAAAGTAGAAAAGACAATGCTCTGGTTAAAGAAGGAGTTTTTAGACAATAAGATGCTTTTGTCTAGAAAATAAGACCATGTGCCCATGGGCTAAAAATGATGGTAAAGATAAAAGATTTGAATTGCAAACTTAGCGACCTCTTCTTCATCCCAGGCTTGGAATTGTATCTATCACGTAACATCATTTATTCCAATGTCAATTGGGAGTTAACTTTCAGAAAAAGTTAAGTTTATGATGTAATATTTGGTTGTGCCTATGGCTGGAACTTCTGATTCAGGACTGTCCTGTCTGAATCTCATTTTGCTGTAGATATTGCTACCATCTCCTATGATCTATAGAATATCCTGATTCTCTTATTAATTAAGTGTTTTCCAAGTACTGTTGTTCAAAGGTGTCTATTGATAAATTTTAGTTGTATGGTTTATGTTCAGGATCAGAGCAAGAAATATAAAAAATGGCAAGGATCTATAATATACTTTAGTCATGACTTCCTCAGAACTGAATCTGGAACTTTGCAGAATAGAGGACAATACATGTAAGGCAATTAAAACTGTCTGCTCTGTACTATAGTTTTCTAGGTAATGCTAGCTACACCTACCAAATATATGCCGGTTTCTATTATTTTTATTTCCTGTCTCCCCATCATCTCCATTCCAAAGAATCCTTCCTTTCATTTCACTCCATAGAGGACTCCTAACATGTATTCTGGTTTCTCAGATTGTGCCTTTCCCAAATACCCTTGCCTTTCTTTCCTACATGCAAAGTTCACATTAAAATGCTTCTGTAAACAGAGGACTTGATCATCCTCAAAGGCTTATAACTTCACATTATTTGTAGGGAAAAAATTGAAGGCTTGGAATTAAGACATGTGGTCCTGATTTTTCAGATCTAACCCCTTGACACCTGGATCAAAAATTTCAGTCCCTCACACTACTATTATATCAGGAGCAGTAGGAAGTACCAACTTGCTCTGTCCAAATTTTCTTGTCAAATAAACTGAGAGTTTGTCTATCATAGAAAATGTAATGTTCCCATTCAGTATTCATGAGTGCCAATCTCTTTAGTCAACCTTGCCTAGAGTTCTTCCACAGCCTAACCCCTCAGGACCCAGATACAAAGGAAAGATAATTGGGCTTTTGTAATACCTCATCAGGGAAGTCAGAAGATATTTTAAGTGAAACAATTATACTTAATATTTACTAATTAATGATGAATATTTCAAACTCTCAAATCTCTTAGTCCTGTATTTTTGTATTCATATTTATAGCATTGATAGTATTTTAGTACTAATTTTTTATGTCAGATAAAGCACTAAATGTGCATTATCCATACTTACAGTCTTAATAGTTGTCTTTAAGTTGTGTGATTTCTAAATATTTCCTGGTATTGATACACATTTAAGGGGAGTATACAAACTCTTTGTATGCACAAGATGATACATTCAAGTAGGTAAAATTTGGAACTGACCTTGCCCCACAGGTCACTATACTCAGATTTCTTGGGGGAGAGAGATGGACTCTAAGAAGTGCACAGGGGTGATGACCACTTCTGTTCACATTACTGGCCCAAGAGGAACCAGCCAGAAGCAGTTTGGATGTTGGAACCTAGGAACAATCAGGAACAGGTTTTCTCTGGTTTCTGCCTGTGCCTGGAGCTGAAAGCTGGTCCAGGAGCACTGACAAAGGTTAGATCAGAAGTAAGACCACCACTTCTGCTCTGAGGGACCATCCTGGATACCTCAGAACATAGGAATTGTAAAGCAGTCTGGGAAATGTTCCCTCCACATTGTGGTTTCTCTCAGAGCTGACCTTGTTACACATCTCCGCTGGGGAGAGAGCTGGACTCTGAAATGATGATAATCCTGAGAGCACACGTCAAACCACCACTTTTGCCCCCCCCCCCTTTCTGGGCCTAGGGGAATCAGACTGGAGACATTTGGACAGAGGCACCAAACAACAGTCTTGGACAGGATACTTTTGGTTTCTGCCTGGGCCCAGATCTGACATTGTGACACAGCTCTCTATACCCAGATCTCAGTGGAAATAGTCAGTCTCCAGGAGTGCTAAAATAGAGGCTTACATGAGTGTCAAGCTATATTAAGAGATAGCAAGACCAGCTAACAGCAGAGATAACCAGATGGCAAGAGGCGTGTGTAGTACCATAAAGAACAGAAATCAACACTACTTGGGAACATCAGAACACAGTTCTCCCACCAGAGCAAATATTGGATATCCCAACGCACCAGAAAAGCAAGATTTGTATTTAAAAATCATATCTCATGAAGAAGATAGAGGACTTTAAGTAGGGCATAAATAACTCTCATAAAGATATACAGGACAACACAGGTGAACTAGTAGAAGTCCTTAAAGGAAACACAAAAATCCTTTAAGAAATGATAGGAAAGCAACCAAGCTGGTGAAGGAATTGAACAATACCATACAGGATTTAAAATAATAATAGAAACAATAAAGAAAACACAAAGGAGACAACCCTGGATATATAAAACCTAGGAAAGAGATCAGGAGACATAGGTGCAAACATCAGCAACAGAATTCAAGATAGAAGACAGAAGCTCAGGGGCAGAATATACCTTAGAAAACATTGACATTACCATCAAAGATAATGTAAATTGCAATAACTAACCCAAAACATGCAGGAAATTCAGGACACATTAAGAAGGACCAGGAAGTATCCTTAACAAAATTATAGGAAAAAAACTTCCCTAACCTAAAGAAAGATGCCCACAGACATACAAGATACCAACAGCACTCCAAATAGATTGGACCAGAAAAGAAATTCCTCCCTTCACATAATAATCAAAACAGCGAATGCACAAAACAAAGAAACATATTAAAAGCAGTAAGGAATAACGTCAAGTAACATATGAAGGCAGACCTAACAGAATTACACCAGACATCTCAGCGGAGATTATGAAAGTCAGAAGTTCCTGGGCAGATGTCATGCAGACCCCAAGAGAAGACAAAAGCCAGCCCAGGCTACTATGTCCAGAAAAACTCTCAACTAACATAGATGGAGAAATCAAAATATTCTAAGAGAAAACCAAATTTGCTCAATATCTATCCACAAATCCGGCTCTACAAAGAATAATAGATGGAAAACTCTGACACCAGGTGGGAAACTACATTCTAGGAAAATCCAGAGAATAATCTTGCAACATACCCAAAAGAAGTGAGCCACACAAACATAATTCCGCTTCTAACAACACACATAACCGGAGACAACAATCTCTATTTAATAATATCCCTGAACATAAATGGACTCAATTTCATAAAAAAAGACATAGATTAACTGTCCGGATATTTAATGAGATATTTTGATGCAACATTTTGATGCATAGATAAAACACACCTCAGTGACAAAGACAGACGCTATTCAGAGTAAAAGGCAGGAGAACAATTTTCCTAGCAAGTAGTCCCAAGACACAAGCAGGAGTAGCCATTCTAATATTCAATAAAATATACTTTCTATCAAAGTTATCATAAAAGATAAGGAAGGACACTTCATATTCATATCATTAGAGGAAAAATCCTCTAAGATAAACTCTTAATACTGAATATTTATGTTTCAGATGAAAGGGCATCTATAATCACAATAGAAATCTTAATAAAGTTCAAAGCACACATTGTACACATTGTAAGGGCAAAAAATAGTTTGAGACTTCAACACACCATTCCCTGCAATGGACTGATCGCGGAATGAGAATCTAAACAGAGACATAGAGAAACTAACAAAAGTTATGAAACAAATGGATTCAAAAGATATCTATAACACTTTTCATCCTAACAGAAAAGGATATCCTTTTTTCCTCAGCAAATCATAATATCTTCTTTAAACCTGACCTTATAATTGGTGATAAAACAGGCTTCAACTGATACAAGACGATTGAAGTAATGCCATGCATCATTTCAAATCACCACGGACTGAATTATTTTTTTTAAATAACAACAAGAACAACAGAAAGCTCATGATCACATGCAAGCTGAGCAATGTTACATTCAATGATAACTTTGGGAAGACATTATAAACTTTTTAGAATTTAATGCAAATGAATGTACAACATACCCAAACTTATGGGTCACAATAAAAGGATTAAAAAGAGGAAAGTTTATAGCTCTATGTGCCTCTAAAAAATAGAGAAAGCTTACACTAGTGGCTTGACAGAACATATAAAAGCTCTAGAAGAAAAGAAGCCAATACACCCAAGAAAAGTAGAAGGCAGGAAATAATCAAAATCACTGTTAAACCAAGTAGAAGCAAAAAGGACTATACAAAGAACAACAAAATGAGAAGGTTTTTCTTTGAGAAAATGAAGAAGATAGATAAACCCTCAGCCAGACTAACCAGAGCTCACAGAGGGAATCCAAATTAACAAAATAAGAAATGAAAGGGAGATTTAACAGAAACTGAAGAAATTTATAAATCATCAGATCCTACTGCAAAAGCCTATATTCAACAAAACTGGAAACTCTGGATGAAATGGACAATATTCTACACAGATACGAGATTTCAAAATTAAATCAGGATCAGATAAAGCATCTAAACAGTTCCATAACTAAGAAAGTAATAGAAGCAGTTATTAAGAATGTCTCAACAAAAAAGCAGAGGACCAGGTATGCTTAGTGCCAAATACTCTCAGACCTTCATAGAATACCTCATACCAACTATTCCATAGAATAGAAATAGAAGGAACATTATATATTCCTACTATGAAGCCACAATTAAAATTATACCTAAACTACACAAAGAAATAATAACTTCAGGCCAATTTCCTTTATGAATTCTTAAAAAAAAGTACTTAATAAAGTACTTAATAAAAAGTACTTAATAAAATTCATAGGCAGATGGAATGAACTATAAAATATCATCCTGAATGTGGTTACTCAACCACAGAAAAACACACTTGGTATGCACTCATTGATAAGTGAATATTATCCAAAAAGTTCAAATTACCCAAGATGCAATCTAAAGACCACAGGAAGCTCAAGAAGAAAGATGACAAAATGCAGATGTTCTCAATCCTTCTTAAAAGGGGGAAAATATTCATAAGAAGGGACATGGAAGCAAAGTTTAGAGCAGTGACTCATGGAATGGCCACTCAGAGCCTGAGATATATATGTATATATATATATATGTATATATATATATGTATATATATATATGTATATATATATATAAAATTTAAAAAAAACTAGTTAAGATTGATGAAGCTAAAAAAGGCATTAGGAAAGGGAATGGATATAGGCCTCTCCTGAGAGACACATCCAGAGCATGTCCAATACAGAGGTCAATACTAGCAGCAAACAACCGATTAGAGAATAGGACCCCCTTGGCAGGAATTAGAGGAAGTATTGAAAGAGTTGAAGGAGCTTGCAACCCCATAAAAACAACAATGCCAACCAAACAGAACTTGCAAAGACTAAACAATTACCAAAAGTCTATACATGGTCTGATCCAGGGCTCCAACTAGAGATGTTGCAGAGAATAGCCTTGTTGGGCACCAGTGGAAGGGAAAGCCCTTGGTCTTGCCAAGGTTGGACCCCTAGTGCATGGGAAAATTGGGTAGGGCAATAAGGGGTTTTTATAGGGGAAATACCCATATGGGGGAGGGTGATGGGGGGGGGAATGGGGGCTTTTGGACAGGAAACCTGGAGGGGGAATAATCTTTGAAATGTAAGTAAAGATATATATGTTAAAAAAATTTTAAAAAATTCTCACAAACAGAATCCAAGAACATATCAAAATGATCATGCATCATGATGAAATAGGCTTCATCCCATGGATGCACATATGTTAAAATACAGAAATCCATCAAAGTAATCCAGTATATAAACAAATTCAAATGAAAAAACACATGACCATCTCATTAGATGCTGAGAAAGCATTTGAAAAAATTCAACACCCCTTCATTTTAAAAGTCTTGGAAATATAAGGAGAATAAGGATTATACCTAAACATAGTAAAAGCGATATATAGCAAACCTGAAGGCAACATCAAACTAAATGGAGAGAAACTTGAAGCAATCCCACTAACATCAGGAACTAGACAAGGCTGCCTACACTCTCCCTACCTATTCATCATAGTACTAGATGTCCTATTCTGAGGAATCAGAGAACGAACTCAGGTCAACTGACACAAATATGAAAGGAAGGAGTTAAAAAAAATCACTATTTGCAGATGACATGATAGTATACATAAGTGTTCAGAAAAGTTCTACTAGAGACCTCTTAAGCTTAATATACAACTTCAGCAAATTAGCTGGATATAATATTTGCTCAAAAATGTGTAGCCTTCATTACTCAAAGGATTAACAAGCTGTAAAAGAAATTAGAGAAAAGACACCCTCACAGTATTCATAAATAATATGAAATTCCTTGGTGTGACCCTAACCAATCACGTGAAAGATATGTATGACAAAACTTTAAGTCTCTGAAGAAAGGAATTGAAGAAGATCTCAGAAAATGGATAGATCTCCAATGTTCATGGATTGGGAGGAATAATATTTTGTAAATGGACATTTGGCAAAAAAAAATCTGCAGTTTCAATGCAGTGTCCATCAAAATTCCAAATCAAGTTTTCATAGTGTTAGAAAGAGCAATTTGCATATTCATTTTGAATAACAAAATAGCAACAACCAAAAAAAAAAAAAAGCGAGAATAGCTATAACTATCATTAACAGTAGAACAACTTCTGGGGAAATCAAAATCCTCAATCTCAATCTGCATTATAGACCAATAGTGATAATAACTTTAAAGAACTGGTACAGAGACAGGCTGTTAGATCATTGGAATAGATTTGAAGACCCAGAAATGAACCCACAAACTTATGGTCACTTGATCTTCAACAAAGAGCTAAATCCATCTAGTGGATAAAAGATAGCACTTTTTGTATGGTGCTGGTTCAACTGACTCTCAGCATGGAAAAAATGCACATTGGTCCATCCCTATCTCCATGTTCAACTCTTAACTATATGTGGACCTAGGACCTCCACATAAGACAGATACACTCAAATAAACACAGTAAATTGGGGAAGGGCCTTGACCACATGTACCCTGGTGAAAAAGTTCTTGAAGAGAACAATAGTGACTCATGTTCTAAGATCAGAATTGAGAAATGGTATTTCCTAAAATTGCAAAGCTTATGTTAGGCAAAGGAAAATGTCTCTAGGACAAAATGGCAACCAAAAGATTGGGAAAATATCTTCACCAATCCTACACCTGATAGTGGGCTAAGATCCCACTAGACAAGGCTGCCTACCCTCTCCCTACCTATTCATAATAGTGGGCTGATAGTGGGCTAAAAAATAAAGAAGGTAAACACCAGAGAATCAAATAACACTAATAAAAATGGAGTACAGAGTTAAACAAAGAATTCTCAGCAAAGGAATATGGAATGACTGAAAAGTATTAAAGGGAATGTTCAACATCAGGGAAATGCAATTCAAAACAACAGTAAGATTCTACTTCACACCAGACATAATGGTTAGATCAAAATGTCAGGTGACAACAGATGCTGGAAAGGATGTGGAAAAAGAGGATCACTCCTCCATTGTTGGGATTCTAGAAAATAAGACACATTAGCATGGTGTCCATCTGCTAAAGATGATGCTAAAGGAAAAGGGTTTGAATTGCCAACTCAGTGACATCTTTCATGGCTGAAGATTTGATTTGTATCTATAACATGTGATAAGTTATTCTAAAGACAGTTGGGGGATAATTTTCAAAAAATATCTGGTGTAATATCTGGTTGTGCTGATGGCTGGAACTTCTTAGTCAGGACTGTCCTGTCTGAATCTCATTTTGTTGTTGATATGAAAACAATCTTTAATGATCTATAGAATATCCTGCTTCTGCTATTAATTCAGTACTGGTGTTCAGTATTAATTTTCAGTACTGCTGTCCCTGTGTGTCTGTTGATAGGTTTTGGTTGTATGGTTTATGTGAACTACAAAATACTTTAGTCATGTTTTGTTCAGAAAGCTTTGGCTGAACCGAGGACACTACATCTAAGGGAATTAAAATTGTCTCCTCAGTACTATAGATATCTGGGCAATGTTAGATACCCCTACCAAATATAACTCTGATTTATGTTATTTTACTATCCTGTCTTCCCATCATCTCCCGATATCCTTCCACAACCAAAGAATCTTTCCTTTCATGTCATTCCTTAAAGGGTTCCTAGCACATAGTCTGGTTTCTCATCCTGGGCACTTTCCCAAATATGCATGCCATTCTTTGTTACATACAAAATTCAAATTAAAATGCTTCTGTAAATACAGCAACTGGATGTCTATCCTCTATGGCTTATAATCTCAATTTGTTTCTAGGGAAAACATTTGAAGACTTAGATTTAATGACTAGGGTCCTAATTGTTTAGATCTATCCAATTGACACATGGATCAAAAATTCTAGTCCTTTGTAGTGCTATTATATCTGGGGTAGCGGAAGTCCCATCTTGTTCTGTAATTCTTGTCACATCAACTGAGAATTTATCTATGGTAGAAAAATAAGAAGTGTTCCCATTTCAGTACTCATGAGCACCAATCCCTTTAGTCAACATTGTCTAAAGTTCTTCCAAAGCATAACTCCTTAGGTCCCAGATATATAGGGCAGATACTTGGGCTTTTGGTGATACCTCATCAGTGAAGTCAGAAGATATTTTAACTGATAATTAAATATTTACTAGTACAAGGTGAATATTTCAAACTCTCAAATATCTTAATCCTGTACTTTTTGTATTGATATCTATGGTATTAACAGTATTTTTGTACTAATTTTGAGCTCTGGATCTCCATTATCTATCCGTACAGTCTCAATACATGTCTTTACATTATCTGCTTTGCTAAATATTTCCTGGAGTTAGGGATTCTCATTTAAGGGGAGGAGTTAAACTCTTTATATGTACGTGATAAGTTTGAGGGGATACAATTCTTTTCCTCTTTCTGACTTTGTTTTCTTCTAACCATACTTAGGAAATATTTGTTGGCCTTTCTTTCTCATATTAATCATTGCTATAGAGAGTTGTCCAGGCCATTGTTTTCCTATTCATCTGTCTCCGAAATAATAGAATAAATTTCTAAAATGTCCAAATTTGTACATATTACATATCCCTAAATCTAGCTTGATTCATGCTTTTCCATTCTGTTGCCATCTGTGTATTGAGACTTGACTCCTCTTGTCAAGTGATAGTGTTATCTCTGTTCTTGGGTTTGGATCATTGGAACAATTTCCCTCATGCTCCTTTGAGAAAGAAAGACATACATCTTTATTTTAAATCTCAGCTGTCTTTTTTCTAAGACATGCCCATTTTATCCTAGAAGCTTTTTGGAAAACAAGAACTGCCAGAGAATCATGAACATTGGAAATCTTGTCTTGGTGGAGACTTGATCTCTGAGTATTTTCAGAATGTTTCCATACAGAATATGCGATTTCTTGGAGCAATTGTTTTCTAAAATATGCCTTCATTAGACAGTAGATGTGGTTTGCAGATTTCCTACAAACTTCACATATTATTTCATATTTTAGTATTGAACAACTTTTCCCTTTTCAGTTTAGACCTCAAAGATAATTGTGGCAAGTAATAAGTATGTTATTGATGTATTTGTATTGTGTATGGATTTTTCTGCCAAATAAATTAAGTTATCACACCCACAATTAATCTCATTGAAGTTCTTAGTACTCAGAACAAACACAGCAGTATTCTTTGCCAGAATATAACTGCAGTGGCCACTAAAACATTTCTTATTGTTAGCATTTTTCTCTTCTGACATTCCATGAGTCAGGCTTTGACTGTTCAAAACTCTTACTCAAATCTTCAATAGACAACATAGAAAGGAGTGTTCTACTTTCTGGATTTATCAATATCAGTCCAAACATTCTTTTAACATTGTTCAGAGTTCGTCATAGTTCTAACCCCCATGGGCCTTGAGATGTCATAGGACCTTGGGTAACATTGTATCAGGAAGGCTAGAAAAGATATTTCCTGAATATGTTTTGTACTAGAATATACTTCAATGTATTCTGCAAATTCTGAAGCATATAACTCTTTTAATACTGGCTTGAATGATGTTAATATTTTAATGTTAATATATAATGTCAGCAACAACACTGTCTGTGGCTTATTTTGAAGAAGAATTCCTAATGCTTCTGAGTTTATAGACTTCTGACTTTATAGACATATAGCTGTATTTGTGAATCATACATAATTGGATGTCTTTCTAAATACATTCTGCAATTGATACATAGGTAAGATCATGTGAGAGACGTTGTCCAACTCTATCTGCATCATCAGAACTTCACGTAGAAAACTTCTTTTACTGTTTCTGTGTATGTTTTCCTTTAGTCACAGTTAAGATCTACTTGATGTACAAAGATTCTTTGGTTTATTAATCCTTACACTGGGCAGATTATCAGTTTATATATTACCAAATGAATTCTCTTGGCTCTTGATGAGCAAATGTTTGTGGGCATATCTCATTAAAATCTCCACTGGTTAGCCACAGGTTTCTGATTTTAAGGCAGGAATTTACAGATAAACAAATTCAACAATTATTTTCATTCATTACCTGTAACCTTGTATTAGGAGTGTGCCCTATCTATAAACCTAGTAGCTTTCAGTGACTGCTTTGATTACTGATGATGTCCAGCAAATTATAAACTTTAATATCCAAGGTAATAACATTTTACATGATTTCTTTGTAATTTCAAACTGTTCCTTTAGAATCAATATACTATTCTCAACGGCAAAGTAAGAGAAGTTAGTCTGAAGAAGTATTAGAACCCACAAGAGTGCCATATTTATCCCATCAGTCAACAACACCCAGACATGACCTGCAAGCCAAGTTGTGAAAGCTATTGCAGTGGATATTGTCAGTGCGTTGTTTCCTATAGTGTCACAGTGGTAATTTTGACAGAAATACTAGGCCAAGATATACTACTTTCTTAGGCTCCCTTTTCTTCAAATGCATGTGCAGAGCAGGTAGTCAAGGCTGGTACACTAGTTAACATACAAAGTACCTTCTGTATGTTATCACTGTGTATATTGCTATCAGCATCTTATTGCTCTCCTCTTCAGCGGAATGGTAAATTCTGAAGTTGATCAATGGTTTGATAATTCCAGCTTCTATGGTGATCCATTACACAGAGGGTGTCTCTGTATTATATAATAAAAATTATAGTGTATTCTGAATTATTCTTGGGTCATTGTGTACCTAAACAATAATCACAATAATAACAATGATGAGAATAACAACAAAGTGCTTCCAATTTCTATATTCAGATCTTGTGTACAAGAAACTTTCTGAAATCAAGTGTTTCAGGAATTATTTCTTTTGATATTGGCTGATGTTCCAGATACTAATGTTCTTATTTACAGCTACTATTGCTATGGTGAATGAACTAGATCAAAAGCGACTTGAGGAGAAAAGGCTTTATTTGATGTATACTTTGATAGTATCATCCACCACTGTCAGAAAAGCAAAACAGGAACACAAACAGTAAAGGTACATGGATACAAGAGGTTATGAATAGGCTATGGAGAGTTGATGCTTTCTAACTTGCAACCAATGGCTTGCTTTATCTTCTTCTTATAGAATCCATGATTCTGCAGGTAGTTGTGGGCACATCCTCAAAGGGATAGTTCTTTCTCTTCATGCTGTTATAAATAAAATATCCTGCAAATTTTCATTTAGCTTGATCTTATTAAAGAGATATTTTTCTGTACTGGGACTTCCCTCTCTCCAATAAAATTAATTTGTTCCAAGTTTCAGTAAAATTAACCAGCAGACATATTGCTTTCTCAAGGAATCATTTTCACGTGTATTTATCACAACAACCTTCTCTTTTGTGTACACTGTATGTAAGAGCTATGTTTCGTGAATTCTCCAATGAGTTTGCCATAGTCTTTTACCTATCATTAAAGTTATTTTCTGTTTCAGACACATCTTCTCTAACACATCATTAGTGTTTTCTTTATGGCATTTTTGTTTTTCTCTATGTAATCTTCATTAAACATGGCTATTGCATCACACTCTATTCAGTGTCCCTCAAATCCACTTTTCTGTTTACAACACTTGCCCTTCCAAATGTATCATACTATGGTTGTTTACACCACTCTGCACTTCATGTTAATATCTGCAAGCTGAGTCAGACAATTTTGAATTCCTCTGTGTAAGAGGTTAGCATCTGTTCTGCCTTCTGTCACATCCAAACATCTCTATCTTTACAGTTTGATTTTTCTCATGTATCTTAAGTTGTTTGGATTCTAGTATGGGATCTTTACCACAGATTTAATATGAGCTGTCTTTTAAACTTTCAGATGGGAAACTACTGTATGCGTCTAATCTTTCATTCAATTTAGCTTCATGTCAGAAGATAGAAGAAGAAGATGAATATCCCTCTTCTGTTCCTGTGACTCCCTACACAAGCAAACTCCTTTTGATCAAAATTACCCACCTAAGTTAAATATCATATTATAAATGCCTGCAGCCATATAACATGTAATGTGTCTTAGGTGTCCTTTTTCAACACATTTTATGTATTTTAGGAGTTTGTTACAACTGGGCTAATACTCTCCCACAGATGTATATGAGTGAAGTCTAGAGACTTCAGAGAGATTCACTACCATCCAAAACATTTTATTCAATAGAAAAGAAGGTAGAATGGACTGCTGTTTGTTTGTTTCTGGGGAACAATTGTTGTATAATGGCTTCAGCACAAAGCCAAGCTGAAGGCATCTAGAAATAGCAGAGCTCTGCTAAGAAAATTTTCTTGATTTGTTCAGACATGATGGTGGAGCTTCACCAGAGGTATTAACATACTTAGCAAGCAAAAGGTGCCACTCTTTATAATGCTGAGCAAGGCTAGAAACATGATCCAAATGTTCCCGTCGTATCTTTTCTTTTTTCTATTTCTTATAGCCATCATCATCAAATCTCTGTCCATACCAAAACTACTCCTCATCTCAGGTTATCCTCTAAAGTAACCTACCACATCTTCAGGTTCCTCAGATCTGCCACTTCCTGCTTGTCCAGAGCTTTCTTCTTGGCTTACCATTTTCAGGTCTTTTGATTTGGCAGTAGATTTAGCTTATAAAACAATAACTGGATAAACTTCAATCTTTTTTCTTCTTATTTACCTTCTTCCTCATTTAGATCAAACACTGATAACATACTGGGTATTTCAAGTTGGATACTGAATGAACTAGGGAATAAAATCTAAATGTGGCAGCAATATATAGCAATAGTAGAAGACAACCTAGGATGCCATTAAAAAGAAGGATTGGATAGAGCAGCTGGAATTAATTCATTAGACACTTACTTTCTAAATAGCATTTTCTATTTCTATAAATGCTTAGTTTCATCTTATATTTCACTTTTATATCTACAAAGCACTTAGAATTTTATTTTACCTTAATTAAAAACAATAATTTGTCCTTACTTTCTTGATGGTTCTGCAAATTTTAGATATGGAAAGATGAAGGTGAATGTTTTAAAACAGTGTGGTACCATGATTGCCATGTTAGTTTATGTTGACTTGTGTTGTATATTTTATTATAAAAATTTTTAGATGCCTGGCACAAAGTTAAATCTATGTAGTTCAGTAGCCCTATAACCATGTCTGTCTACCCCAAACATACTGTTGAGCACAAAATAGAAAAATATTTAGGAAATTGGTATAAAGGCTCTGAGGGCTAGGAATCCGCTTCATTGCTTCAATTGTATTTGCTTCATTATTTTATTTCTTCCTTCAGAAGGATAAATTTTATTTTTGCTGTTGCATTTATGAGGTTACTTGGTTCTTACTCATTTAAATGTTCCCCATCTCTTTTTTCATGTAGTATTATTAAATCACCCACTAAACCTTTTTAACTTTCATTTGGGTCTCCCTAGTTGTACTGATCCTCACGTAAAACATTTTACAGTGAAAATTTAATTTGTTCTTTCATTTGTCATCATTATAATTGATTTTCGGGCAAAGAGTGTGGGAAGATACCTCATGAATTTCTCAGTTTCAGGTCTTTCACAAGCTGAAATGTAATAATGTTTATCAGCCTATCTTGTTTAATGCAAGTAAACAATCCATGTTGGAAGTTCCATGATTTTGGTCCCACTCATTGTTTTATTGTGTCCCTGTAAGGACGTCTTGTGTCATAGATCCTGTTCCAAGTTGGTATAGTTTTGCAGAGACTTAGTTAGTTAAAGGGTTTATCTATTATGGGAACGTCAATTTGTGGAGTGCAAAAATCCTGCTTAAAGATATTTAGGTAATATTCAGTTTACAGGCATCATTGTATACGTCTTTGTAGGGAAGGATATTTTGCTAATATTAGTAACCAATTGAGTTACTTGATTTGTGTATATGCTAAATTAATGTCCTTCATCAACAATTATGGCAGAGACATAGCCTTTCTTTCAATCTAGTGTTCTAGGCAAATGGATGTATCTAGAAAATATCATCCTGTGTGAGGTAACCCAATCACAAAATAACACAATTTATGCACTCACTGATAAGTGGATATTAGCTCATAAGCTTGAACTAACCAAGATACAATTCATAGAACACATGAAGCTTAAGGAGAAGGATGACCAAAGTGTGGATGCTTCAGTTCTTCTTAGAAGGTAGAACAAAAATATCCATAGGAGGAGATATGGACACAAAGTATGGAGCAGAACATGAAAGAATGGCCATTCAAAAACTGCCCTACCTGGGAATTCATCCCATGTACAAACCGCCACCAAACCCAGATAATATTGGTGATGCCAGGAAGAGCATGCTGACAAGAACCTGATATAGCAATCTCCTGAGAGGCTGTATCAGAATATGACAATTGCAGAGGTGAATGCTAGCAGAAGACCATTAAACTGAGAATGGGGTCTTCA
Organism: Rattus norvegicus; assembly: GCF_021556685.1. NCBI lineage: Eukaryota > Metazoa > Chordata > Mammalia > Rodentia > Muridae > Rattus > Rattus norvegicus. The sequence goes on from NC_141536.1 coordinate 136,644,564, forward strand.
TTGGAGGAGATAGAGAAATAATTGAAGGAGCTGAAGGATCTTGTAGCTCCATAAGAACAACAAACAACTAGAGCTTCCAGGGACTAAACCACTACCCAAAGAGTACCAAAGAGTACATGGACAGTTCCATGACTCCAGGTGCCTATGTAGCAGGTGATTGCCTTTTTGGGTACCAATGGGAGGAGAAGCACCTGGTCCATTAAAGGCTGCACCCTCCCCTCAGTGTAGGGGAATGCCTGGGTGGGGAGGCAGGAAGGGGTGGGTGGTTGAAGAGGGGGAATATCCTCATAAAAGTAGGGTGAGGGATGATGGCCTAGGAGGTTTACAGATTGGAAAACAGGAAAGGGTATAACATTTGAAATGTAAATGAAAAATATCCAAACCCTCCCTCATATTGTCTTGAGCACACGGTACTGCTGGCAGACATTTTCCCTTTACTAAAAGTGTTAGACTGGCTTAAAATATATCTGAACATCTGCAATAGGATTTCAAAACCTCAAGAGATATTAGAAATCATCCAGCTTCTTCAATTTTATGTATAGAAACTATGACCCTCGATGCTGACGATAAGTTTTGCTTACTGAACCGTGTTAAATCAGAAGGGAGATTGCAAAATTGGTAAGCAAGGACATCAGTGTTCAAAACCACCCACACTTTATAAATGTGAAATATTAAGAAATTACTGAGCCCTCAACAATAGTTTGGGACATATCTAAACCTCACTAATCTGTTTGTTGAAATTAAGTTTCTTTATCTGGAAAAATGGAGATGATAAGAAGCTTTCCAGTCAGCCTGAAGATACAAGTATTATGTATTACTGTACTTTAAAAATAGATTTGGTGCTATTTTCACTTACTAGCAGAGGTTTTTGTAACCCTCGATCTTGCTCTTTCTTACAGATTATGATGTCTAAGTGAGCTTTTTGCGCTCTTACAATTTCTTTACTTAACAAATACCTGCTCTTGCCATTACCCTTCAATGGTGTCCTTATGAGGCCTACATACATGATTAAGCCATAGTGCGGGCCTCAACACTGAACTTGATATGCTATTAGCAACTCACAGCAAAGAATTCAGGAAATTCCAGTCTATGGCTTTGGATTTGAGAGGTAGAGTTTATGAATATAGAAAAGTCTTTTAGAGAAAGCATTAAAGGATTTTAAGGGGTTTGCAACCCCAGAAGAAAAATACCAACCAACCAAAGCTCTCAGGGACTAATCAAGCCCCCCGAAGAGTACACATGGACAGACCCATTGGTCCAGCTGCATATGTATCAGAGGGTGATCCTGTTGGTGCACACATGGGAGAAGCCCTTGGTTCTGCCAAGTCTGTACTACCCAATGTAGGGGAATGTCAGTTTGGGGTGGCGGGAAGAGGTGGTTAGTTGGGGAGATAATACCCTCATAGAAGAAGTGGAAGAGGGTAAGTATTGGGATAGGAATTTATGTACAGGAAACTGGGAAAGGGGATAACATTCGAAATGTAAAGCAAAATAGAAGTAATTTGATGCTTCAAAACAAAAAAATTAGTAAAAAAGAAAAGACTTCTACAAAGCTCTGTAATAATAATCAGAACAACACCAGATGCATTCCATTATGGCAGGTCCACTATTTCATACACTTTTATGGGAAGATAGTTGCATTGCTGTTGATAGAAAAACATCTGTTCTTACAAGTGACATTTGAAAATTCCAACATTGCATGTCAGGTTACTATATGAGCCATTATAAAAACAAAGTATTTCTGAATTTTTTAATTTGTATTCAGCTATCACACAATCCTATTTGAAAGCACTGGACATTGCCCTGGCCTTTCAAGGATTGGCTCATTAATAAATATTGCAAATGCATCAGGGATAGTGTGTGTGTGTGTGTGTGTGTGTGTGTGTGTGTGTGTGTGTGTTTCTGTTTGTTTCCCTTGTTTTTCATGGTGTGGAATTGCTTATTTCCAAGTGTTTTCTTGGATCTCTGAGTCAAAGAAGAAATAAAGAAAGAAATAAAGACTTTCTAGAATTCAGTGAAAATGAAGGCACAACATACTCCTTTTAATGGGGCATAGTAATAGCAATACTAAGAGCAAAGTTCATAAAATTATGTCCCTCCTTTATGAAATTATCCTCCTTAGACAGTAATTTTTTAAATTTTATTTCTCTTGGATAATGTAAGTATTACCATTTTAAATGTTATTCCTCTTTCCCCGTTACCCTGCTTCTATGTGGTTGCTTCAATTCCTAGCACCCAATTTTCTGTGTGGCTTGGTTTGTGAATAGATATTGTTTGAATTTTTATTTGTCTTTTAATATCTCATTTTCTCAATATATGGTGACTGAGAATTTGTCTGGTTATAGTAGTCTAGGAGGGATACGTTTTTCATTTTTAAGAGGATGCAAGATATCTGACAAGGATCTTTTATTTTTTAGAGTCTTTGTTGATAAAATAACTGTAACTCCTATAGGTCTTCTTTTTGATGCCACCTTACCACAATCCCTCACTGCTTTTAATATTCTTTCTTTGTTCTCCAGATGTTTTTCTGTTTTGCTTATTATGGGGCAGGAGGATTTTCTTTACTGGTCAAGTCTAATTGGTGGTCAATAAACTTTTTGTATGTTTACTGGCATCTTTTTCTTTACTTTAAGAACATTTTCTTTTTTGTTTAAAATATTTTGTGTGCCCTGGGGCTGGAATGATTCACTTCTGAAAATTTCTTTCATTCTTACGTTAGGTCTTGTTGTGGTATTCTAGATTTTCTGCATGTTTTGAGTAAGGGAAATTTAGATTTACCTTTTTTGACTAATGTATAATTTTTTCTATTGTATCTTCTATGCCTGAATTTCTCTTTTCCATTTCTCTTCCTATACTCATCATGCTTGTATCTCTTCTTGTTGTTTTTCACTTCCCTAGGACTTCCTTCTTTAGGATTCCTGCAGTTTTTGTTTTCCTTATCGCTTCTATTTCTATTATGACATATGACTAGTTTTATTTATTGCTTCATTTTTATTGAATTTTCCAATATACATTTATTGGATTTGAGTCCTTCTTCTTTGAAGACCTTTACAAGTTTGATTGTATTTTCCTCTATTTCTTTAAGGGATTCATGCATCTACTCTTAAGAGGCCTACATCATCTTTGTTATATTGTATTTAACATCATTTTCTTGTGTTTCAGTTGTGTTGGGTTATTCAGGGCTGCTGTAGTAGATTAGCTTTGCTATGAAGTTTTTATATTGCCATAGCTCTTATTGATTGTGCTGTTCTCAAGGCCTTTATCCAATCAGATGGCCTTTTTTTCCTGAATGTTCCTGTTGTAGTAGGTATTGGCAAGAGAGTTAGCCTCAGTAGTCCATATGGGGTAGGCCCTGAATGGGTATCCTTACAATGTGATTCCTAAGTAGTATGTTTCTATAGTTTAGGTTCTATTGGTCTGATGAAGGCAGTCAGAGGGATGGTCAAAAACGAAAGTCATACTTGGAGGGCAGACTGCTCAGGGCATCATAGGGTGTGCCAGAGGTCTCACAGAGAATGGGAAGTAGGTGAGGGAAGGAAAGCTGTCATGAATGGTTCAGGCTCCCAGGTCTGATAAAGGTGGAGTGTTTATAGGAGGAACATGTGGATCTACTGGGGACAGCAGAATGCTGAAGTCAGCTTGGAGTGTACCACAGAACTCACAGAGCAGGGGAGATTGGTGGCAGAAGGAAAGGTAATATGTATTATTCAGAATCACATGTTTGATGAATATGGGGTGAGATATGGCTGGAGAATGAAAGTCGCACTGGGATAGCAGGGTGGTCAGGGGAAATTTGGCTTGGTCTAAAGTTTTCAGTGAGTAGAGATTATGAGTGTGGCAAAGGAAGCTTTCCTGTATGTTTCAGCAAACACAGGTCTCATGAAATTTGCTGGAGAGAACTGAGTTCCAGAAAGTATAGCAGACTGCAGATGATGGATTGTATATTAATTTCATAATGCCAGGAATGCCATAGAAATAGCAGGAATCAAGTCAGTAAATGTCATTTCTTGATCCTTGCCAGTAGAAGATCATTCTTCACAGCCCACATTAATTGGTAAAACTATTTCAGGAAGATCACTTGTTAGCATTTTAGCCTCTCCTAGATGGTCTTGACATTTTATCTTCCCTGGTAGTATAGATTATACTCAAGAGGTTATGTTGAGTATCACCTGAATTTCTTTTCCTTCATCATCTTACATTTCTCATGAGTACCAATTTTTTTGCACAGTTGCTTTAAATCTTATCTCTTGATATAATATGGGCTCATGAATGGGTACTGACTTTTGTCAATGCTTTTTCAGCCTCTAATGAGATGATCATGTGGAGGGTTTTTTGTTTGTTTTTTGAGTTTGTTTATATCGTGAACCACATTGACAGATTTCTATATATTGAACAATTCTTACATCAATGTGTTGAAGCCTACTTGACCATGGTGAATGATCATTTTGATGTGTTCTTGGTTTTGGTTTGTGAGAATTTTGTTTAGTATTTTTGCATCAATATTCATGAGGGACATTGGTTAGAAGCCCTCTTTCTTCATAGGTACTTTGTGTGGTTTAGGCATGAGGGTAATCGTGGCTTCATAGAACAATTGTGTAAAGTTCCTTCTGTTTATTTTTCATGGATTAGGTTGAAGAGTATTGGTGTTAGGTCTTCTTGAAGGTCTGATAGAACTCTGTACTGAATTCATCTGGTCATGGGCTTTTATTGGTTGGGAGACTTTTCCCCCAATTTTTATTAAATTGGGTATTTCTTATTTACATTTGAAATGTTATTCCTTTCCCGGTTTCCTGTACATCAGCCCCCTCCTCTTCCCCTCCCCTTCTCTATGGGTGTTCCCCTCACCATGCACCCCCCATTACTGTACCCCAAAAATCCTACACACTGGGGGGTCCAACCTTGGCAGGACCAAGGTATTCACCTTCCACTGGTGCCACAACAAGGGTATTCACTGATAAACATGTAGTTGGAGCCCAGGGTCATTCCATGTATAGACTTTTGGTAGTGGTTTAGTCCTTGGAAGCTCTGGTTGTTGACATTGTTGCTCTTATGGCATTGCAAGCCCCTTCTTTTAGTCCATTCTCTAATTCCTCCAAAGGGGATCCTGTTCTCAGTTCAGTGGTTTGCTGCTGGCGATGGCCTCTGTATTTGATATGTTCTGACTATGTCTCTCAGGATAGACTTTTATCTGGTTCCTGTCACCGTGCGCTTCTTAGCTTCCTCCATCTTATTTAGTTTTGGTGGATACACCACACACACACACACACACACACACACATATATATATGGACCACATGTGGGGCAGGCTTTGAATAGCCATTCCTTCAGTTTCTGCTCTAAATTTTGCCTAGTCTCTGCTTTAAATTTTGCCTGGTTGGGTGACTTTTAATGACTGATTCTATTTCTTCAGGGGTTATGGGACTGTTTAGATGCTTTATCGGATCCTGATGTAGCATTGGTACCTGGTATCAGTCTAGAAAATTTTTAATTTCCTCCAGATTTTCCAATTTTGTTGCAGACAGGCTTTTTAGTAGGATCTGTTAGCTTTCTGAATTTCTTCATGTTTTGTTATGTTGGCCTTTTCATTTTTGCTTTCTGATTTTGTTAATTTGGATTCTATCTCTGTGTGTTGATCTACCTTGTTGATATTCTCACAGAACCATCTCCTGGTTTGGGGGATGCTTTGTATAGTTCTCTTTTTATCTGTTTGGTTGAGTTCAGCCTGTATTTGATATTTTCCTGCCTGCTAATTCTCTTTGGTATCTTTGCTTTTTTTTTTTTTTTTTTTTTGTTCTGGAGTTTTCAGATGTGCTGTCAAGTTCCTGGTGTATGCTCTTTCCTGTTTCTTTTTGGAGGCACTCATAGATATGTGTTTTCCTCTTTGCACTGCTTTCATTGCTTCCCATAAGTTTTGGTATGTTGTGCCTCTTTTCATTAAATTCTAAACAGTCTGTAATTTTTTTTATTTCTTCCCTGTTCAAGTTATCATTGAGTAGAGTGCTGTTTAATTTTCATGTGTATGTGGGCTTTCTCATGTTTTTACATTGTTGTTCTCATTGAAGATCAACCTTAGTCCAGGCTGATATGACATGATGCTTGGGATTATTCAGACTTCTTGTATCTATTGAGGCCTGTTTGTGACTGATTATATGATCAATTTTGGGGAAGGTTTCATGACCTGTGCAGAAGAAGTTATATTCTTTTATTTTATCATGAAATGTTCATACATATCTGTTAAACTCATTTGGTTATAACTTCTGATAATTTCAGTGTGCTCTGTTTAGTTTCTGTTTTTATGATCTCTCCTTTCATAGTAGTGGGGTTCTGAAGTCTCCTATTATTATTCTCTTTGTTGCAATATATGCTTTGAGCTTTCGTAAAATTTCTTTGATGATTTTGGGTGTCTGCCATTGTATACGGAGCATAGATTTTCAGAACTGACAGTTCATCTTGGTAGATTTTCCTTCAATGAGTATGAAGTGTACTTCCTTACCTTTATTGATATCTTTTAGTTGAAAGCTGATTTTATTTGATATTAGAATGAGTACTCCAGCTTGTTTCTTGGAACCCTTAGTTTGGAAACTTTTTTCTCAGCCTTTTACTCTTAGGTAGTGTCTGTCTTTGTCACTGATGTGTATTTCCACTATGCAGCAAAATTGTGGGTCCTCTCTACCTATCTCATGGGTTATTCTATTTTTTTTAATTGGGGAATTGAGTCCATTGATATTGAAATATATTAGGGGCAAATGATTGTTGTTTCCTTCTATTTTTGTTGTTAGAGGTGGAATTATGTTTATGTGGCTATCTTCTTTTAGGTGAGTTGCAGTTAGATTAGTTTCATGCTTTCTTAAGCATGTAGTTTCTCTCCTTGTGTTGTAGTTTTATATCTATTATCCTTTTTATGGATGGGTTTGTGAAAAGATGCTATGTAAATTTGGTTTTGTCATGAAATATCTTGGTTTCTCCATGGATGTTAATTGTGAGTTTTGTTGGGTATAGTAGCCTGGGCTGGCATTTCTGTTCTCTTAGTGTCTAAATGATGTCTTCCCAGGATCTTCTTGCTTTCACACTCTCTGGTGAGAAGTCTGGTGTAATTGTGATAGAACTGCCTTTATGTGTTGTTTCACATTTTCCCCTTTGTGCTTTTAATATTCTTTATTTTGTGCATTTGGTGTTTTGATTATTATGTGACAGAAGGAGTTTCTTTTCAGGTACAGTCTACTTGGAATTCTGTAGGCTTCTTCTATGTTCATGGTCATCTCTTTTCTAAGGTTAGGTAAGTTTTCTTCTATAATTTTGTGGAAGGTATTAACTATCCCTTTAAGTTGGGAATCTTTGCTCTCTTCTATACCTATTACCATTTGGTTTGGTCTTCTTATTGTTTCCTGGGTTTCCTGGATGTGTCAGGTAAGGAGTGTTTTACTTTTTGCATTTTCTTTTACTACTGTGTTACTAATGGTTTTTATGGTATCTTTTGCCACTGGGATTCTTTCCTCTATGAATCGTATTCTATTGGTGATGCTTGCATTTATGACTCCTGATCTTTTTCCTAGGTTTTCTGTCTCTATGATTGTCTCCCATTGTGATTTCTTTGTTGTTTTTATTTCCAGTTTTAAATCCTGTTTTGTTTTGTTGAATCCTTCACCTGTTTGGTTGTGTGATTTTAAATCCAAATCTTGCTTTTCTTGTGTGGCTCTCTATGACTTCTTGTACTGGGAGAACTGGGTTTTGATGATGCCAAGGAGCTTTTGTTTCTGTTGCTTATGTTCATCTGCTTTCCTTTTGCCACCTGATTATCTCTCATTCTACCTGCCCTTGCTGTCTCTGACAAGAGAGTGTCCATTCTCTGATTCTGGTTGTGTCACAACTCATCAGCATTCAGCTGTCTCTGTGATACCTCTGATTCTGTTATCCTGTGATCCTGAGATCCTTTTGTATCAGAGTTATTGATAATGAAGCTTTCTTAGGGTGTTGCAAGGGTGGGTGGGGAGCCAGAGCCCTGGCTTTGCTCCAGGCACAGTTGCAAGCTGTAGTGAATTGGTGTCTCTGACTGGGCAGTTGTTTGTGTTTTCCTGGTTTCTGTGGTATTCCCAGTTATGTTGGTTGTTCAGAAAGATGTTGTGGCCTCAGCTGTGATCTTGAGAGTGTCAGAGCTTCAGTGCTTCTAGTTCTGTCTTGTCTCCGGGGAGTCAAGCTTCCTCTATGATCCTGTTATGCTGGGCATTTCAGAGCAGCTGTAAGTCAAGCCTCTTCTGGGTATTGTAGGACTCTATTCCTGGGCATGTTAGAGCACATGGGAGTAGAGCTTCCTCTGGGTGTTTTGAGACTGGGTGCCGAAATTGTCCCCAAGGTCTGTTCAGTGGAGTAATTCAAACTGGAAGGGACCCGTAACCCTGGCTGGGTAAGGGTTCCTGCATCCCTGGATCCTGTGGGACCTAAATACTCTGGGTGTTGGGACAGTTGTTGTAGCCTCCTTACCTGAGATCCTGGGTATGTTACAGCACCTGGGTTTTGAACTTCATCTGGATGTTGTGGACTGGGTGTGAAGCCAGCGCCCAAGGTCTACAAAGAGCCCTGTATCCTTTATTAAATGTAGAGTTATTAGACCCCTTATCATGAGAATTTAAGTAGAGATTACTAACTCTCAAGTAATTAGTTATTGAGTTAAGCTGTGCTTTTCATTTCTCTCCAAACTGCCACAATATTTTTTAAGTTATGGTGATTTAATAACCTTTTAAGAGCTTTCAACATCTGTTTTGTATTATGCTCAAAATATCTATGCAAGTAAAGATTTGATGGTGTTAGGAAACTTTTGTTGACTTTGGAGATACGGACAGCCCTTGGAAACTCAGACACAAGTTTGAAAAAATGAAAAGGAGAAGGGAAAGTATTGAGGGCCAGCATAATCCAAGGAGGATTTTCATATCCCAATGTATGGATAAGGAACTTAGTTCCTTCTTTAAAACCAGAAATATGTTTGGCAAAAGTAGTTATGGTCAGGAAACAGGTCTTTAGAAAACCTATGCCTGCACATCTTGATAACCCAACATGCCTTAACCTAATGTGCTATACATACCAGTTTCAAGAGAAAATTTTCCCACACTGCAAACATGCTATGTTCTACTTGTTCAATGTTGATTGTTTAGTCTCATATTCTTGTGTCACACTTTTCTATTTATTTACTTTTATTTACCCCTAATGAATCAATCTAACAAGCTAATTATCTATCTATCTATCTATCTATCTATCTATCTATCTATCTATCTATCTATCTATCTATCCAATCATGTATCATGTACTTATATAATGCTGTGCTTCATAATAAATTTACTTGGGGTAAGTTATCAGTGGGTGCAAGATTTTCTGCCATAAATATTTTATCTACATGTCCTTACCACATCACTCTTTCATTTTAGTTATTACCACTGAAAAATGACCTGCTCCTATAGTCAAATATAGTTAAAGTGTGCTTATGTATTTATTTTTAATTTTTATTAGATGTACTTTTTTACTTACATTTCAAACGTTATTTCACTTCTTAGTTTCCTGTCCATAAGCCCCTTTCCCCTTATACATCCCCCTTATTGCAAAACATATTCCTCTGTACTGGGAGTCCAACCTTGGCAGGACCAAGAACTTTCCCTTCCACTGGTGGCCCAACAAGTCTATTCTCTGCTGCATATGCATTTGGAGCCCTGGGTCAATCCATGTATAGTCTTTCAGTAGTGGTTTAGTCCCTGGAAGCTCTGGTTGGTTGGTATTGCTGTTTTTATGGGGTTGCAAGCTCCTTCAATCTTTCAATATTTCCTCTAATTCCCCCCAAGGGGTCCTATTCTAAGTTTGGGGTTTGGGGTTGGCATTGATCTCTGTATTGGACGTGCTCTGGATGTATCTTTCAGGAAACATCTATATCCAGTCCCTTTCAGCATGATTTTTCTAGCTTTATCAATCGTATCTAGTTTTATTGGCTGTATATATATATATATATATATATATATATATATATATGGGCCACATGTGGGTCGGGATCTGAATGGACATTCCTTGTGTTGCTGCTCTAAACTTTGCTTCCATATCCCCACCTATGGATTTTTCCCCCTTTAAGAAGAACTGGTAACTTCCTACTTTTGATCTTCCTTCTTCTAGATCTTCCTGTGGTCTGTGGATTGCATCTTGTGTAATTCGAACAGTTTCGCTAATATCCCTTTTTCGTGACTGCATACCAAGTGTTTTTTTTTTCTATGATTGAGTAACCTCACTCAGGGAGATACTTTCTAGTTCATTCCATCTGCATATGGATTTCATGAAGTAATTGTTTTGGATAGCTGACTAGTACACCATTGTGTAGATGTACCACATTTTTTGAATCCATTCATCTGTTGAAGGGCATCTGGGTTTTTTCCAGCTTCTGGCTATTATACATAAGGCTGCTATGAACATAGTGGAGCATGTGTCTTTGCTGTATGTTGGACATCTTTTCAGTATATGCACAGGAGAGCTATAGCTGGGTCCTCAGATAGAAGAATGTCCAATTTTCTAAGGAACCTCAAGACTGATTTCCAGAGAGTTTGTACCAGTTTGCCATCCCACCAACACTGGGGAAGTGTTCCTCTTTCTCCACATCCTCACTAGCATTTGCTGCCACCTGAATTTTTGATCTTAGCCATTCTGACACTTGTGAGGTGGAATCTCAGGCTTGTTTTGATTTGCATTTCTGTTGACTAAGGATGTTGAACATTTATTTAGGTGCTTTCTGGACATCAAAAAATCCTCAGCTGAGAATGTTTTGTTTAACTGTGTACCCCATTTTTAATAGTGTTATTTGGCTCTCCAGAGTCTAACTTCTTGAGTTATTTGTATATTTTGGATAATAGACCTCTATCAGATGTAGGATTATTGAAGATCTTTTCCCAATCTGTCGGATGCTGTTTTGTCCTAATGACTGTCTTTTGCTTTACTAAAGCTTTGCAGTTTTGTGATGTCCCATTTGTTGATTCTTGATCTTAGAGCATGAGACATTCGTGTTTTCTTCCAGAAAATTTCCCAAGGACCCATGTATTTGAGACTCTTCCCATTTTTTATTCTATTAGTTTGAGTGTATCTGGTTTGATGTGGACGTCCTTGATCTACTTGGACTTAAGCTTTGTACATGTTGATAAGAACAGGTCGTTTTGCATTTTTTTAAAGTCTGACATCCAATTGAACCAGCACCATTTGTTGAAAGTGCTATCTTTCTTCCATTGGATGGTTTTAGCTTCTTTGTTAAAGATCAAATTGACATAGGTGTGTGGGTTCATTTCTGGGTGTTCAATTCTGTTCCACTGATCTATCTGCCTGTCTCTGCACCAATACCATACAGTTTTTATGACTAATGCTCTGTAGTACTGCTTGAAGTCATGGATGATGAGTCCGCCAGTAATTCTTTTATTCTTGAGGGTAGTTTTCGCTATCCTGTTTTTTTTTTTTTAATTCCAGATGAATTTGGAAATTGCTTTTCCTCTCTATATAAAGAATCGAGTAGGACTTTTTATGGGGACTGCATTGAATCTGTATTTGCTTTTGCAAAATAGTCATCTTTACTATATGAATCCTGCCTATCCATGATCATGTAAAATCTTTCTGTCTTCTGAGATCTTTCTTAGTTTCTTTCTTCAAAGACTTGTAGTTCTTGTTATACATATTGTTCACTTGCTTGGTTAAAGTCACACCAAGATGATTTATATTATTTAAGACTATTGTGAATGGTGTTCTTTCCCTATTTTCTTTCTCAGCCTGTTTATCCTTTGAGTAGAGCAAGGCTACTGATTTGTTTGAAATAATTTTGTGCCCAACACTTTTCTGAAGTTGTTTATCAGGCTATTTCTCTGGTGGAACATTTGGGGTCATTTAAGTACACTGTCAAATCATATGCAACGCGTAATATTTGGATATCTTCCTTTCCAATTTTTATCCCTTTGACCTCCTTTCAGAGACTGATTGCTCTGGCTAGGACTTCGAGTATTATATTGAATAAGCAGGAAGAGAGTGGGCAGCCTTTTATAGTCCATGATTTTAGTGGGATTGCTTCAAGTATCTCTCCATTAAATTTGTTGTTAGATACTGGTTTGCCGTATATTGCTTTTACTAATGTTTGATATAGGCTTTAGATTTCTGATCTTTCCAGGACTTTTATCATGAAGGGTTTGTCAAATGCTTTGTCAGCATCTATTGAAATGAACATCTGGTCCTTATCTTTGAGTGTGTTTATATAGTTGATTACATAGATGGATTTTTGTTTATTAAACCATCCCTGCATCCCTGGGATGAAGCCTACCTACTTGATCATGAGGGATGATTGATTTGATGTCTTCTTGGATTCGGTTTGTAAGAATTTTATTGAGTATTTTTGCATTAATATTCATAAGGGAAATTGGCCTGAAATTCTATTTCTTTTTTGAGTCTTTCTGTGGTTTCGGTAAAGGAATAATTGTGGTTTAATAGAAGGAATTTCTTAGTGCTTTGTCTGTTTCTATTTTGTGGAATAGTATGGTCAGTGTTAGTATGAGTTCTTCTATGAAGGTCTGATAGTATTCTGTACTGAACCCATCTGGACCTGGGCTAATATTGGTTGGGAGACTTTAATAACTGCTTCTATTTCTTTAGGAATTATGGGATTGTTTAGGTGGTAACTTCATTACCTAGTATCTATCTAAAAAATTGTCCATTTCCTCCAGGTTTTCCAGTTTTTTTGGATATAGGCTTTTGTAGTAGGATCTGATGATTTTTTTTATTTCTTCAGATTCTCTTGTTATGTCTCCCTATTCATTTCTGATTTTGCGAAATTGGATACACTCTCTGTGACCTCTGGTTAGTCTGGCTAAGGGTTTATCTACCTTGTTGACTTTCTCAAAGAATCAGCTCCTGGTTAGTTGGTTCTTTGTATAGTCTTTTTCCTTTCTACTTGGTTGATTCCTGTCCTGGGTTTGATTATTTCCTGCCTTCTACTCTGCTTGTGTTTATTTTTTTCTTTTTGTTCTAGAGCTTTTAGGTGTGATGTCAAGCTGCTGACATTGGCTCTCTCCTGTTTCTTTTTGCAGGCTCTCAGAACTACAAGTTTCCCCCTTAGCACCGCTTTCCTTGTGTGACATAAGATTGGGAATGTTTTATCTTCATTTTCATTAAATTCTAAGAAGTCTTTAATTTCTTTCTTTCTTCCCTGACCAAGTTGTCACTGAGTAGAGCATTGTTCAACTTCAATATATCTGTGGGGTTTCTCTAATTATTGTTGTTATTGAAGACAGACTTAGAGCGTGATGATCTGGTAGGATGTATGGAATCATTTCTATGTTTCTGTATTTGTTGAGACTTGTTTCATGACCAATTATATGGTCAATTTTCGAGAAGATTCTATGAGGTGCTGAGCAGAATGTACATCCCTTTGTTTTAGGACTGAATGTTCTCTAAATATCTGTTAAATCCAATTTTTTTTATAACTTCTGTTAGCTTCTATACGTCTCTGTTTAATTTCTGTCCCCATGATCTGTCCAGGGATGAGAGTGGGGTGTTGAAATCTCCTACTATTATCATGTGACATGTATTGTGTGCTCTGAGCTTTAGTTAGTTTTGTTTTATGAATATTGGTGCCCTTACATTTGGAGCATAGATATTTAGGATTGAGAGTTCATCTTGGTTGTTTTCTACTTTGATGAATATGAAATGACCTTTCTTATATTTTTAATAACTTTTTGGTGAAAGTCAATTTTATTTGATATTAGAAAGGCAACTCCAGCTTATTTCTTCAGGCCATTTGCTTGGAAATTTGTTTTCCAGTCATTAACTCTGGGGTAGTGTCTGTCTTTGTGTGTTTCCTGCATGCTGCAAAATTCTTGCTCCTCTATCCAGGAGGAGCATTTTACATATCCAGTCTGTTAACCTATATCTTTTTATTGGGGATTTGAGACCGTTGATATCGAGAGATATTAAGGAATAGGGATTGTCGCTTCCTGTTAGTTTCATTGTTAGAGGTGGAATTATGTTTGTCTGTTGCTCTTTTGGTTTCTTTGGAAGTAAATCATATTCTTGCTTTCTGCATAGTGTAGGTTCACTCCTTGTGTTAGAGTTTTCCATCTATGATCCTTTGTAGGGCTGGATTTGTAGAAAGATATTGTGTAAATTTGGTTTTGTAATGGAATATCTTGGTTTCACCATCTACTCTAATTGAAGGTTTTGCTGGATACAGTAACTTGGGCTGGAGTTTGTGTTTTCTTAGGGTCTGTATGACATCTGTCCAAGATCTTCTGACTTCCATTGTCTCTTGTGAGAAGTCTGGTGTAATTCTGATAGGTATGCCTTTATATGTTCCTTGACTCTTTTCCCTTACTATTTTAATGTTTTTTCTTTGTTTTGTGCATTTGGTGTTTTAACTATTATGTAACGTGAGGAATTTCTCTTTCGATCCAATCTATTTGGAGTTCTGGAGGCTTCTTGTAAGTTTATGAGCATCTCTTTCTTTAGGTTACAGAAGTATTCTTCTATAATTTTGTTGAATATATTTACTGGCCCTTTAAATTGGAAGTCTTCTCTGTCTTCTATACCTATTAACCTTAGGTTTGATCTTCTCCTTTTGTCCTGCAGTTCCTGTATGTTTTGGGCTAGGAGATTTTGTGTTTTATATTAACTTTGACAGTTCTGTCAATGTTTTCTATAGTATCTTCTGCTCCAGAGATCTCCTATCTCTTGTGTTTTGTTGGTGATGCTTGTATCTATGGTTCCTTGATTCTTCCTTAGGTTTTCTTTTTTTTTTTTTTTTTTTTTTTTTTTTTTTTTTTTTTTTACAAAACCAAAATGTCCTTTATTTTTATTTATTTTTTTTTACATTTTTTTTATTAACTTGAGTATTTCTTATATACATTTCAATTGTTATTCCCTTTCACGGTTTCTGGGCAAACATCCCCCTCCCCCCTCCCCTTCCTTATGGGTGTTCCCCTCCCAACCATCCCCCCATTGCCGCCCTCCCCCCATAGTCTAGTTCACTGGGGGTTCAGTCTTAGCAGGACCCAGGGCTTCCCCTTCCACTGGTGCTCTTACTAGGATATTCATTGCTACCTATGGGGTCAGAGTCCAGGGTCAGTCCATGTATAGTCTTTAGGTAGTGGCTTAGTCCCTGGAAGCTCTGGTTGCTTGGCATTGTTGTACTTTTGGGGTCTCGAGCCCCTTCAAGCTCTTCCAGTTCTTTCTCTGATTCCTTCAACAGGGGACCTATTCTCAGTTCAGTGGTTTGCTGCTGGCATTCGCCTCTGTATTTGCTGTATTCTGGCTGTGTCTCTCAGGAGCGATCTACATCCGGCTCCTGTCGGTCTGCATTTCTTTGCTTCATCCAACTTGTCTCATTGGGTGGCTGTATATGTATGGGCCATATGTGGGGCAGGCTCTGAATGGGTGTTCCTTCAGTCTCTGTTTTAATCGTTGCCTCTCCCTTCCCTGCCAAGGGTATTCTTTTTCCTCATTTAAAGAAGGAGTGAAGCATTCACATTTTGATCATCCGTCTTGAGTTTCGTTTGTTCTAGGGATCTAGGGTAATTCAAGCATTTGGGCTAATAGCCACTTATCAATGAGTGCAAACCATGTATGTCTTTCTGTGATTGGGTTAGCTCACTCAGGATGATATTTTCCAGTTCCAACCATTTGCCTACGAATTTCATAAACTCGTTGTTTTTGATAGCTGAGTAATATTCCATTGTATAGATGTACCACATTTTCTGTATCCATTCCTCTGTTGAAGGGCATCTGGGTTCTTTCCAGTTTCTGGCTATTATAAATAAGGCTGCGATGAACATAGTGGAGCACGTGTCTCTCTCTGTCTCTCTCTTTTTTTTTTTTATATTTATCTCCCTTCTTACTAACAGGAAGTTCAGAACTCTCAGTTGTTTTTTTTTCTTTTTTTTTTCTTTTTCTTTTTTTTAATTAACTTGAGTATTTCTTATATACATTTCAATTGTTATTCCCTTTCCCGGTTTCCAGGCAAACATCCCCCTCCCCCCTCCCCTTCCTTATGGGTGTTCCCTTCCCACCCCTCCCCCCATTGCCGCCCTCCCCCCATAGATTAGTTCACTGGGGGTTCAGTCTTTGCAGGACCCAGGGCTTCCCCTTCCTCTGGTGCTCTTCTTAGGATATTCATTGCTACCTATGGGGTCAGAGTCCAGGGTCAGTCCATGTATAGTCTTTAGGTAGTGGCTTAGTCCCTGGAAGCTCTGGTTGCTTGGCATTGTTGTACTTTTGGGGTCTCGAGCCCCTTCAAGCTCTTCCAGTTCTTTCTCTGATTCCTTCAATAGGGGACCTATTCTCAGTTCAGTGGTTTGCTGCTGGCATTCGCCTCTGTATTTGCTGTATTCTGGCTGTGTCTCTCAGGAGCGATCTACATCCGGCTCCTGTCGGTCTGCACTTCTTTGCTTCATCCATCTTGTCTAATTGGGTGGCTGTATATGTATGGGCCACATGTGGGGCAGGCTCTGAATGGGTGTTCCTTCAGTCTCTGTTTTAATCGTTGCCTCTCCCTTCCCTGCCAAGGGTATTCTTTTTCCTCATTTAAAGAAGGAGTGAAGCATTCACATTTTGATCATCCGTCTTGAGTTTCGTTTGTTCTAGGGATCTAGGGTAATTCAAGCATTTGGGCTAATAGCCACTTATCAATGAGTGCATACCATGTATGTCTTTCTGTGATTGGGTTAGCTCACTCAGGATGATATTTTCCAGTTCCAACCATTTGCCTACGAATTTCATAAACTCGTTGTTTTTGATAGCTGAGTAATATTCCATTGTGTAGATGTACCACATTTTCTGTATCCATTCCTCTGTTGAAGGGCATCTGGGTTCGTTCCATTTTCTGGCTATTATAAATAAGGCTGCGATGAACATAGTGGAGCACGTGTCTCTTTTATATGTTGAGGCATCTTTTGGGTATATGCCCAAGAGAGGTATAGCTGGATCCTCAGGCAGTTCAATGTCCAATTTTCTGAGGAACCTCCAGACTGATTTCCAGAATGGTTTTACCAGTCTGCAATCCCACCAACAATGGAGGAGTGTTCCTCTTTCTCCACATCCTTGCCAGCATCTGCTGTCACCTGAGTTTTTGATCTTAGCCATTCTCACTGGTGTGAGGTGAAATCTCAGGGTTGTTTTGATTTGCATTTCCCTTATGACTAAAGATGTTGAACATTTCTTTAGGTGTTTCTCAGCCATTCGGCATTTCTCAGCTGTGAATTCTTTGTTTAGCTCTTAACCCCATTTTTTAATAGGGTTATTTGTTTCCCTGCGGTCTAACTACTTGAGTTCTTTGTATATTTTGGATATAAGGCCTCTATCTGTTGTAGGATTGGTAAAGATCTTTTCCCAAACTGTTGGTTGCCGTTTTGTCCTAACCACAGTGTCCTTTGCCTTACAGAAGCTTTGCAGTTTTATGAGATCCCATTTGTCGATTCTTGATCTTAGAGTGTAAGCCATTGGTGTTTTGTTCAGGAAATTTTTTCCAGTGCCCATGTGTTCCAGATGCTTCCCTAGTTTTTCTTCTATTAGTTTTAGTGTGTGTGCTTTGATGTGGAGGTCCTTGATCCACTTGGACTTAAGCTTTGTACAGGGTGATAAGGATGGATCGATCTGCATTCTTCTACATGTTGCCCTCCAGTTGAACAAGTACCATTTGCTGAAAATGCTATCTTTTTTCCATTGGATGGTTTTGGCTCCTTTGTCAAAAATCAAGTGACCATAGGTGTGTGGGTTCATTTCTGGGTCTTCAATTCTATTCCATTGGTCTATCTGTCTGTCTCTGTACCAATACCATGCAGTTTTTATCACTATTGCTCTGTAATACTGCTTGAGTTCAGGGATAGTGATTCCCCCTGAAGTCCTTTTATTGTTGAGGATAGCTTTAGCTATCCTGGGTTTTTTGTTATTCCAGATGAATTTGCAAATTGTTCTGTCTAACTCTTTGAAGAATTGGATTGGTATTGTGATGGGTATTGCATTGAATCTGTAGATTGCTTTTGGTAAAATGGCCATTTTTAATATATTAATCCTGCCAATCCATGAGC
The DNA here is from genome assembly GCF_021556685.1 of Rattus norvegicus. NCBI lineage: Eukaryota > Metazoa > Chordata > Mammalia > Rodentia > Muridae > Rattus > Rattus norvegicus. The sequence continues at coordinate 136,662,629 of NC_141536.1, forward strand.
ATGGGAGATCTTTCCATCTTCTGAGGTCTTCTTCAATTTCTTTCCTCAGTGTCTTGAAGTTCTTATTGTAGAGATCTTTTACTTGCTTGGTTAAAGTCACACCGAGGTACTTTATATTATTTGGGTCTATTATGAAGGGTGTCGTTTCCCTAATTTCTTTCTCGGCTTGTTTCTCTTTTGTATAGAGGAAGGCAACTGATTTACTTGAGTTAATTTTATACCCAGCCACTTTGCTGAAGTTGTTTATCAGCTTTAGTAGTTCTCCGGTGGAACTTTTGGGATCACTTAAATATACTATCATGTCATCTGAAAATAGTGATATTTTGACCTCTTCTTTTCCGATCTGTATCCCCTTGATCTACTTTTGTTGTCTGATTGCTCTGGCTAGAACTTCAAGAACTATATTGAATAAGTAGGGAGAGAGTGGGCAGCCTGGTCTAGTCCCTGATTTTAGTGGGATTGCTTCAAGTTTCTCTCCATTTAGTTTAATGTTAGCAACTGGTTTGCTGTATATGGCTTTTACTATGTTTAGGTATGGGCCTTGAATTCCTATTCTTTCCAGGACTTTTATCATGAAGGGGTGTTGAATTTTGTCAAATGCTTTCTCAGTATCTAATGAAAAGATCATGTGGTTCTGTTCTTTCAGTTTGTTTATATAATGGATCACGTTGATGGTTTTCCGTATATTAAACCATCCCTGCATGCCTGGGATGAAGCCTACTTGATCATGGTGGATGATTGTTTTGATGTGCTCTTGAATTTGGTTTGCCAGAATTTTATTGAGTATTTTTGCGTCGATATTCGTAAGGGAAATTGGTCTGAAGTTCTCTTTCTTTGTTGTGTCTTTGTGTGGTTTAGTTAAAAGAGTAATTGTGGCTTCGTAGAAGGAATTCGGTAGGGCTCCATCTGTTTCAATTTTGTGGAATAGTTTGGATAATATTGGTATGAGGTCTTCTATGAAGGTTTGATAGAATTCTGCACTAAACCCATCTGGACCTGGGCTCTTTTTGGTTGGGAGACCTTTAATGACTGCTTCTATTTCCTTAGGAGTTATGGGGTTGTTTAACTGGTTTATCTGTTCCTGATTTAACTTCGATACCTGGTATCTGTCTAGGAAATTGTCCATTTCCTGAAGATTTTCAAATATTGTTGAATATAGGTTTTTATAGTAAGATCTGATGATTTTTGAATTTCCTCTGAATCTGTAGTTATGTCTCCCTTTTCATTTCTGATTTTGTAAATTTGGACGCACTCTCTATGCCCTCTCGTTAGTCTGGCTAAGGGTTTATCTATCTTGTTGATTTTCTCAAAGAACCAACTTTTGGTTCTGTTGATTCTTTCTATGGTCCTTTTTGTTTCTACTTGGTTGATTTCAGCTCTGAGTTTGATTATTTCCTGCCTTCTACTCCTCCTGGGTGTATTTGCTTCTTTTTGTTCTAGAGCTTTTAGGTGTGCTGTCAAGCTGCTGACATATGCTCTTTCCTGTTTCTTTCTGCAGGCACTCAGCGCTATGAGTTTTCCTCTTAGCACAGCTTTCATTGTGTCCCATAAGTTTGGGTATGTTGTATCTTCATTTTCATTAAATTCTAAAAAGTTTTTAATTTCTTGCTTTATTTCTTCCTTGACCAGGTTATCATTGAGTAGAGCATTGTTCAATTTCCACGTATATGTGGGCATTCTTCCCTTATTGTTATTGAAGACCAGTTTTAGGCCGTGGTGGTCCGATAGCACGCATGGGATTATTTCTATCTTTCTGTACCTGTTGAGGCCTGTTTTTTGACCAATTATATGGTCAATTTTGGAGAAAGTACCATGAGGAGCTGAGAAGAAGTTATATCCTTTTGCTTTAGGATGGAATGTTCTATAAATATCCGTTAAGTCCATTTGGCTCATGACTTCTCTTAGTCTGTCGACATCACTGTTTAATTTCTGTTTCCATGATCTGTCCATTGATGAGAGTGGGGTGTTGAAATCTCCCACTATTATTGTGTGAGGTGCAATGTGTGTTTTGAGCTTTAGTAAGGTTTCTTTTACGTATGTAGGTGCCCTTGTATTTGAGGCATAGATATTTAGGATTGAGAGTTCATCTTGGTGGATTTTTCCTTTGATGAATATGAAGTGTCCTTCCTTATCTTTTTTGATGACTTTTAGTTGGAAATTGATTTTATTTGATATTAGAATGGCTACTCCAGCTTGCTTCTTCTGACCATTTGCTTGGAAAGTTGTTTTCCAGCCTTTCACTCTGAGGTAGTGTCTGTCTTTGTCTCTGAGGTGTGTTTCCTGTAGGCAGCAGAATGCAGGGTCCTCGTTGGGTATCCAGTTTGTTAATCTATGTCTTTTTATCGGGGAGTTGAGGCCATTGATATTGAGAGATATTAAGGAATAGTGATTATTGCTTCCCGTTATATTCATATTTGGATGTGAGGTTATGTTTGTGTGCTTTCATTCTCTTTGTTTTGTTGCCAAGACGATTAGTTTCTTGCTTCTTCTAGGGTATAGCTTGCCTCCTTATGTTGGGCTTTACCATTTATTATCCTTTGTAGTGCTGGATTTGTAGAAATATATTGTGTAAATTTGGTTTTGTCATGGAATATCTTGGTTTCTCCATCAATGTTAATTGAGAGTTTTGCTGAATACAGTAACCTGGGCTGGCAGTTGTGTTCTCTTAGGTTCTGTATGACATCAGTCCAGGATCTTCTGGCCTTCATAGTTTCTGGCGAGAAGTCTGGTGTGATTCTCATAGGTCTCCCTTTATATGTTACTTGAACTTTTTCCCTTACTGCTTTTAATATTCTTTCTTTATTTTGTGTGTTTGGTGTTTTGACAATTATGTGACGGGAGGTGTTTCTTCTCTGGTCCAATCTATTTGGAGTTCTGTAGGCTTCTTCTATGTGTATGGGTATCTCTTTTTTTAGGTTAGGGAAGTTTTCTTCTATGATTTTGTTGAAGATATTTACTGGTCCTTTGAGCTGGGAGTCTTCACTTTCTTCTATACCTATTATCCTTAGGTTTGATCTTCTCATTGAGTCCTGGATTTCCTGTATGTTTTGGACCAGTAGCTTTTTCCGCTTTACATTATCTTTGACAGTTGAGTCAATGATTTCTATGGAATCTTCTGCTCCTGAGATTCTCCCTTCCATCTCTTGTATTCTGTTGGTGAAGCTTGTATCTACAGCTCCTTGTCTCTTCTTTTGGGTTTCTATATCCAGGGTTGTTTCCATGTGTTCTTTCTTGATTGCTTCTATTTCCATTTTTAATTCCTTCAACTATTTGATTGTGTTTTCCTGGAATTCTTTCAGGGATTTTTGTGTCTCCTCTCTATGGGCTTCTACTTGTTTATTTATGTTTTCCTGGAATTCTTTCAGGGATTTTTGTGTCTCCTCTCTATGGGCTTCTACTTGTTTATTTATGTTTTCCTGGAATTCTTTCAGGGATTTTTGCGATTCTTTCAGGCATTTTTGCGATTCCTCTCTGTAGGCTTCTACTTGTTCTCTAAGGGAGTTCTTCATGTCTTTCTTGAAGTCCTCCAGCATCATGATCAAAAATGATTTTGAAACTAGATCTTGCTTTTCTGGTGTGTTTGGATATTCCATGTTTGTTTTGATGGGAGAATTGGGCTCCGATGGTGCCATGTAGTCTTGGTTTCTGTTGCTTGGGTTCCTGCGCTTGCCTCTTGCCATCAGATTATCTCTAGTGTTACTTTGTTCTGCTATTTCTGACAGTGGCTAGACTGTCCTATAAGCCTGTGTGTCAGGAGTGCTGTAGACCTGTTTTCCTCTCTTTCAGTCAGTTATGGGGACAGAGTGTTCTGCTTTCCGGCGTGTAGTTTTTCCTCTCTACAGGTCTTCAGCTGTTCCTGTGGGCCTGTGTCTTGAGTTCCTCAGGCAGCTTTCTTGCAGCAGAAAATTTGGTCTTACCTGTGGTCCCGAGGCTCAAGTTCGCTCGTGGGGTGCTGCCCACGGGCTCTCTGCAGCGGCAGCAACCAGGAAGACTTGTGCCGCCGTTTCCGGGAGCTTCAGTGCACCAGGGTTCCAGATGGTCTTTGGCTTTTTCCTCTGGCGTCCGAGATGTGTGTGCAGAGAGCAGTCTCTTCTGGTTTCCCAGGTTTGTCTGCCTCTCTAAAGTTTCAGCTCTCCCTCCCACGGGATTTGGGTGCAGAGAACTGTTTATCCGGTCTGTTTCCCCTTAGGTTTTCTATATCCAGGTTTGTCTACCTTTGTGCGTACTTTATTCTTTCTATCCCTATTTTCAATTGCTTCACCTGTTTGATTGAGTTTTCTTATAATTCTTTCCTGGATTTTTGTGTTTCCTCTCTAAAGGCTTCTACTTGTTTACTTGTGTTTTCCTGCATTTCTCCAAGGAATTTCTTTACGTCTTTCTTAAAGTCCTTCATCATTATAAAAAAAATGTGATTTTAAATCTAAATCTTGCTTTTCTGGTTTGTTTTGATATCCAGTATTTTCTTTGGTGAAAGAACTGGGTTCTGCTGATGGCAAATAGTCTTGGTTCCTGTTGCTTTAGGTTCCTGCACTTGCCTCTAGCTATTGAGTTGTCTCTGGTGTGTGCTACCTTGCTGTTTCTGAGAGTGACTTGACCCTGCTGTATGCCTCTGTGTCATCACTCCTGTAGAACTGTTTCCTTATTTTCTTTCAGCCTTTCCTGAGAACAGGGGCTCTGATTTCAGGTGTGTTGGCATTCCTTGAGACTATCTTTCAGCTCTAGGAGTGGGCAGGAATCAAAGGGTCCTGTGCCCGGGTAAATTGAGCATTTGGGCTAATAGCAACTTATCAATGCATGCATACCATTCATTGTATGCTTTCTGGGAGTAGGTTACCTCACTCAGGATGATATTTTCCAGTTTCATCGATTTTCCTATAAATTTCATATAGTCATTGTTTCTGATAGCTGAGTAATATTCCACTGTGTAGATGTACCACATTTTCTGTATCCATTCCTCTGTTGAAGGGCATCTGGGTTCTTTCCAGCTTCTGGCTCTTATAAATAAGGCTGCTATGAACATAGTGGAACACCTATCATTGTTATATGTTGGGGCATCTTTTGGGTATATGCCCAAGAGAGGTATAGCTGGGTCCTCAGGTAGTTCAATGTCCAATTTTCGGAGGAAAATCCAGACTGATTTCCAGAATGGTTGTGTCAGTCTGCAATCCCACCAACAATGCAGGAGTGTTCCTTCTCCACATCCTCACCAGCATTTGCTGTCACCTGAGATTTTGATCTTAGACATTCTCACTGTTGTGAGGTGAAATCTCAGGGTTGTTTTGATTTGCATTTCCCTCATGACTAAAGATATTTAACATTTCTTTAGGTGTTTTTCAGACATTCGTCATTCCTCAGCTGTGATTCTTTGCTTAGTTCTAAATCCCATTTTTTAATAGTGTTATTTGCCTCCCTGCTGTCTGACATTTTGAGTTCTTTGTATATTTTGGATATAAGCCCTCTATCAGTTGTAGGATTGGTAAAGATCTTTTCCCAATATGTTGGTTGCCGTTTTGTCCTAACAAAAATGTCCTTACAGAAGCTTTGCAGTTTTATGAGACCCCATCTATCCATTCATGATCTTAGAGCATAAGCTATTGATGTTTTCTGCAGGAATTTTCTCCAGTGCTCATGGGTTCGAGATGCTTCCTCACTTTTTCTTCTATCAGTTTGAGTGTATTTGGTTTGCTGTGGAGATCCTTGATCCATGTGGACTTAAGTTTTGTACAGGGTTATAAGCTTGGATCGATCTGCATTCTTCTACATGCTGACCTCCAGTTAAACCAGGACAATTGGCTGAAAATGGTATCTTTTTTCCATTGGAAGGTTTTCTCTCCTTTGTCAAAAATCACATGACCATAGGTGTGTGGGTTCATTTCTGGGTCTTCAATTTTTTTCCACTGGTCTATCCGTCTGTCTCTGAACCAATACCATGCATTTATCACAATTTTATCACTATTTTATCACTATTGCTCTGTAATACTGCTTGAGTTCAGGGAGAGTGATTCCCCTGGAAGTACTTTCAATATTGAGGATAGCTTTAGCTATCCTGGTTTTTTTGTTATTCCAGATGAATTGCAAATTGTTCTGTCTGACTCTCTGAAGAATTGGATTGGTATATTGATGGAGATTGCAGTGAGTCTGTAGACTACTTTTGGTAAAATAGCCATTTTTACTATATTATTCCTGCCAATCCATGAACATGGGAGATCTTTCCATCTCCTGAGATCCTCTTCAATTTCTTTCTTCAGAGGCTTGAAGTTCTTATCATATAGATCTTTTACTTGCTTTGTTAAAGTCACACAGAGGTATTTTATATTATTTGGGACTATTATGAAGTGTGTCGTTTCTCTAATTTCTTTCTTGGCTTGTTTCTCTTTTGTGTAGAGGAGGGCTACTGATTTACTTGAGTTAATTTTATACCGAGCCACTTTGCTGAGGTGTGAATCAGGTTTAGTAGTTCTCTGGTGGAAATTTTGGGATCACTTAAATATACTATCACATCATCTTCAGATAGTGGTATTTTGACTTCTTCTTTTCCAATCTGTACCATTTGATTGCCTTTTGTTGTCTGATTGCTCTGGCTAGAACTTCAAGAACTATATTAAGTAAGTACGGTGAGCATGGGTAGCCTTTTCTAGTTCATGATTTTAGTGGGAATGCTTCAAGTTTCTCTCCATTTAGTTTAATGTTAGCTACTGGTTTGCTGTATGTTGCTTTCACTATGTTTTTGTATGGGCCTTGAATTCCTATTCATTCCAGGACTTTTATCATGAAGGTTGTTGAATTTTGTCAAATGCTTTCTCAGCATCTAATGAAATGATCATCTGGTTTTTATATTTCTGTTTGTTTATATAATGGATTATGTTGATGGTTTTCTGTACATTAAACCATCCTTGCATGCCTGGGATGATGCCTACTTGATCATGGTGGATGATTGTTTTGATGTACTCTTGGATTCAGTTTCCCAGAATTTTATTGAGTATGTTTTCGTCGATATTCATAAGGGAAACTGTTCTGAAGTTCTCTTTCTTTGTTGGGTCTTTGTGTGGTTTATGTACAAGAATAATTGTGGCTTCATAGAAGGAATTCGGTAGCACACCCTATGTTTAGTTTTGTGGAATAGTTTGGATAGTATTGGTATGACGTCTTCCATGAAGTTCTGATAGAATTCTGCACTAAACCCTTATGGACCTGGGCTCTCTTTTGTTGGGAGACCTTTAATGACTGCTTCTATTTCATTAGGAGTTTGGGGTTGTTTAAATGGCTTATCTGTTCCTGATTGAACTTCGGTACCTGGTATCTGTCTAGGAAATTGTCCATTTCCTGAAGATTTTCAAGTTTTGTTGAATATAGGCTTTTGTAGTAGTATCTGATAATTTTTTTTTAATTTCCTCTGATTCTGTAGTTATGTCTTCCTTCTCATTTCTGATTTGTTAATTTGGACAGACTCTCTGTGTCCTCTCATTGGTCTGGCTAAGGGTTTATCTATCCTGTTGATTTTCTCAAAGAACCAACTTTTGGTCCTGTTGATTCTTTCTATGGTCCTTTTTGTTTCTACTTGGTTGATTTCAGCTCTGAATTTGATCATTTCCTGCCTTCTACTCCTCCTGGGTGTATTTGCTTTTTTGTTCTAGAGCTTTAGGTGTGCTGTCAAGCTGCTGATATATGCTCTCTCTTGTTTTTTTCCGCAGGCACTCAGAGCTATGTGTTTTCCTTTTAGCACAGCTTTCATTGTGTCCCATAAGTTTAGGTATGTTGTACCTTCATTTTCATTAAATTTAAAAAAAATCTTTAATTTCTTTCTTTATTCCTTCCTTGACTGGGTTATCATTGAGTAGAGCATTGTTCCACCCCCATGTATGGGTAGGCGGTCTTCCATTATTGCTATTGATGACCAGCTTTAGCTGATAGGATACATGGGATTATTTCTATCTTTCTGTATCTATTGAAGCCTGTTTTATGACTGATTATATGGTCAATTTTGGAGAAAATGCCATGAGGTTGTGAGAAGAAAGTATATCATTTCGTTTTAGGATAGAATATACTCTAAATATCTGTTAAGTCCATTTGGTTCATGACTTCTCTTAGTCTGTCTATGTCTCTGTTTACTTTCTGTTCCATGATCTGTCCATTGATGAGAGTGGGGTGTTGAAATCTCCTACTATTATTGTGTGAGGTACAACATGTGCTTTGAGCTTTAGTAAGGTTTCTTTTATGTATGTAGGTGCCCTTGTGTTTGAAGCATAGATATTTAGGATTGAGCGTTCACCATGGTCAATTTTTACTTTGATGAATATCAAGTGACCTTCCTTATCTTTTTTCATGACTTTTAGTTGAAAATCAATTTTATTCGATATTAGAATGGCTACTCCAGCTTGCTTCTTCTGACCATTTGCTTGGAAAGTTGTTTTCCAGCCTTTCACTCTGAGGTAGTGTCTGTCTTTGTCTCTGAGGTGTGTTTCCTGTAGGCAGCAGAATACAGGGTCATCATTGTTTATCCAGTTCATATATCTATGTCTTTTTATTGGGGAGTTGAGTCCGTTGATGTTGAAAGATATTAAGGAATGGTGATTGTTGTTTCCTGTTATATGCATATTTGGATGTGAGATTCTGTTTGTGTGCTTTTCCTCTCTTTGTTTTGTTGCCAAGACAATTAGTTTCTTGCTTTTTCTAAGGTGTAGCTTACCCCCTTACGTTCCGCTTAACATTTATTGTCCTTTGTAAGGCTGGATTTATAGAAAGATATTGTGTAAATTTGTTTTTGTCATGGAATATCTTTGTTTCTCCATCTATATTTTGGTTGTGAGCCTAGCCTTTAACGGCTGAGCCATCTCTCCAGCCCTCTCCATCTATATTAATTGAGAGTTTTGCTGGATACAATAATCTGGGCTGGCATTTGTGCTGTCTTTGGGTCTGTATTACATCTGTCCAGGATCTTCTGGCTTTCATAGTCTCTGGTGAGAAGTCAGGTGTGATTCTGACTTTATATGTTACTTGACCATTATCCCTTACTGATTTTAATATTCTTTCTTTGTTTTGTTCATTTTATGTTTTGACTATTATGTGATGGGAGAAGTCTCTTTTCTGGCACAGTCTATTTGAAGTTCTGTTGACTTCTTGTATGTTTATGGGCATCTCTTTCTTTAGGTAAGGAAGTTTTCTTTTATGATTTTGTTGAAGATACTTACTGGTCCTTGGAGCTGGGAGTCTTCACTCTCTTTTATACCTATCATCCTTAGGTTTGATATTTTCATTGAATCCTGGATTTCCTGTATGTTTTGGACCTGTAGCTTTTTCTGTTTTACATTATCTTTGACAATTGTGTTGGTGATTTCTATGGAATCTTCTGCTCCTGATATTCTCTCTTCTATCTCTTGTATTCTCTTAGTGATGGTCATATCTACGGTACCTTGTCTCTTACTTTTGTTTTATATATCCAGGTTTTTCTCTTTTTGTGCTTTCTTCATTTCTTCTATTTCCATTTTTAATTCCTCCACCTGTTTAATTGTGTTTTCCTGGAATTCTTTCAGGAATTTTTGTGATTCCTCTTTATAAGCTTCTACTTGTTTATTTATGTTTTCCTGTGTTTCTTTAAGGGAGTTCTTTATATCTTTTTTGAAGTCCTCCATCATCATGAACAAATGTGATTTCAAATTTAGATCTTGCTTTACTGGTGTGTTTGCATATTCTGTGTTTGCTTTGGTGGGGAAATTAGGCTCCAATGATGCCCTGTAGTCTTGGTTTCTGTAGCTTGCATTCCTGTGCTTGCCTCTCGCCATCAGGTTGTCTCTCCTATTTCTGACAGTGGCTAGACTGTCCTATAGGCCTGTGTGTCATGAGTGCTGGAGACCTGTTTTCCTGTTTTCTTTCAGCCAGTTATGGGAACAGAGTGTTCTGCTTTCAGGTGTGTAGTCTTTCCTGTCTACTGGTCTTTAATTGTGCCTGTTGACATGTGTCCTGAGTCCACCAGGCAGGTTACTTGGAGAAGAAAAGTTGATCTTACCTGTGGTGCCCTGGCTAAAGTTGCTCCTAGAGTTCTGCTTTTGAGCTCTTAGTGAGGGCAGCAACCAGGAGGGCCTGTGCTGTCCTTTCCTGGGGCACCCGTGCACTGGGGCCCCAGATGGTGTTATATGTTTTCCTCTCGAGTCAGAAATGTGGGCAGAGTGTAGTCTCATCTGACTTCCCAGGCGTGTCTGCCCCTCTGAAGGTTTAGCTCTCCCTCCCATGGGATTTGGGTGCAGGGAACTGTTGTCTAGGTCCCTTCAGGTCTGGGCAGTGTCTGAACCGCAGGGGACCTGCCGCTTGAGTGCCCCTATCTTCCATTTCCCAGAGGCCCTATACAGTTTCCTCTTGGGCCAGTGATGTGGGAAGTGTTGGGCAGTATTGGTGGTCTTTCCTGTTCAGCATTCTCAGAAGTGCCCACCTGTCTAGGCGGTGAGCTCCTAGCAACTGCTTTTAAAACTGTTATTTCACAGTAAGATAGCAGAAGATGGAGTGATCCTGGTGCAGTGGAGAGTAAATGAATGAATCCTTACAGAATCTTTATCTCTATTCTTCTCATTATCTTTCTTTCTTTGTCTCAATAACTCAAACAAATAGTTATTTTCATAAGGAAGGAAAGAACTGGGTATACAAGACTTCTCACATTCATCATAATAAAGAATATCAGAACAATTTATTATAAAAAGGAGCTGGGATCTATCAAAAATAAAGATGCAAATCTACAGTTTGATTGATCAGAGCAATGTGCTTCTGTGTATAGGTGAAATAATGAATCAATTCTTATTAGGTCACAGTATTTTCATCATGTAATGCATATCTGAGCTCAAAATATTAAGCAAGACATGAGCTGACCTGGATTCAGCCATGTGGCTTATAACCTTGAGTGCTTAATGGAATTATTTTCCAAAGCCCAACTTTTCTTGTTTCTTCATATGATCCCTGTACTCCTCATATTTCTCTAACATTTTTGGGTTTCCTCACAGGCTCTCTAAATTCCCTTCTTTGCAATGAGGTACTAGCCTCGGAATCTTCTTATATTCGTATATTCATATTTTTTAAAAATTCTAATAAAGTTTCCATGAACTTTAAAAATTTATGTAAAATATTTCTCCCTCTCTTCATATATATATAATACACAAACAAAACATAGATATGTGAAAACATATATATGTATATACAAATACATATATTTAAAATAAGAGTACAAAATTCTTTATAAAGAACATTTCATACATAAAAAAATAAAATCATACAGAATAGTTAAAAAAGGTCAAAAACCTCAAGTAATTATTAACAGGCATAGATTACAAGGAATTCTGGGTAAATTTACTATAAGCATGGTTTATATTCTTGTTAGTAGGAAATGGTTCTAATTGTATTCTTGATGTTGAGTTTACCAGCTTTAAAGAACCCATAACTAAAGGAATCACAGTGAATCACTTCCTCGTTTCTTAGCATTTGCAGGCTATCAACACATCTCTCAGTATATTGGGCTATTAGCCAAAGTAAGTTTCAGGATATTTGGTTTCCATTTCTCTTCATCTTTTTTTTTTCTTTTTTTCAGAGCTGGGGACCAAACCCAGGGCCTTGCGCTTGCTAGGCAAGTGCTCTACAACTGAGCTAAAAGCTAAATCCCCAACCAGGATATTTGGTTTCTATTCCTATCTCATTTTCCTTGACTTTTCTGATATAATGCCCATTCCTATTTATATCTCCAATAACATGTAGAACCACACAAGGATAAATATTCAGTTCTTCAGAAACCATGTAGCATCATCTGGGTGTCATGAAAATACATGACATTTATGTATATGAGAGGAATTTAGAAAGTTATAAATATCTTATGTGGATGCTTAGGAGAGATGAAAGACTCAGAGGAGATCATCAATGTTGAAGTGTTATAAAGTGAATGAGAACTGGAAGGACCATTAGAGCATGATATGTGACTGAGAATTGCTTCAGTGCCATGGAAAACATTTTATTTTTTCATCTGAGTACTTTCTTGAAGGTACTATCATTCTGATAATATCATCAGAATTGATTAACTTAATCAATTCTGATCAAGTAATAACTAGAGTGGAAGAAGGAAGCAACAGCAGCATTTTCCTACCCCTAAATCTGTATCTACCTGTATGTCACTAGTGTCTATATTAGATATTCAATTGGTAATAATAGAAGGGATATGTAATGTTGTCCTAAACACTCAAAGCAATCAGGAACATGAAAATGCACAATCATGAGCATAGATGATTTGGTTTCCAGGCAGGAATTAACAATTCAGAATGGTAGATGGTAAATTTGCATACATCATCTTCTGTTTTCAAGTTCTAGTATTGTAAAATGGATTCTCATACCACATTAAAACACTTTGAGAAAAGAAAAATAAATTCATGGGGTCAGGTTCATTCTTATCTTTTAAAAATAAAACTGAGACATATACTTCAACTTTGAGTGTCCTCCATTATTAATTTTCACAAGTGTTTTCCAGTAGACGACAAACTGTTCCCTAGTGGAGAGAATTCTTCATACAACTGCATCAAACGTGATTTAGGCTTGATGAAACTTTTCAATGGTTAAGTGACTGCAATATAAGTATCAGGGCCTTATTTAAGATCCCCAGAATCTATGTAAACACAATGTAACAGTACTATCTGCAACCCTAGTAGACCCAGGGACTATGTAAGATCATTGACTAGCTTGACTCAATAAGACATGAGCTGTGTGTTAAGAAAGAGACTGGCTCATCTATTACAGTGAATACAATACGTAAGACACATGAAGTATTAATATTAGTAAATAAGTATATATGCAAATGTTTTCTGATTTTATTTTTCACAAATATTTCGTGCAATTACATAATGGTTTTACAAATAGTATCCTCTTTTCCTTCTATTCCATATCCCCTCTTCTCCCTGCTTCCACAAAGACGTTCCCATTCTCACCCACCTACTCCCACATCAGCACGCTGGCTTTACCCTACATTGTGGAAGTGCCCTTCAGAAGACCAAGGGCTTTTCCTCCTATTGATTCTGGACAATGCCATGTGCTTCAATATATTTTGCTGGAGCCATGGGTCCCTCTATGTGTACTCATTTGGTGGTGTTTTAGTCCCTAGGAACTCCGGTGGCATCTGGTTGGTTGATATTTTGTTCTTCCTATGGGGTAACAAACACCTTCATCTCCTTCAGTATTTTCTCTGAGTCCTTGATTGGACTTTTCTTATTAAGTCTAATGGTTGAGTTTTCTTGTATTTCTTTAAGGTATTTTTGTGTTTCTTTAAGGGCTTCTACTTGTTTACATGGGTTCTCCTGTCTTTCTTTTTTTTTTTACTTTTTCTTTTCCTTTCTTTGTAGAGAGTAATGGTTTATTTTGCCTCTCAGTCCAAGTACACAGACCCCAGGAAAAAAATAACAGAATAACGTCAAGGCAGATGATCCGATTACATTCACAGTCATAAAACACGAAGTAATAATTAATGCTCAACTTACTGTCTTCTTTTTTACTCTCCAAGACCCAAGCAAGGGAATGTTGCTATCCATAGTGTGTATGTCTTTTGAGACTCTTCTTTGCTGAAATGATCAAAATAATCTCCTATTTCTCAGGTTATTAATGATATAAAGAAGTTTCTCCTGTATTTCCTTAGGGGAGTTATTTATGTCCTTCTTAAAGACATCTGTCATCATTATGAGATGTGATTTCTAATCTAAATCTTGCTTTCCACTGTGTTGGAATATCCCGTAGTTGCTGTGGTAGAAGAACTGGATTCTGATAATGCCAAGCAGTGTAGGTTCCTGTTAGTTAGGTTCTTGTGCTTGCCTCTCACCATCTGGTAATCTCTGATGTTGTTGGTCTTGCTGTCTCTGACTGGATATTTTACCTTATGTGGGCCTGTAAGCCTATGAGCCTGTGATCCTAGGCATGTGCAAACTCCCAGGAGACCTGCTCTCTGTGGGCAGGTTTTGAGTCTTATGGGCTGTCAGACAGCCTTATCTCTGGGCTCAGATGGAGACAGGATGTGTCCTGTAACAATCTTCCATGTGGGTCCAGTAACTTGCATACTTCTGGAAGCTGATGGAGACAGGGGTGTACAGTCTTAGGCAGACCTGCGGTTCCTGCCCACCCTGTGCTCTAGGCAGCTTTCTTTTTGGATAGTCAGTGGAGCGAAAGTGGGGTCCTACCTGTGAGCTTAGGTGGAAGGGCCCTTCTGGCAGACCAGCTCTCTGCCAGCAGGTTTTGTATCCAAAGGCTGTGGACAGCCTCATCTCTGGGTGCAGATGCAGTTATACACAAATGTTTATATAGTTCCACCACATTGAATTATATGATTTAATTTTACAAATCCATAGGGGCACAGAATATACGTTTTCCCTTCGGCATCCTCAGATAATGTATAATTCTTAAAATTTAAAAATAGAATCGGCATGCATATTTATATATAACACAGGTGTGATATATACCAAATGGGATGTGCTATCTAGCATATTAGTTCTGTGCATACCTCTGTTGATATTTTCTCTCAGAGAACATTAGTTTTATATTCTCCTATCCAGAAGTGAGATGATTCTTTTTCTTTAAAGGTTTAAAACAACAGATCTTATACAAAGTCAACCCTATGAGTGATTTTTTGAGCTATAGATAGGATAGTAACAAAGGCCTGGCTGTGATTTTTGTGAATGTTAGTCATCCACATGATTCAGTTAGATGTTACTGTAACGTTGCTGTTATAACTACAGGGCATATCTTCCTTGAGATGGAAGATTATTCACTATATTTCAGTCTTCTTACATAGAAAGTAAGAGTCTTCATTTATACAGGAGGAACTGCAAGTGCCTATGAAACGTGGATATCATCACAGAGAATAGAACATACTTGACACAGACTTGTTGATAAGAGCCTCAGGGTTCTTTGCATTTGATTCCATTTACCCGCATTGCAGTTGTTCTCAGACAAAAACTCAAGAGGATTGGGAGTACCTTTATTGAGCAAAGCATAGGTTTTTCATGGGAGGCTTACAATGGTTCATTTAAAAGAAGTGTGTGAAAAGTAAAAGGAAGACAATTGTTCAGGTGTACATAACTGGACTGCATATCTCTGCGACTCCTGGCATCCAGACTGAAGGGTGATTCCATATTAGAGTTCCAGAACTATAATCAATGTCTGCAAGTGGTGGGTAACAGTCCAGTCAGGCTCAGAGTCTCATTCAGTATAACAATTGAATCTTACAGCATTCATATTTTGCTCATAATAATCAGGATACAGTTGAAAGTAACATATTTCTCTCTAAAAATGGAAAGAAATATAGATCGTTAGGGATATTAAAATTAAAAAGAGTATAATAATCCTGCTAAGTGAAATGGAAATGGTAACCATGTAAATGACACACTGGTCATCCCAGTGTCCTTGGGTCCCTGGATATTCAGCATAACTCTTCAGTGGACTATGTCATTGACAAAATTGTCTAAAGTTCACAAGATTTTATGTGAACAATCAAGAACTCATGAGATCCTGAATCCTGTTACACAACATGAGTCCCCAGGATCAGGGCCCATCTAGTTCTAGACCTTGACAATCATTAAGCATGGCACATGGAAAAAAATCAAAGAAGGGAATATTGATGTGAAAATAAGGTATGATACAAATATTGGAGAAGATAAGTGCTGCCACCCACAGTATCAGAGGAATCCAATGTGTAAGACAGCATCTGGCAGTTGAAACAGGAGTTCAACAAGAGGGATTAAAGTCATGAACATATGGCAGATCTTTTAGATGCACGGGACCAACCATGTAGGAAAGGTGATGGCAAGCAAGTAGGTTTTCTGGAGATGGCCCACCATTTTGCATAGCTGTGATTGGTGTGCTCTGAAAGGCATGGATCAATCCCAAAATAGCTTCTCACTTCTGATATTGCTTTCCTGCCACTATTACTGCTTAATAATTTCTGGGCATCATCTCACAATATTGAGCACAGATTCTTCATATCAATATGAAAACATTTTATGTAGTAGTGCTGTTTGAAGACTTCTTAGAATTTAATGAAAATGAAGGTACAACTTACCCTAACTTATGGGACACAATGAAAACTGTGCTAAGAGGAAAACTCATAGCTCTGACTGCCTGCAGAAAGAAACAGGAGAGAGCATATATCAGCAGCTTGACAGCACACCTAAAAGCTCTAGAACAAAATGAACCAAATATACCCAGGAGTAGTAGAAGGCAGGAAATAAACAAACTCAGAGCTGAAATCAACCAAGTAGAAACAAAGCAATCCCACTAAAATCAGGGACTAGACAAGGCTGCCCACTCTTTCCCTACTTATTCAATATAGTTCTTGAAGTTCTAGCCAGAGCAATCAGACAACAAAAGGAGATCAAGGGGATAAAGATTGGAAAAGAAGAAGTGAAAATGTCAATATTTGCAGATGATATGATAGTATATTTAAGTGATCCCAAAAGTTCCACCAGAGAACTACTAAACCTGATAAACTCCTTCAGCAAAGTGGCTAGGTATAAAATTAACTCAAATAAATGGATAACCATTTCTCTGAACAAAAGAGAAACAAGCTGAGAAAGAAATGAGGGAAATGACATCCTTCATAATTGCCCCAAATAGTATAAAGTACCTAGGTGTGACTTTAGCCAAGCAAGTAAAAGATCTGTATGATAAGAAATTCAAGTCTCTGCAGAAAGAAATTGAAGAAGACCTCAGAATATGGAAAGATCTCTCATGCTCCTGGATTGGCAGGGTTAACATAGTAAGAATGGCCATTTTACCATAAGCAATCTACAGATTCAATGCCATCCCCATCAAAATACCAATCCAATTCTTCAGAGAGTCAGACAGAACAATTTGCAAATTCATCTGGAATAACAAAAAACCCAGGATAGCTAAAGCTATCCTCAACAATAAAAGGACTTCAGGGGGAATCACTATCCCTGAACTCAAGCAGTATTACAGAGCAATAGTGATAAAAACTGCATGGTATTGGTACAGAGACAGACAGATAGACCAATGGAATAGAACTGAAGACACAGAAATGAACCCACACACCTATGGTCACTTGATTTTTGACAAAGGATCCAAAACCATCCAATGGAAAAAAGGTAGCATTTTCAGCAAATAGTCCTGGTTTAACTGGAGGTCAGCATGTAGAAGAATGCAGGTTGATTCATGCTTATCACCCTGTACAAAGCTTAAGACCAAGTGGATCAAGGACCTCCACATCAAACCAGATACACTCAAACTAATAGAAGAAAAAGTGGGGAAGCATCTCGAACTCATGGGCACTGGAGAAAATTTCCTGAAGAAAACCCCAGTGGCTTATGCTCTAAGTTCAAGAATAGACAAATGGGTTCTCATAAAACTGCAAAGATTCTGTAAGGCAAAGGACAGTAGTTAGGACAAACGGCAACCAATGGATTGGGAAAAGATCTTTACCAATCCTGCAACAGATAGAGAGCTAATATCCAAAATATACAAAGAACTCAAGAAGTTAGACTGCAGGAAGACACATAATCCCATAAAAAATGGGATTCAGAGCTAAACAAAGAATTCACAGCTGAGGAATGCTGAATGGCTGAGAAACACCTAAAGAAATGTTCAACATCTTTAGTCATAAGGGAAATGCAAATCAAAACAACCCTGAGATTTCACCTCAAACCAGTGAGGATGGCTAAGATCCAAAACTCAGGTGACAGCAAATGCTGGCGAGGATGTGGAGAAAGAAGAATGCTCCACCATTGTTGGTGGGATTGCAGACTGGCACAACCATTCTGGAAATCAGTCAGGAGGTTCCTCACAAAGTTGGACATTGAACTACCTGAGGACATAGCTATACCACTCTTGGGCATATACCCAAAAGTGGCCCCAACATATAACAAAGATAGGTGCTCCGCTATGTTCATAACATCCTTATTTATAATAGCCAGATGCTGGAAAGAACCCAGATGCCCTTCAACAGAGGAATGGATACAGAAAATGTGGTGCATCTACACAATAGAATATTACTCAGCTATCAGAAACAATGACTTTATGAAATTTATAGGCAAATGGATGGAATTGGAAAATATCATCCTGAGTGTGGTAACCTAATCATAGAAAAAACACATGGTATACACTCATTGATAAGTGGCTATTAGCCCAAATGCTTGAATTAACCTAGATGCACAGAACACATGAAGCTCAGGAACGATGACCAAAATGCGAATGCTTCACCCCTTAAGACTGAACTCCCAGTGAACTAGATTGTTGGGGGGAGGGCGGCAATGGGGGGAGGATGGGGAGGGGGACACCCATAGTGAAGGGGAGGGAGAGGGATTAGGGGGATGTTAGCCCAGAGACCGGGAAAGGGAATAACACTTGAAATGTATATAAGAAGTACTCAAGTTAATAATAATAATAATAATAATAATAATAATAATAATAATAATAATAATAAAAAGGGAACAAGAATACCCTTGGGAGAGAATAGGGAGGCGTAGTTTAGAAGAGAGGCAGAAGGATCACCCATTCAGAGCCTGCCCCACATTTGGCCCATACACATACAGTCAGGGAACTAGATAAGATGGATGAAGCAAAGAAGTGCAGGCTGACTGGAACCGCACTCTCCCAATCTCTCCTGAGAGACACAGCCAGAATACAGCAAATACATAGGCGAATGCCAGCAGCAAACCACTGAACTGAGAACGGGACCCTCTTGAAGGAATCAGAGAAAGGACTGGAAGAGCTTGAAGGGGCTGGGGACCCCATATGAACAACAATACCAACCAACCAGAGCTTCCAAGGACTAAGCCACTACCCAAAGACTGGACTGACCCTAGGCTCCAACCTCATACGTAGCAATGAATAGCCTAGTAAAGAGCACCAGTGGAAGGAGAAGCCCTTGTTTCTGCCAAGACTGATCCATGAGTTAACGTGATTGTTGTGGGGAGGATGGGTAGGAGAAGCCCATATATAAGGGGAGGAGGAAGGGTTAGGGGGATGTTGGCCCAGAAACCTGGAAGGGGAATAACAATCGAAATGTAAATAAGAAATACTCAAGTTAATAAAGATTAAAAAATAATAGTGCTTTTTAGATGAATTAATGACTATAGAATTCTTGATTCGATTCAATAATTTTAGATAGAAATTTAAGGAGAAGGTTTTATTTTCCCAGAAAGATGTAATAAAGTTAAAATCAAGAACAGTACATGCACCTCCTCATAGAATAATGAATGAATTATAATGAATGAAATGAGCTTTAAAGATTCAAGTAAGATGAGAAAGAAATTTGAGACATACCTTAGATCAATGAAAGACATTAATTCTAGGTAGTATCCAGGCATGATGCTAACAGTGTGCACTGGAATTTAGCAAGGACATGTGAAACTGTTGTTTTAAACTTATAATGAGTTTATAGAGTGAAACACTACTTTGACCTGACTATCTACAACCTTCCATAACTCCTTTTTTTGAAATTTCATCTGTGAGGTATATTCTAAAAAGCTAAAAAATACTCAGAGAAAAATAAAATGTAATGTGTAGTTGTAGTGGGATATTCTCTATTCACACAATGTTTATATTTACTTTTTATATAGTATATATGTATATCTGTCTGTCTGTGTGTATGTACATACATATGTATGCTTAATAATATTTATTATTAAAATGTATGTCTATATGTATACATGTGCACTTTTGAAGTTGAGTGGTTGTCATCAGCCAAATTTGTGTGTGTGTGAGTGTGTGAGTGTGTGTGTGTGTGTGTGAGTGTGTGTGTGTGTGTGTGTGTGTGTGGTGTATGCTTGACTTTAATTTTACACTTTTTCATTTTCTATGATTCACAAAAGGTTAATGAATTCCTAGGCTCTTACCTGTGTATCAAGAAATCCCCAAGTAAAAGCAGCCAAGTAACTAAGTTTCTTTTCCCAATACTCTCCTAACATCAGCAATCAAAAGTCAGAAACCATTAGCTTCTGGAACCAGAACAGTAAGAGATAGTTAAAGGCCAGAGGTCATGAACCTTTGGTCTGCTTATAACCACCACACCTCAGTACCTGAATGACTGTGTGGGGCTTTTAAAAGTAAACCTTGTAAATGATGGTGAGGTTGGGAATAAGAGACTCTCTTCTGACAAGCAACCATATCCACAACACTTTATTCTGTCAATGAGCAAAAATTCAATCATACCCTTGGAAGTAAAGTTCCCAGCAAATGGAGAATAATAATTGTTATGGACTTTTCCTCCTCATCTGTGCACAGTGCTACTTTAGAGGAATTGATGCACTCAACAAGTGTATCTATTTTTCTTATTGATCATCCCCACTTTCTCTCTATAAAAGTTTGCACATGATCTTTTCCTGTGCACTTCATTTATATTACCTTGCTGCAAGCATAAAATACTAGCACAAAACCCTTCTCAGATATTATACACCGGTCCTATTTTTCACAAGGTTTTTTCAGCAAGAGGGGTCACTTAGTGTTCATACCTTCAGTTCTTCTGTTTGTTCTTGGAAGGGACATTTGCCCAGATTAGACAGGAACTTCCTGCATCTGATTCTTCCAGGCAATGATATATAGTACATTGTTTCTCCAGGAGTCCGCTTTAGAAAAGGAACAGGATTAATTGTATCACTTCTCATTGGTAAGTTTCTCTTTGTAGTAGCTCTTTGAAATGGAAATAATTATTTTTTATCATTTATTTCAGCATTCTTTAGCTGCATGGATTATTCCTCACACAACAAATAAAACTTATCTTCATAGAAATTGTTTCCCACCTTACTGGTTGTTTGATTATGAGCATCTTTCATGAGTTGTCTTGTGCTAATAAGAAGAAGGAAACATGACAAAAGAGAAGAATAAAATCCATTCAGTGGAATTAGGAATGAAAGGATTATATCTGTGAGTTATAGTGTTGCCAGAAACAACTCTATACATATGGAAAATTTAAGGGGCAGCACTGGATACCTTTGGCCTGTTTGGGGCTCTTTTCTTTCATGGCCACACGGAAAGCTGCTGAAGCTCAGGTTAATTAATTATCATCTCCAAAGGAAGTGTCGTTGAAAAGGGTCCTCTAATCCAGAGAGGAACACCAACTTACAGAAGGTTTTCTGCTCAGTATGAAGAGTTCAATGGAAAACACTTCAAAATTCAAGTTTATGATTTGTGCACATACCCTTACTCTAACCCACAAGTTCTTGTATATTTATCCCCAGCTCTATCCCTTCATAAATAACTACATTTCTACACATTTCTCTCCAATACTCACATTTTCTCAAAATATCCATATATCTATACCAATGCATGAGCATAGTACCTCTGCCACCCTGCCCAACTTCTCAGGAGACAAGGCATTACCAAATACACACCTTTATGGCATAGAATTCCCTCTCTAAATGACATTGGTGGAAGTCAGACTCAGTCTTTTTACATGTGGTTTTAACCATTTCAATTTCTCCAATTTCCTATGAAGAAAGGAGCACAATTGTTTTGTAGTTCTGTATTTTTATTTACATGTATGCTTTAATTTACTTTTGTAGCTAACACTTTTATTTTGGATCCATGTCAATATTATTGCCATCTGAACACACACACAAACTACTTCCAACAGAATGATTTTCAGGACCTTTTTCTGTGTACATCTTTACTCTAAGAAATAGAAGAAATAAGACATCAACGTTGGAAGTCTGTGACTAACATTTTTCAATATTGTTAATAAGGTAGAACCAGCCTGGAATAGAAACCAAAAGGACAGGTAAGAACCATTCCCAATACATGATCTGCTCTGAGAAGAAGGGAGGCTTTAGAATGCAGCATGAATTGAATGATCCTATTAATTTCAGGATAAAAGGTAGTCACACTTTGCACCTCTAACAAGGTTTCAGGTTGGTTTGTTCACCTAATGATCACCATTAATACCTACATTTAACACAGAGCATCCCTTTCATTTGGTTTCTAATTATAGTTCCTTCAGTGGACAGGAGAATTTGGAATGCTACACACAAGGGGAAACTTCATCACAAATAAATAGAGCCTGTGAGTGTCTCAATTCTAAATTTGATCATTGATACTAACATATCTCATGGCATTTTAGTCACTTGTGCAGTTAACAAATTGGCACTTACATATTCATTGCGGAGGGAATCTCAGATACATTTCCTGGAAGAAACCAAGCTAAAATAATAGAATTTGTCCTTTGAAACCATGAGTAAGGACAATTTTCCCTGGAATGATGCTTATCCTGTGTCTACATTTCGACTCAGGTATACACTGAACAATAGGCATCTTTGTTATGTGTTTGGATTGCACATTTTCCTTTTTTGTAATTTTATAATTTTAACATTTACTCAGGTTTTTGGAAAGTCTAGTATTTGTGCCTTGACTAACAAATTGGCTGAGTGTAGTATGTTTCAGGGGTTGACTCTACATTGCTGAATGATATAGCGTACAAGGTGGTCATCCTTCACAGTTGGTTACTAGTTGCATCGGTCATAGGTCCTAATGTTTTTTTTTTTTTTTTTTTTCTGCAAAATTAGGACTCTAGTTCCTAAGTGCTGCTCCAGGATCATTCCAAGGTCACTAGAAAAAAGGATGTATAATCTCCAGGTTAATTTGAAAATACAAGCCTACAAATTCCATGCTGGGAATTGCTCAGATGACTTTACCTGTCCTTTAGAGGTCTCCATACAATTTGAAATTTGGCTCATTGTGCATGGTTAATTATTATTATTTTTTGGATGTAATAAGCAAAGGCGAGGTTTATTACGGAGATCTATTACGGGGATCTCCAGGCTGACACATATCCCGTGCAGGAGACAGAGGTATCTACCTGGACTTTTAGAAGCAATGGATTTTTATAGGGTGAGGAACAGGGGGATGGGGAGAGTCGGCTCGGCTGTAAGTGATTGGCTCATTCAAACATAGCAGTGAGATTACAGCACAGCAGAAGAGTACGTGCTGACTGGGGCATTCGATTTTAGAAGCCAGGGGCTTATCAGGGTTTGAAGGACATCTGGTTAAAGTGTGGCTCTGAGTAAGCTTGGGGAGGTGCCCTCCTGTCAAATGGTTTGGTTTATGAGTCAGTCGAAATAACTCGGGCTGGTTCCTGCATTCCTTTTCTTTATCTTTATGGTCTGTTAGTCCGGGTGAGGCTGCCTGGACTTGTGTTTCACAGTGTTTAGCCCTGAGTCTGTGAATTTTGAAACTTATTCTTTTAACTTCATATTTTTGAAACTTAAATCTGTATAATTTTCCTTTCATTCTCCTCTTCTTCTACTAAGTAATTCTAATCTTAGAATTTTGATATCAAGTCTCGTATTTGGTCTCACCAGTTGTCCTAACTGACTGGTACTGTTGTCTCAGAACCATCAACTGAACAGTACCCACGCGATTTTTAACAAAAGCAATTAACCTGTTTGTCATGCAGGGGCCAAAAACTAAAACCAAGAAAATTATTAGTAATGGGCCAGCCATAGCAGAGAGTAGGGTAGTCATCCTAGGAGACCGAGTGAACCAAGACTCAAACCAACCTTGTTAAGTGTCTCTATCTTTTTGTAGGAGTCAAGCCTATTCCCACACCTATCCCAATGGAACCCAGGGCAAACATGTTGAGTGTCCCTCTAGGTCCCAGCTCTCAGCCCCAACAGCTAGTATGCGGCTGGTGAGGGCTGAGAATTGACGGCTGTCAGAGTGGTCAGCAGCACCAGGTACGATCCTTTCTAGTGAGGCTCAAGTGTCTGGGCTCTGTGTCATCGTATGTAGCTGAGTCTCCGACCTGGAACTGATGAGATGTCTCAGGGGTCCCTGGGGTATAGGCTGTTGCCAGCTGTGACCAGACTTCTTTCTGTATCACCTGTAGGTCTTTTAGCCTGGCATACAAATCATTATTACTATGACATGTTGGTTCAATAACATCATCTAATACAGCTGAGGCCCCATATAAGATCTCAAAGGGGGTAAGGCTGAATCTGGAAGGGATATTTCTTGCTCTGAAGAGAGCAAGAGGGAAGGAGTGCCACCCAGTCTGCCCCAGTCTCCATGGTCAATTTGGTCAGGGTCTCTTTATAGTTTTATTTATTTACTCTACCTGTCCTGAACTTTGAGGTCTGTAGAAACAATGTAATTTCCAATCGACCTCTAAATACTTGGCCACACCCTGGCTTACCTTGGCAACGAAAGTCGGGCCGTTGTCTGACCAGATTACCTTGGGCACTCCAGACCTGGGGAAGATTTCTTCCAGTATCTTCTTGATGACTGCCGAGGCCATCTCTTGCTTGGTGAGGAAGGCTTCTATCTATTCCTAAGAAAGTATCTACAAGCACTAGGAGATACTTGAGATCATATTTTCCTGGTTTTATCTCAGTGAAGTTCACTTCGACTTTTCACTAAACTCTCTAGGTCTCTTTGCCCTGTTTGCTTGCTACGCATTCACTTATTGACATACCTTATACTTTTTACTGTCTCTCTGCCTAAAATCTTAAAGTCTATTACATACACCTTAACTATTTGGACAAACTTTTTTTTTATTAACTTGAGTATTTCTTATATACATTTCGAGTGTTATTCCCTTTCCCGGTATCTGGGCAAACATCCCCCTCCCCCCTCCCCTTCCTTATGGATGTTCCCCTCCCAACCCTCCCCCCATTGCCGCCCTCCCCCCAACAGTCTAGTTCACTGGGGGTTCAGTCTTAGCAGGACCCAGGGCTTCCCCTTCCACTGGTGCTCTTACTAGGATATTCATTGCTACCTATGGGGTCAGAGTCCAGGGTCAGTCCATGTATAGTCGTTAGGTAGTGGCTTAGTCCCTGGAAGCTCTGGTTGCTTGGCATTGTTGTACATATGGGGTCTTGAGCCCCTTCAAGCTCTTCCAGTTCTTTCTCTGATTCCTTCAACGGGGGTCCTATTCTCAGTTCAGTGGTTTGCTGCTGGCATTCGCCTCTGTATTTGCTGTTTTCTGGCTGTGTCTCTCAGGAGCGATCTACATCCGGCTCCTGTCGGTCTGCACTTCTTTGCTTCATCCATCTTGTCTAATTGGGTGGCTGTATATGTATGGGCCACATGTGGGGCAGGCTCTGAATGGGTGTTCCTTCAGTCTCTGTTTTAATCTTTGCCTCTCTCTTCCCTGCCAAGGGTATTCTTGTTCCCCTTTTAAAGAAGGAGTGAAGCATTCACATTTTGATCATCCGTCTTGAGTTTCATCTGTTCTAGGCATCTAGGGTAATTCAAGCATTTGGGCAAATAGCCACTTATCAATGAGTGCATACCATGTGTGTTTTTCTGTGATTGGGTTACCTCACTCAGGATGATATTTTCCAGTTCCGACCATTTGCCTACGAATTTCATAAAGTCATTGTTTTTGATAGCTGAGTAATATTCCATTGTGTAGATGTACCACAATTTCTGTATCCATTCCTCTGTTGAAGGGCATCTGGGTTCTTTCCAGCTTCTGGCTATTATAAATAAGGCTGCAATGAACATAGTGGAGCACGTGTCTTTTTTATATGTTGGGGCATCTTTTGGGTATATGCCCAAGAGAGGTATAGCTGGATCCTCAGGCAGTTCAATGTCCAATTTTCTGAGGAACCTCCAGACTGATTTCCAGAATGGTTGTACCAGTCTGCAATCCCAACAACAATGGAGGAGTGTTCCTCTTTCTCCGCATCCTGACCAGCATCTGCTGTCACCTGAGTTTTTGATCTTACCCATTCTCACGGGTGTGAGGTGAAATCTCAGGGTTGTTTTGATTTGCATTTCCCTTATGACTAAAGATGTTGAACATTTCTTTCGGTGTTTCTCAGCCATTCAACATTCCTCAACTGTGAATTCTTTGTTTAGGTCTGAACTCCATTTTTTAATAGGGTTATTTGACTCCCTGCGGTCTAACTTCTTGAGTTCTTTGTATATTTTGGATATAAGCCCTCTATCTGTTGTAGGATTGGTAAAGATCTTATCCGAACAGTTGGTTGACGTTTTGTCCTAACCACAGTGTCCTTTGCCTTACAGAAGCTTTGCAGTTTTATGAGATCCCATTTGTCGATTCTTGATCTTAGAGCGTAAGCCATTGGTGTTTTGTTTAGGAAATTTTTTCCAGTGCCCATGTGTTCCAGATGCTGCCCTAGTTTTTCTTCTATTAGTTTGAGTGTGTCTGGTTTGATGTGGAGGTCCTTGATCCACTTGGACTTAAGCTTTGTACAGGGTGATAAGCATGGATCGATCTGCATTCTTCTACATGTTGACCTCCAGTTGAACCAGCACCATTTGCTGAAAATGCTATCTTTTTTCCATTGGATGGTTTCAGCTCCTTTGTCAAAAATCAAGTGACCATAGGTGTGTGGGTTCATTTCTGGGTCTTCAATTCTATTCCATTGGTCTATCTGTCTGTCTCTGTACCAATACCATGCAGTTTTTATCACTATTGCTCTGTAATTCTGCTTGAGTTCAGGGATAGTGATTCCCCCTGAAGTCCTTTTATTGTTGAGGATAGCTTTAGCTATCCTGGGTTTTTTGTTATTCCAGATGAATTTGCAAATTCTTCTGTCTAACTCTTTGAAGAATTGGATTGGTATTTTGATGGGGATTGCATTGAATCTGTAGATCGCTTTTGGTAAAATTGCCGTTTTTACTATATTAATCCTGCCAATCCATGAGCATGGGAGATCTTTCCATCTTCTGAGGTCTTCTTCAATTTCCTTCTTCATTGTCTTGAAGTTCTTATTGTACAGATCTTTTACTTGCTTTGTTAAAGTCACTCTGAGGTACTTTATATTATTTGGGTCTATTATGAAGGGTGTCATTTTGGACAAACTTTTTATCTAAGTGAGTCCATTTCTGTATTTGGCAAAGTGAGTCTTTTTTTTTTGTTCTCTGGGGAGTATAGCTTTCCCCTCAAGTGTGCCATTGTCTTTTTTTTTTTCATTTAAGCAATTTTGCCTTTTCTTCTGTCGTACATTATAAGTGAGGCCATCCCTTAGTCCAATCCCAGTTCCCAGTGGCTGTCTCCTGCAGGCCTGTAACCAGGATAGGCTCCTGCATAGCCATTTCTTGAGCCACTTGATCTGCTTTGTTACTGCCCCATGTCACTGAATCTCTTCCCTCCTGATATCCTGAGCAATGAATAATACTCACGGTTGTTGGCTTCATCAGGTCATCCAAGAGATGGTAAAGACATCTGCGGCACTTATGTGCTGGGGGGTTGGGGTTCTGCCATTCCAGATGACATTGTGTTGTCCACCATGGCAGCACCCACTTATCTCTGACCTTCATGAAGAGAACTGTTTCCGTCTGTGAACAAGGTCCTCGGCTTTCAGCAGGGGTCAATCAGCCAGTCGCAGAGGTCTTTCTTCCACCTATGGGCTTCTGCCAGTACTTGACACTCGTTCTATGGTGGCTCCAGGTCTGGATTGGGCAGCACGGTGACCAGATTGCCCCCAACCAGTGGAGAATCTAGTCCATGGCAGCTGACCAGTGGTCCCATCCTCTGGGACATTTTATTCAAAGGCAAAACATCAGCCACTCTATCACAGTTTAAGTCCTGGAATGGGTGATAATTGTTAGTGCCCGGCTGGCAGGAGTGACGTGTTCCAGGCAGAACAGCACTAAGCCACACATCTCCCAGCATCAGGTACTGGTGCACTGAGACAGGTCTTAAGCTCCACATACACAGTCTGCAGATATGCATACACATGGCCTCACCCAGCCAATTCAGCCCACACAAGCCATTTTGGAGAGCAAATTTCTTATGAGCAAGGGATAGGGGCAGTCAGGGATGACCATGAACTAGTGGGTTACCCGGCCCACGCCAAGGTCCACTGTTCTTCGGGCAGTTCATAAGTATCATTTGTTGTTGGTAGTCCCCTGTACTCATGGTCTTTTGCTGGACACTAGTCCATTTGGACATAGGAGCACAGAGTGTTAGGCCCTCTGCATTCACAAAACAACTGGGCAGGCTTTCCTTCCATCTTTGTGCATAGTCAGCACTCTAGGACCAAGTGGCTTGCCTTTGGAGTCACTGGAGAGGCCCCTCTTGTTCTTCCTGTGGCAGTCCTTGACCCAGTGTACTTTTTCTTTGCATTAGGCACACTGATCTTTAGCCAGGAATTCTCTTCTCTACTGTCTTCCTAGGTTCCCTAACTACTGTGGCCAGTATATGTTCCTCTCTTGTCTTTTATCTCTATTTATCTCTCTAACTTCCTCTTCTTTTTGTCTCTTTTCCATAGCTTCCTGTTCTTTTCATCTTCTTTCTCTTTCTCAGTCTCTCTGTTCAAATTTACTTTCTCAGTAACTTATATTAACTCTCAGCAACTTAGCTTAACCCTTTAAATTTCTGTAACTTTCTCTTCATATACTTTCCTTATCTTAGCCAGATTGGTGGGGCTTTTTCCAGCCCCTTGGAGATCCACCCTTGGAGCCTGGGGGCAGACCCGGAGCACTCCCTACCTTCAGGGGTATTGAAGTCAACAGTCAGGAGTGAGGGCCTTCCATCCATGTCTGGAACATTCTTTCTGGCCTCTAGTAGGATTTTGTCTTTCCTCAGTGGTAAAGAAGACCTGTAACAGTTCTCAAGTGGGATGGTGAGAAAACAAGAAGGGAATCTAGAGAATAGAGGTCCACTGAAGAGGACAAATAGCATTTAGTCACACCGCTAAACTAGGAGGCCTTTTTTGGACAAAAAGGCCATTGTAAATATAAGCACAAGCTTTGTCTATGAAACAGAAAGGCGAGCAGAGGGGCAGCCTATCTGTTACCGGCTGCCTCTCTGGACTTAGATTTTCCCTTAAGGAGTACCTCTCTTCAGTGTCAGCTTGGTGGCTTTGCCTCTCAAGTAAACCAGCCTCCAAATGACACTAGGCTTCTAGTAACAACTAATAACAAAAGGATGGAGGGATGGTTAGAAACTGGGTGCTAGATACTAAGCAGCTGACAAAAGAATTGTAACCAGTTCACCTGGGGCTTCCTGTCTCTTACATCTAATAAAGAGATTGTTAATACTATAGTACCAACCTTTAATAAAAAAAAACAAAACTATAGCTCTCCCCGTGTCTCTGAATACCAGGACTACAGTAGTAGTCCTTCACCAAGCTGTCTCACTTGGCTAAAGGCCCATGGAAAAGAAAACATTAATCCTGACCTTGGCCACAGCCAAAGCCTGAATTCTAAATTTTGACTAGCAAAACAAAGTTCTTCACAGTTTGTTGTAGATTCTTTTTGAAACTATTTTAGGGGCTTCTCTGCTCCCCAACCTGGGGCATCTCTCCTTGGGGAGGAGGCTCAAGAGAGAAAGATAAAACTCCTGGCAGAAAACAAATTCTCTCAAGCAAATTATTTTCAGCTTTTAACTTAAGCGCCAAGAGGACCAAGTAAAACTCTTTGACAAACAAAGCAAACAGTTCCATGATTTCAAACACAGTCGTCAGTCCAAGATTTTAAACACAGTCGTCAGTCCAAATTCAAAAACGAAACAAAAGCCAAAAAGACACTCGACAATACCACAGAAAACAAACCAGACAAACAAGTCCAAGACAAAGCATCCTATAACCAATTTCCACAGATGCCTGGTACCTTCAGTACCTGGCCCAAACTGCAGTTTAACCTTAGCCACTTCTGGGATGAGATGGACCATCTGATTCCACCTCCCAAGAGGATTCCAGAGTGTCCTCTTTCCCTAACGTCCTTCCAATGGTCCACCATCAAAGACAAAGGGGTTGTCACAGTCTGCCCCATGGCAAAGAAAAAGAACACCAAACACAGAAACAGAATACAGACAACAGACACTAACACGTCCAAGCACACTTGTCCGCACCTATACTTAAATAGGCAGCCGAACGCGACCTCCGACGGAGTGGGATTCCTCATCCACTCCCGCCTAGGTAAAAGGAGCACTCCATTTCCTTTGTTTCAGAAAACCACAGTCAGGTCCTCCTGACTGCCCACAGTCGGGCTCTCCCAACTGCTCTCCTCCCATGGAACGTCTTCCAGGGGCTTCAGCTTGCGGGAGCCAGATGATCCTCACAGACCTCAAAGGCAGCTGCACCGAGTAGGGATACACATCCACTCTCCTAGCACAGGGCAGGAATACACATCTACCCTCTTAGCACAGGGCAGGAATACCCATCCACCCTCTTAGCACAGGGCAGGAATACCCATCCATCCTCTTAACACTGACTGGTACTAAGACACACACATATACACACACAGCAGAACCAAAACAGACAGACACAGATTGACCAATGCGGCACTGCTCACACACAAACACTCAGACAAACATCCAACTCACCTCCAAGGGGTCTTCAGAGTCTGGGGTGGTCGCGAAGATCCCGGACGAGCTCCCAAATGAAAGATCCTAGCTCGAGTCTCAGGATGGTGCGCCCCAGAAAACACCAATCCCGGACGAGTCCCCAAATGAAAGATCCCCGAAGAGAGACCCTTATTCAAGTCTTGGGAAATCGTGGACCCCAGACACAGAGAGACCATTTTGGATATAATAAGCAAAGACGAGGTTTATTATGGAGATCTATTATGGGGATCTCCGGGCCGACACGTATCCTGCGCAGGAGACAGAGGTGTCGACCGCATGGTGAATTTTTATAAAGCGCACACATGCACCTTTTGAAATATACCCTTAAGTTCTTTTTCTGTAGGTTCTCACCTAGCACATTTAACATCGTTTTTTGTGTCTTGCCATTGTCAATCAACTTTTTTGGGTTAATAGCATCTGCATCTAGCCTAGAAGAAATGGCCATTTTCCACTGTGGAATAGAATCTTACTCAATATCTATATTAGAAAACTTTCTCAGGTTCTGTATGTAAAGCACAGCTGAACAGAGAATGTGGGAGCCATAGTCTGCCCTGGTTGTCGATGTCAGTGGTCATATACAAGAAGGAAATAAGTATGATATTATCAGAGCAAGTACAATGACTCTTCATTTTCCAGAAAGAAATATTTACTATATAGAAAATTCCATAGTTTGCTGAAGTACACAAATAGTTATTATCATGAGATTTGGAAAAAAAATATTGACATAAACCCACATACCAGAAGCCCCTTGCACTACATGACAGTGAGGAGGATGAAGCAAACATGGCCACATGTAACACTGGACAGAAAGGAGGCAGGATCAACAAGGATGCTGTGAACTCATAATGAGTAGTATGAGGGAAACTTCATTTCCCATAATAATAATTAGAATTAGGCTATCTAGAGATTGCAGTAAGGAAAGATGCAATTAATAAGGCAGAAATACCAAGTTTGTTCCTGTTCTCCCATCAATGTAAAAAGATATTTAATTAACCAAAGGCATCTATGACTTCCATATATACAGTGACAAACTGGCTCCAAACAATACACATGTACAGACACACACACACTCGCGTGCGCATGCAGAAAGACGCACACACACACACACACACACACACACATACACACACACACACACACACATAACTGAAATACTTGAAAGAGTATGAAAACATTCCTTCTTCAATAATAAATGTTTGTGTTTCTGTTTGTCCTATTGTATGGTCCTTCATTAAACAGTGTACATTTCCATCTGGTGTTTAATGTCATTTAGCCAAATTAGAGGACACCTTATGTTAACTGTGAAATAGAAAAATATTGTTTCCTATTTACTTCCAGCAAATTTAAACAGAATAAGATGTAGAGCTCCCACCGTATGCTAGCATTTTTTGTTTTGCAGGATTTCTGGTCTGTGTGTGGATACTATCTCTTAGGAGTTCTTTGAAATCAGGTAGAATAATGCAATTCTGAGAAGGCATTTCAGTACTAAGAATGCGTCATTCTATCTGTAGTGTGATAAGACCTTCCATGAGCCATCTGTTTCAGAAAATGAATATTGTATATTGGAGATAAGCAAGCATGGTTACAGAAAAGACTGTAGTAATAGACTAAAAAAAAGGATAGTGCTACACATGGACAAATCAACACTGTCTCTCACCCTGGGTGAAGTACTTACCCATATGTGCATGATGAATGACTGATTTTTTATGTTGCTGAGATATGTGTCATCACTGTACTTGTTGTACAGAAATTTGAAGACATCATATACATCATTTAGTTTGTTTTTTCCATGAAGTTTCCTTTAAAATATTCCCTACCTCCCATGGTACTTTTTGCAGTTGCATGATTGAAGTTCAGAAACAGTACAAAGATGGCCAGTAGGAGCAGTGTTCCACATAGGGTTTTGCACATTTTCTTCTCAGATATGAAAGGGGAGCTTCAGAATAGAAGAGGTTTCAAGATGCCTGGGAAGTAAGTACACTTCTTTTATCTTAAATGCTGAACCTCCTATTTAGCCACACCTTCCAAATGGAATCCTCTTTTTGTTTACCTCACTATCCTTATTCTTGCCAACTTCAATACCTCTAGTACACTTGTTACTTCATGTATACCCATTTAGGATTTCTGCCACTTGTCTGACTTCTCAGCTTAGACCTTCCCATCACTAGACCTGGCTCTCCTCCTCTGCTTTCCAATATTGATTTTTTTTTGTTATCCCGAGTGGTAAAACATTTATTGGACCTGGATATCAAAGTAGAAATTAAATTTTTATTTTCCTTGGAACATTCTAAATGGCATTTTTGAGTTACCTGTTTCACCATAGTTCATGGGTACTTTTGAGCCCTTGTTTAATATCTGGTATTCCTCCCTTGGCTCTTCTGTCATGTGCTGTAGGGATTTCATTCTCAAATTTCTGGAGAAGTATTTTGTTTGCTAAAACTACTGTGGTAGCCATTATTGTAGAAAGCTTACAGTGTTAGTTTTGCAGGACTCCTAAAAGACCCCTATGAATTTAGATTACAAAGGTCACAAGGTCCTAAAGGATATTTCTAGGGCAAAGATCTGGGATCTAATGATAGATCTTGGGGTATATTGTATCAGGGAGTCCCAAGGACACACTGCTTGAAACCTGTAATTTCTATTTAAAACTTGGCACTTGAGATTTTAAAACATAGAACTATTTTCATATTATAATGTTTGGAATAGTGTCCACAATATTAAAATATTAATATGTAATACCAGAATCAGCTCTCCACTTGGGAATGTCTTTGAATAATTTCAAATGGTTGTGCTTTGCATAGTGGTAAAAATGAAATTTTATTTTCATTTATTCATTTAACTTAAATTATCCTTCATTCACGAATTCTTTACAATAGTTTGCCTGTTTAGAATCTGAGAGTTAAAGGTTAATTTACTTAAATTAAACTAAATTATCTTATCATTAGTTTTATACTATTAACTTAAGACTTTAGAGAATATGGTGAATAAAACACCTTAATATGTGTATACCAGCCCCAGTTAATGCCCTTAGGGAAGGTCATCTGAGGGTATCACAAATATTACCCCTAGAAATATTACCTGAAGCAATTAGTAATTAATATTTACCCCTCCTTCCAATTTGCACTTGTGCACAGATTAAACCTAGGTCTCCTGCTCCCTACCTACTACAACAGCATCCAGAATAAGCTTGACCCCCAGGTACTGTGACACACCAAGATCACAGGTGACACCACAACGTCTGTACCAATACTGGGTCTAACTTGGTCCCTCTGCGACATGGAGAACACAGGAATATTGCCTAAACAGAGGCATGCATCCCTTCTGGTTTGCAGCTGTGCCTGGAGTGTTCCCAGGGATTTGGGTCCTCACCAATTCGTATAAAACTTAGAGGAAGCTTGACTCCTGGTAACTCAAACACACCAGAATAATAGGATCTCATAGGCAGCATGACTCACAGGAAATCTGACATACTCAGGACAAAAACACCAAATGACAGAACAAAGAAAGACTATTGAAAGTAAGGAAGGGGTTGGGGATTTAGCTCAGTGGTAGAGCGCTTGGCTAGCAAGCACAAGGCCCTGGGTTCGGTCCTCAGCTCCGGAAAAAAAAAAAAAAGTGGTAAGGAAAAAAGATCAAGTAACATATAAAAGCAGACATTACAGAATTACAGCTGACTTCTAAACAGAGATTCTAAAAACCAGAAGAACTTAGGCAGATGTCATACAGACCCTAAGAGAAGACAAACGCAGGCTCAGGCCAGTATACCCAGCAAAACTTTCAATCATCACAGATAGAGAAACAAGATATTCCATGACAAATCAAAATTTAAACAATATATTTCCTTTGTTAATACAGTCATACAGAAAATAAACAGAACTAAAAGTCCAATACAAAGAGGGGAACTACCCAGAAGAATATGCAAGAAATTAGACTTCTGACAAGTAACAAAAATAACTAAAAAACATAATTGTACCTCTAACAACAATATTAACAAGAATCAACAATCTTTGGTCCTTAATATCTTTCAACATCAATGGACTCTAATCCACACACCCCAGAAGACATAGATCTGAAATCTTTAGAAGAAAAAAAGATCAAATACATCCAAGAGGAGTAGATGGCAGGTAATCAAACTCGTGGCTGGAATCAACTAAGTAGAAACAATTAGAACTATACAAAGAATCAACAAAACCAGGAGCTGGTTCTTGAAGAAAATCAACAAGATAAGCCCTTAGTCAAACTAAGTAGAGTACATAGAGACAATATACAAATTGATAAAATCAGAACTGTAACTAAAGACATAAATCAGAACTGAAGAAATTAAAAAAAAATCAGATCCTACTGCAAAAGCATATACTCCATGATAGTGGAAAATCTAGGTGAAATGGATGATTTTCTAGACCAATATTAAGTATCCAAGTTAAATTAGGATCAGACATACCACCTAAACAACCCCATAACTCCTAAAGAAATAGAAGCTGTCATTAAAAGTCTCCCAACCAAAAAAGCACAGAACCATATGGTATTTGTGCTGATTTCTTTCAGACCTTTAAAGAAGACCTAATACCAATACCTGTCAAACTATTCCATCAATGGGAAACAGAAGGAATACTACCCAATACTTTCTATAAAGCTAAATTTACACTGTTACCTAAATCACAAAGACCCACAAATAAAGGACACTACAGAACAATTTTACTCATGAATATTGATGCAAATATACTCAATAAATTCCTCACAAACTGAATTTAGGAATATATCAAAATGATCATTCCCCATGATAAAATAGTTAGGCTTCATCCTAGCGATACAGGGATGGTTCAATATATGGAAGTCTATCAACTTAATCCATTACATAAACAAAGTGAAGGGAAAAAATAAACATAAGATCATCTTGTTAAATGCTGTAAAAGCCTTTGAAAAATACCCCTTCGTGTTAAAAATATTTGAGAGATTAGCAATTCAAAGTTCATTGGTAAACTTAAGAAAAACAATATCAAGCAAACCAATAGGCAACATCAAACTTGATGGAGAGAAACTTGACACAATCTCAAATTAGGGGCAAAACAATGATACTCAGTCTTTTCATCTATTCAATATAGTACTCCAAGTTCTAGCCAGAGCAATTAGAAAGAAGAGCAGTTCAAAGGGATAAAATTTGTAAAGGAAGAAGTCAAAATATCACTATTTTCAGATGATAGGATATTATTTATGAAAAAGCCAAAATAAATCCAGGAGAGAACTCCTACAACTAATAAAGAACTTTAGCAAGATGCCTGGATATAACATTAACTCAAAGAAACCAGTAGCCTTCCTCTCCTCAAAGGATAAATGGACTGAGAAAGTAATTAGGGAAATGACACCCTTCACAATAGTCCCAAATAATATAAAATTTCTTGGTGTGACTCTATCAAAGCAAATGAAAGATCTGTATGACAAGAACTTCAAGTCTCTGAAGAATGAATTTAATAAAATCTCAGAAGATGGAAAACTCTCCTCTGCCCACAGATTGGCAGGATTAACACAGTACACATGGCCATCTTACCAAAAACAGTCTACAGATTTAATTGCAATACCCATCGAAATCCAAACTCAATTCTTCACAGGGATAGACAGAACAATTCTCAAATCCTACTATAGTAACAGAAGACCCAGGAGAGTGAAAACAATTCTGCACAATAAAAGAACCTATGGGGGAATCACCATCCTTGACTTCCAGTTCTATTACAGAGCAATAGCAATAAAAACATCTTGGTATTGGTAGAGAGACATACTGGTGGATCAATGGAAGAGAATGTTTTATTGGATATTTTTATTTACGTTTCAAAGGTTATCCCCTTTCCTGGTTGTTTTCCCACTCATAAAACTGACATCTCTTGATATTTGACAAAGAAGCAAAAACCAGCCAGTTGCGGGAAAAAACAAAAACAAAAACAAAAACAAACAAAAAAAAACAGCATTTGCAACCAATGGCTCTGGTTTAATTTTTGTTAGGCAAGTAGAAGAATTCAAAATGATCCATTCTTATCTCACTGTACAAAAGATCAAGTACATCCACATGAAACCAAATACACTGAATCTCATAGAAGAGAAACTGGGGATGAATGTCAATATCTGGGCACAGAGGAAAATTCCCTGAACTGAATGCTAATGGCTTGTGGTCTAAGAACAGTAATTGACAAATGGGACCTCATAAAGTTGAAAAGCTTCTTCAAGGCAAAGGACACTGTCAATGAAATAAAATGAAAACTCTCACAGTGGAAAAAGATCTTTACTAATCCTACATCTGATAGCGGGCTAATATCTAAATTATAGAAAGTACTTGAGAAGTTAAATTATAGAGAACCAAATAACCCTATTAAAGTGGTATACAGAGATAAAGAGTTCTCAACTGAAGAATCTGAAATGGCTGAGAATCTCCTACAGAAATGTTCAACATCCTTATTCATCAGTGTTATGCAAATCAAAACTGAGATCCACTTCAAACCAATCAGAATGACTATGATCAAAAAGTCAGACAATAGCGCATGATGGCAAGGATTTGGAGAAAGAGGGACACTCATTCTTTCCTAGGAGGATTGCAATCTTTTTTTTCTCCATCGTTATTTAATTGGGTATTTCTTATTTACATTTCAATTGTTATTCCCTTTCCTGGTGTCCAGGTCAACATCCCCCTAACCCCTTCCCTTCTCCTTGTATATGGGTATTCCCCTCCTCATCCTCCCCCCATTACTGCCCTCCCCCAAACAATTCTGTTCACTAGGGGTTCAGTCTTGGCAGGAATAAGGGCCCCCATTCCTCTGGTGCCCTTACTAGGCTATTCATTGCTACCTATGCAGTTGGAGCACAGGGTCGGACCACAATCTTTTAAAACCACTTTGGAAATCATTTTGGTGTTTCCTCGGAAAATCAAATAGTTCTACCTGAAGCTGTACCACTACTGAGCATATACCCAAATGATGCTCCAAGTATAATAGGGACACATGCTCCACTATGTTTAAAGCAGCCTTATTTATATTATCCAGAACCTAGAAAAAAACCCAGATGTCCCCTAAAAGGATAATGGATACAGAGGTTTCGGTACATTTATACAATGGAGTACTACTCAGCCATTAAAACAATGACTTTATGAAATTCCCAGGGAAATGGATGAAAATATAATATATCATCCTGAAATCCCTCATAGAGAAAAGAACCCACAAGGTATGTATTCACTGATGAGTTGCTTAGTCTAAAAGCTCAAAATATCCTTGATACAGTCCATAAACCATGTGAAGCATAAGAAGGCAGAACAAATTATAGATTCTTTAATTCTACATAGAACATGGAACAAAAAAATCAAAGGAGTTAGGGGAAGGGAGGAGAAAGAGAAAAAAGGGGGCAAAAACAGGTTTTGTAAAGAACCTGAGAGAAGTATAGAGGATCAGGAGATTGAATAGAAAAACAGGGAGCAGTGGGGGATGGGGAACTGGAGGAGCCACTAGAAAATCCCAGGCTCCAGGGAAGTGAGAGGTTTCTAGTAACCAATGGCAATGGCTTTAAGTGAAATACCAACAAATGGGAGATACAACTTATAGACACTACTTCCATTATATAAACATGGACCCCAGTTGAGGAATGGGGACCCCACACATCTGAAAATTTTAAACCCAGAAATATTCCCGTCCAAAAGAAAGACAGAGACAAGAAACTGAACAGAGACTGAAGGAAAGGCTATCCAGAAACCACCACAAATAGGGATCCATCCCATCTGCAGACAAGAGAATACCACATTATTGCTGATAACAATAATCACTTTTTGATAGGAGACTGTTATTGCTGTTCCAATAGATTCTACCAGCACCTGATCAATACAGACAAAGATATTTACAAGCATATATTGGACTGAGCCCAGGAACTCCAGTGGAAGAAGTAGTGGAAGGACAGAAGGAACTGAAGGGGATTGCAACCTTATAAGAAGAACAATATCAACAATATGACCACCCAGATCTCCTATAGTCTAATCCACCAAACAAAGAGTATACATGGAGGGAGCCATGACTCCAAATAGATATGTAGCAGACTATGGCCTTATCTGACATCAATGGTAGTGGAGGGAGGCTTGATGCCCAAGCACAGAGGCATGCTAGAGGAGTGAAACAGGACTAGAAAAATGGGTGGAGGAGCACTCTCAGAGAGGCAAAGGGAGGAGGGTGAGGGATGTTGAGAAGGCTTGTGACTAGAGGGGTAATTAATAAGGAGGATATCATTTAAAATTTAAATTATTGAAAATATATGTAAATAATATTTACCCATAGACCTGGAATATTCCAAATCACAGATTTAGTGTAGTACTCCAGGTTTTATATTGATGTTGAGAATACTTTAATATTGGTATGTAATAGGAGCACTAATTCTCACAGAGACAATGAATGAAGCAGGGACTGAATAAAAGTTGATCCAGAGACTGCCCCACCTGGGAATCCATCCCATATGCAGCCACCAAATGCAGTCACTATTGTTGATGCCAAGAAGTGCTAGTGCTTGATGACAGGAGCCAGATACATGTTTCTCCTGAGAGGCTCTGCCAAATGCCTACTGATACAGATGCATTTTGTTGCAGCTAACCATTGGACATAACAAAGGGACTCAAATGGAGAAGTTAGAGAACAAACTGAAGGCACTGAAGGAGTTTGCCATATCGTAGGAAGAACAAAAAAGTATCAAGCAACCAGACACTGCCAGAGTTCCCAGGGACTAAACCACAAACCAATGAGTGTAAATGGAGGAAACCATGACTCCAGCCACATGTGTAGCAGAGAATCACATTGTCCAGCATCAATAGGAGGAAAAGCCCTCATTCCTGTGAAGACTTGTCTCCCCAATGCAGGTTAATGCCAGGGCATTAAGGTTGGAGGGGGTGTGTGTGAGTAGGTACTTCCTCATAAAAGCTGATGGAGGGAAAGGAGGTATGAAACAGAGGGGTAGGGGGTGTATGAAATGTAAATACATAAAATATCTAAGAAAAATAAAATGAAAAATGTCTAAGGTCTGCATATCCTGAAACTGTGAGAGAAACGTTAGTCGTCTTTGAAAGGTTTAGAAATCTTAAGTACTGCCTGAAAGACATAATTGGCAGATGATTTCTTATCTTCACACTCATTCATTCTTTCTCCTCCCATTTCCATTGTGTGGCTATCATACCATACAGATTCTGATATGAATAGACACCCATATACCATTTATTTTCAGTACCTTTACTTGTTTTATGTTTACAACCATTCATTGTTTCCAGCTAAGACTTCAGAGTTAATTATGTTTCACATGCACAGCTTCACATAATGAATTCTGGAAGCTTTCTTCCAGGGAACCCAATACTCCTTTCCTCTCATACTAATTAAAACCATAGATAAGCACGTCATTAAACTGCCACCTATGTAACTTTAACATCAGTATAACATGCACAATATTTCTTAGTTCTACTGCCATGTCTGCGTGGAACATTGATCCCTTGGACCTAAGCTGTAACATCCACTGTATACACTTCTGATTTGACTCAACAGATATATTTCCCTGTTGTTTGACATGAGAACCTCCAAAATGACATTACAAATTCAGTTCCTTTATTTCCAAAAAAACAAACACATTCCCTGTTGAAGTCTTGATTAGATGCAGTATTCTCCTCAGAACAGGTTTATTATGCTCCCAATATGAAGTTTGCAGTTTCTTCTTTCTTAATTTTATTATATTTTAACTTATTTAATTTACATTCTACTCTCTGCTCCCCTCCTTCAGAGTTGTTTTGATTCTCAATTACCTGATAATTAAGGATATTGAACATTTCTTCAGGTGCTTCTTGGCATTCCATATTCCTGAGTGGTGAATTCTTTGTTTAATTCTGTACCCCATTTTAGGAAGGGTTATTTGATGATTCAAGTATTGCAAATCCAAATGACCCAGAGAGTCCACCTTACACCAGTCAGAAGGACTTAGGTCAAAACCTCAGGTGACAACACATTTTGGAGGATGTGGAGTGCTGCAGACTGCTCAGGGGTCTGGCTTACTGCGGAGAGACCAGGCTCCGATATTCAGGTCAGGAACGAATTCGGTGAGACAGACAGAGTCAAACACACGAGAGAGATTCGGTACTGCTGCAAATTTTACTTAAGAGCATCAGGGTATATATACATTTATTGCAAGGGGTTTGGCACAGGTTCAAATGATTACAATCTCATTCAGAAATCATCACACCATGATATAGAAGCTTAAAGCACAGACTAAACAGGAAAATAATTTCTATTTTATGCTTGCCTGTGGTTATGCTGCCAGACATCTGATTTACTAGTTTCATTATTAACCAACACAACCTATCTCTAAACTTCCCATATTAATAATCTTAATATTTCTTCTTTGGATCTCTGGTGATCTCATATATTTCTCCCATAAAAGGAATCGTCTTTTTCAAAAATAAGAAATTTATATACTTATCACCTCAGCTGTCATTGCTGATCCTCTGAGAGAACACACCAGGGAGCTCGAGCTCGCCTGATCCTCCCCCAGGGAGATAGGGAACCACACTTGACTCTCTTATCATTAACCACCACTCATCTAACGAAATTATTGTCATAAATTCCTGTCCAAGGTAAAGGTGCATATGTAGGATCATACTTGTAAGGGCCTTTCCATCTAGGGGACTGCCACCATGTTCCTTGCACAAGAAACTCTATCGAGTCATTTTTCCTCTTAACAATTAATCCCATATTCTGTAAATCCTCCATTTCCTGGTCAAATTCATCCTTATCTTCTGTTTCTCCGATATTTTCTTTCTAGAAATTCCTTGTAATCCTAATCTAAGTTTCTGTGAAAATGTCCATAATTTTCCCAAATGTCTCATTAATAGTTTACAACATTTGAATCAGCAGTTATGCTCCCAGGGGACTATTTGCTGGCAAAATCACATTTCTAGTAATTGTAGCACAATTACTTCTCTATTTGTAATTCTATTCCTGGAGTAGCTTCAGATGCTGCGGTTGAGGGCACCGAGGTCAATGTCTACTGACTCATGTCCTGTGATCCCTCAGTTCCTAAAACATCTAAAAATAAAACTTGGTTCTCATAAGACAATGAGGTGTCATAGGCTATTATTTCAAACACCAGCAATACACATCCAAGCAGCCATACACCCAATACCTGAGCTAAGAAAAAAGCTAATCACATGTTTCCTTATGGGGGTCTACCAGGGACCTCCAGAAGGGCTGGATTTCCTCGATATTTTTGATAAGGTGGTTTTTTACTTTTACATTTTCTTTGACAGTTGTTTCAATGTTTTCTATTTTATCTTTTGCCCCTGAGATTCTCTGTTCTATCTCTTGTATTCTGTTGGTAATGATTGTATCTATGACTCCTAATCTCTTTCCTAGGATTTCTAATTCGAAGGTTGTCTCCCTTTGTGATTTATTTATTTTTTCTATTTCCATTCTTGCATCCTTGATGGTTTGTTCAGTTCATTCATGTTTTTTGGTTGTGTTTGTGTTTTGTCCTTAAGATGTTCTTATGTATTCTCTTTAAGGATTTCTATTTGTTTACTTGTGTTCTGTATTTCTTAGAGGGGACTATTTACGTTCTTCTTACAGTCCTCTATCATCATCAAGAAGTGTCAATATAAACACAAATCTTGCTTTTCTTGTTGTGTTGGGATATCCAGCACTTGATTTAGTTGGAGAACTGGGCTCTGATGGTGCCAAGTAGTCGTGGTTTCTGTTGCTTAGATTCCTATTCTGACCTCTCACCATTTGGTTCTATCTGGTGTTAGGTAGTCTTGCTGTCTCTGAGAGTTGCTTGACCCTCCTGTAAGCCTGTGTCAGCACTTTTGGAGACCACCTTCCTGCCAGTGGGATCTGGGTACAGAGAGCTCTGTCACAGGGTCAACTCTTGTCACAAGAGGAAAGTTCTCCCTCACTGGATCTGGGTACTGAGAGCTGTGGGACTTGGTCAGCTCCAGGTGGAGGCAGAAACTGGAAGGCCCCACAATCTCTTCTTTTAGTTTCAGTGTATCTGGTGTAGGTCCTTGAGCCACTTGGCCCTGAACTTTGTACAAAGCAATAAGAATGGATCAATTTGCAGTATTGTACATGTTTAGTTCTAGTTGAACCACACCATTTGTTAAATGCTATCTTTTCCCCACTGGATGCTTTTAGCTCCTTTTGTTGTCCAAATGCTCTGTATAGAAAATTTGAGCCCTATTGGATAAGTAGGGAGAGAGGGGGAATCCTTTCTACTCCCTGATTTTACTGGGATTACTTCAAGTTTCTTCCCATTCAGTTTGTTGTTGGCTACTCTTTTAGTATATATTGCTTTTACTATGTTTAGATACGGGCTTGCATTACTGTTCTTTCCAAAACTTTCATCATGAATGGGCACTGGATTTTGTCAAATGCTTTCTCAGCTTCTAATGAGATGAGTATTTAGGTTTTTAGTATGAGTTTGTTTATATAGTGGATAGTGTTAATGGATTTCCATAGGTAGAACCATCCCTACATCCCTAGGATGAAGCTTACTTGATCATTGTGTATGTTCTCAGAATCAGTTTTTGAGAACTTTATTAAGTAGTTTTCCATTGATATTCATATGAAAATTGGTCTGAAGTTCTTCTTCTTTGTTGGTTCTTGTGTGTTTAAGGTATAGGCCTAAATGTGACTTCATGGATTGAATTGGGTATCGTTCCCTCTTTATTTTGTGGACTAGCTTGATATATATTAGTATTAGGTATTCTTTGAAGGTCTGATAGAGTTCTGCTACAAACCTGACTGGACTTTGGATTTTTTTGGTTAGGAGATTTCATGACTGCTTGTACTTCTTTAAGGGTTATGTGAATATTTAGATTGTTCTCTGATCCTGATTTAATTTTGGTACTTGTTATCTGTTTAGAAAATAGTGCATTCATCCAGATTTTCTTGTTTTATTCAGTATTGGATTTTTTTCAAACTTAGAAGACTTTTATTATTTGACCCAGTGGATACCATTAGTCTTTACCATATG
Source organism: Rattus norvegicus (assembly GCF_021556685.1). NCBI lineage: Eukaryota > Metazoa > Chordata > Mammalia > Rodentia > Muridae > Rattus > Rattus norvegicus. The sequence continues at coordinate 136,705,914 of NC_141536.1, forward strand.
TTCTCTTTCCATAGCATCTAAAACTACTTAACATACCCATGATTCCTGATAATCCCTTTTGGATGCTATTAATACCATGTATTCTTTTTTTCTAACTCTTTGATATTTTTAATTATTTTTATCTTTATTAATTTGAGTATTTCTTATTTACATTTTGATTGTTATTCCGCTTCCCAGTTTCTGGGCCAACATCCCCCTAACCCCTACCCCTCCCCTTCTATATGGTCTCCCCCTCCCCATCCTCCCCCATTACCACCCTCCCCCCAACAATCACGTTCATTAAGTGTTCAGTCTTGGCAGGAACAAGGGCTCCCCTTCCACTGGTGCTCTTACTAGGCTATTAATTGCTACCTATGAGGTTGGAGCCTAGGGTCAGTCCATGTATAGTTTTTGGGTAATGGCTTAGTCCCTGGAAGATCTGGTTGCTTGGCATTGTTGTTCATATGGGGTCTTGAGTCCCTTCAAGCTCTTCCAGTCCTTTCTCTGATTCCTTCAACAGCGTTCCTGTTCTCAGTTCAGTGGTTTGCTGCTGGCATTCACCTATGTATTTGCTGTATTCTGGCTGTGACTCTCAGGAGAGATCTACATCCGGTTCCTGTCAGCCTGCACATCTTTGCTTCATCAATTTTATCTAATTGGGTGGTTGTATAAGTATGGGCCAAATGTGGGGTAGGCTCTGAATGTGTGTTCCTTCTGCCTCTGTTCTAAACTTTGCCTCCCTATTCTCTGCCAAGGGTGTTCTTGTTCCACTTTAAAGAAGGAATGAAGAATTCACATTTTGGTCATCCCTCTTGAGTTTCATGTGTTCTGTGCATCTAGGGCAATTCAAGCATTTGGGCGAATAGCCACTTATTAATGAATGCATACCATGTGTGGTTTTTTTTTTTTTTTGTGATTGGGTTACCTCACCTAGGATGATATTTTCCAATTATATTCCTTTCCCTATGAGTTTCATAAAGTCATTGTATTTGATAGCTGAGTAATATTCCATTCTGTAGATGTACCATATATTCTGTATCCATTCCTCTGTTGAAGGTCATCTGTTTTTTTTCCAGCTCCTGGCTATTATAAAGAAGGCTGCTATGAAAATAGTGGAGCATATGTCTTTGTTATATGTTGGGGCATCTTTTGGGTATATGCCCAAGAGAGGTACAGCTGGGTCCTCAGGTAGTTCAATGTCCAATTTTCTGAGGAACCCCCAGACTGATTTCCATAATCTTTATACCAGTCTGCCATCCCAACAACAATGGAGGAGTGTTCCTCTTTCTCCACATCCACACCAGCATTTGCTGTCACCTGAGTTTTTGATCTTAGCCATTCTCACTGGTGTGAGGTGAAATCTCAGGGTTGTTTTGATTTGCATTTCCCTTATGACCAAAGATGTTGAACATTTCTTTAAGTGTTTCTCAGCCATTTGTCATTCCTCAGCCTTGAATTCTTTGTTTAGCTTTGAACCCCATTTTTAATCGGGTTATTTGTCTCCCTGTGGTCTACCTTCTTGAGTTCTTGGTATATTTTGGATATAAGGCCTCTATCTGTTGTAGGATTGGTAAAGATCTTTTCCCAATCTGTTGGTTGCCGTTTTGTCCTAACCAGAGTGTCCTTTGCCTTACAGAAGCTTTGCAGTTTTATGAGATCACATTTGTCGATTCTTGATCTTACAGCAGAAGCCACTGGTGTTTTGTTCAGGAAATTTTCTCCAGTGCCCATGTGTTCGAGATGCTTCCCCACTTTTTCTATTATTAGTTTGAGTGTATATGGTTAGATGTGGAGGTCCTTGTTCCATTTGAACTTAAGCTTTGTACAGGATGATAAGCGTGGATCAATCTGCATTCTTCAACATGTTGACCTCCAGTTGAACCAGCACCATTTGCTGAAAATGCTATATTTTTTTCCATTGGATGGTTTTGGCTCCTTTTTCAAAAATCAAGTGACCATAGTTGTGTGGTTTCATTTCTGGGTCTTCAATTCTATTCCACTGCTCTATCTGTCTGTCTCTGTACCAATACCATGCAGTTTTTTATCACTATTGCTCCGAAATACTGCTTGAGTTCAGTGATAGTGATTCCCCCAGAAGTCCTTTAATTGTTCAGGATACTTTTAGCTATCCTGGGTTTTTTGTTATTCCAGACGAATTTGGAAATTGTTGTGTCTAACTCTTTGAAGAAATGGATTGGCATTTTGATGGAGGTTGCATTGAATCTGTAGTTCGTTTTTGGTAAAATGGCCATTTTTACTCTCTTAATCCTGCCAATACATGAGCATTGGAGATCTTTTCATCTTCTGAGGTCTTCTTCAATTTCATTCTTCAGAAGCTTGAAGATCTTATCGTACAGATCTTTTAATTTCTTGGTTAGTCACACTGAGTGATTTTATATTATTTGGGACTATTATGAAGGGTGTCCTTTCCCTAATTTCTTTCTGGTCTTGTTTCTGTTTTGTGTAGAGGAAGCCTATTTATTTATTTGAGTTAATTTTATACCCAGCCACTTTGCTGAAGTTGTTTTTCAGGTTTAGTAGTTCTCGAATGGAACTTTTGGGATCACTTAAATATGCTATCATATCATCTGCAAATAGTGATATTTTGACTTCTTCTTTTCCAATCTGTATCCCCTTGACCTCCTCTTGTTGTCTGATTGCTCTGGCTAGAACTTCCAGAACTATACTGAATAAGTAGCGAGATAGTGTGCAGCCTTGTTTAGTCCCTGATTTTAGTGGGATTGCTTCAAGTTTCTCTCCATTTAGTTTAATGTTAGCGACTGGTTTGCTGTATATGGCTTTTACTATGTTTAGTTATGGGCCTTGAATTTCTATTCTTTCCAGGACTTTTATCATGAAGGGGTGTTGAATTTTGTCATATGGTTTCTCAGCATCTAATGAAATGATCATATGGTTTTGTTCTTTTACTTTGTTTATATAATGAATCATGTTGATGGTTTTCTGTATATTAACCCATCCCTGCATGCTTGTGATGAAGCCTACTTGAACACGGTGGGTGATTGTTTTGATGTGCTCTTGGACTCAGTTTGCCAGAATTTTATTGAGTATTTTTCATCGATATTCATAAGGGAAATTGGTCTGAAGTTCTCTTTCTTTGTTGGGTCTTTGTGTGCTTTAGGTATAAGAGTAATTGTGGCTTCATAGAAGGAATTCGTTAGTACTCCATCTGTTTCAATTTTGTGGAATAGTTTGGATAGTATTGGTATGAGGTCTTCTATGAAGTTCTGATAGAATTCTGCACTAAACCTATCTGGATCTGTGCTCTTTTTGGTTGGGAGTCCTTTAGTGACTGTTTCTATTTCATTAGGAATTATGGGGTGGTATAAATGGTTTATCTTTTCCTGATTTAACTTTGGTACCTGGTATGTGTCTAGGAAATTGTCCATTTCCTGCAGATTTTCAAGTTTTGTTGAATATAGGCTTGTGTAGTAGGATCTGATGATTTTTTGAATTTCCTCTCATTCTGTAGTTATGTCTCCCTTTTCATTTCTGATTTTGTTAATTAATACACACTCTCAATGTCCTCTCGTTAGTTTGGCTAAGGGTTTATCTATCTTGTTGATTTTCTCAAGAACCAACTTTGGTTCTGTTGATTCTTTCTATGGTCCTTTTGCTTTCACTTGGTTGATTTGATCTCTGAGTTTGATTATTTCCTGCCTCCTACTCCTCCTGGGTCTATTTGCTTCCTTTTGTTCTATAGCTTTTAGGTTTGGTGTCAAGCTGCTGACATATGCTCTCTCCTGTTTCTTTCTGCAGGAACTCAGAGCTGTGAGTTTTCCTCTTAGTACAGTTTTCATTGTGTCCCATAAGTTTGGGTATTTTGTACCTTCATTTTCATTAAATTCTAAGAAGTCTTTAATTTCTATCTTTATTTCTTCCTTGACCAGGTTATCATTGAATAGAGCATTGTTCAACTTCCATGTATATGTGGGCATTCTTCCCTTATTGTTATTGAAGACCAGCTTTAGGCCGTGGTTGTCTGATAGCACACATGGGATTATTTCTATCTTTCTGTAAGTGTTGAGGCCCGTTTTTTGACCAATTATATTATCAATTTTGGAGAAAGTACCATGAGGAGCTAAGAAGAATGTATATCGTTTTGCTTTAGGATAGAATGTTCTATAAATATCTGTTAAGTCCATTTGGTTCATTATTTCTCTTAGTCTGTCTACATCTCTGTTTAATTTCTGTTTCCATCACCTGGCCATTGATGAGAGTGGCGTGTTGAAATCTGCTACTATTATTGTGTGAGGTGCATTGTGTGTTTTGAGCTTTAGGAAGGTTTCTTTTATGTATGTAGGTGCCCTTGTATTTGGAGCATAGATATTTAGGATTGAGAGTTCATCTTGGTGGATTTTTCCTTTGATGAATATGAAGTGTCCTTCCTAATCTTTTTTGATGAATTTTAGTTGAAAATCAATTTTATTCAATATTAGAAGGCTACTAAAGCTTGCTTCTTCTGACCATTTGCTTGGAAAATTGTTTTCCAGGCTTTCACTCTGAGGTAGTGTCTGTCTTTGTCTCTGAGGCGTGTTTCCTGTAGGCAGCAGAATGCAGGGTCCTCACTGCATATCCAGTTTGTTAATCTATGTCATTTTTTTGAGGAGTTGAGACCACTGATGTTGAGAGATATTAAGGAATAGTGATTATTGCTTCCTGTTATATTCATATTTTGATGTGAGGTTATGTTTGTGTACTTTTCTTCTCTTTTATTTGTTGCCAAGACGATTAGTTTCTTGCTTTTTCTAGGGTGTAGCTTGCCTCCTTATGTTGGGCTTTACCATTTATTATCCTTTTTAGGGCTAGATTTATAGAAAGATATTTTGTAAATTTGGTTTTGTCATGGAATATCTTGGTTTCTCCATCTATGTTAATTGAGAGTTTTGCTGGATACAGTAACCTGGGCTGGCATTTGTCTTGTCTTCGGGTCCGTATGACACCTGTCCAGGATCTTCTGGCTCTCATAGTCTCTGGCGAGAAGTCTGGTGTGATTCTGATAGGTCTGCCTTTTTATGTTTCCTGAACGTTTTCTCTTACTGCTTTTAATATTCTTTCTTTATTTTGTGCATTTTATGTTTTGATTATTATAGGACGGGAGGAGTTTCTTTTCTGGTCCAATCTATTTGGAGTTCTGTAGGCTTCCTATATGTTTATGGGCATCTCTTTCTTTAGTTTAGGGAAGTTTTATTGTATGATTTTGTTTTAGATATTTCCTGGTCCTTTGAGCTGGGAGTCTTCACTCTCTTCTATACCTATTATCCTTAGGTTTGATCTTCTCATTGAGTCCTGGATTTCCTGTATGTTTTGGACCAGTAGCTTTTTCCATTTTACATCATCTTTGACAGTTGTGTCGATTATTTCTATGGAATCTTCTGCTCCTGGGATTCTCTCTTCTATCTCTTGAATTCTGTTGGTGATTCTTGTATCTATGGCTCCTTGTCACTTCCTTTGGTTTTCTATATCCAGGGTTGTTTCCCTGTGTACTTTCTTCATTGCTTCTATTTCCATTTTTAATTCCTTCAACTGTTTGATTGTGTTTTACTGGAATTCTTTCAGGGATTTTTGTGATTCTTCTCTATAGGCTTCTACTTGTTTATTTATGTTCTCCTGCATTTCTCTAAGGGAGTTCTTCATGTCTTTGTTGAAGTCCTCCAGCATCATGATCAAATATGATTTTAAATCTAGATCTTGCTCTTCAGGTGTGTTTGGATATTCTGTGTTTGCTTTGGTGGGAGAATTGGGCTCTGATCATGCCATGTAGTCTTGGTTTCTGTTGCTTGGGTTCCTGTGCTTGCCTCTCGCCATCATATTTTCTCTGGTGTTACTTTGTTCTGCCATTTCTGACAGTGGCTAGACCGTCCTATAGGACTGTGTGTGAGGAGTGCTCTAGACCTGTTTTCCTGTTTTCTTTCAGTTAGTTATAGGAACAGAGTGTTCTGCTTTTGGGTGTGTAGTCTTTCCTGTCTACTGGTCTTCAGCTGTTCCTCTGGGCCTGTATTCTGAGTCGACCTGGCAGGTCGCTTGGAGCAGAATAGTTTGTTTTACCTGTGGTCCCGTGGCTCAAGTTCCTCATGGGGGACTGCTTTTGAGCTCTCCGTGAGGCAACCAGGATGGCCTGCGCATCCTTTTCCGGGAGCCCCTGTGCACTGGGGTACCAGATGGCATTAGGTGTCTTCCTCTGGAGTCAGAAATGTGGGCAGAGTGTAGTCTCTTCTGGCTTCCCAGGTGTGTCTGCACTTCTGAAGGTTTAGCTCTCCCTCCCACGAGATTTGGGTGCAGAGACCTGTTGATCCAGTCCCTTCACGTCTGGGCAGTGTCCGGACTGAGTGGGACCTGCTGTTCCAGTGCCCCTGTCTTCCGGTTCCCAGAGGCCCTATATTGTTTCCTCTTGGACCAGGGATGTGGGCAGGGGTGGGCAGTATTGGTGGTCTCTCCTGCTCTGTAGTCTCAGAAGTGCCCACCTGTCTGGGTGGTGAGCTCTCTCTCCCATGGGGTTTGGGAGCCTCAGTATAGGTTTATATCTACTATGGGAAAGTTAATTTGTGGAGTTCAAAGAACCACGCTTAAAGAGATTTAAGTAATATTCAATTTACAGCCATCATACCTAAGTATTTTTTAGGGAAGGATGTTTTGCTTATATTAGTAACCATTTGAGTTACTTTATTGGTATATATGCTCTAATTAATGTCCTTGTTCAACAATTATGTCAGAGACTCAGCTGTATTTTCAATGTAGTGTTCAGAAACATTTCTAAAGGCCAGATTCATTCCATCATGATGAGCCTGCCCTTCCTACACTTTTATGTGAAGACAGTTGTGTTGCTGTTCACAGAGAAGGATCTGTTTTGATAACTGACATATAAAAATATCAATACTGCTTGTAAGATTGCTATATGATCCATTGTTAAAAAACTAAATGATTTCTTTATATATTTACTCATATGCAGATATCATACCATTTTTGAAAGCACTGGCCTTTCTACTGGCCTTTAAAGGACTTGCTCATCAATAAATATTGCAGATGCATCATGGATAATGTATTTGGGTGTGTTTATGTATGTGTGTTTGTGGGTGCTTCCCTTGTTTTCCATGGTATGGAATTGCTTATTTCCTGTGTTTTCTCGAATCTCTGCATCAGGGAGAAACAAAGAGAGAAACTAAAGTCTTTCTAGAATTCACTGAAAAGGAAGGCACAACATACCCAATTTTATGCGGGCACAGTGATAGCAGTGCTAACAGGAATGTTCATAAAATTAGGTGTCTTCTTAAAGAAATTATCCTTCTGGGGTTGTAGTTTTATTTAATATTTAATGTGGGGCTTGGATTGTTGACTGATATTGTTTGAATTTGTGCTTGTCTTTAAATTTTTCATTTTCTCTATGGTGATTGAGATTTGGTTCGGTGTATTAGTCTATGTGGCATTTGTGTTTTTGTTTTGTTTTGTTTTGTATTTAGAGGATGCAAGATATCTGACCGGGTCTTTTAGCTTTTAGAAAATATTTGTGAAATTAGCTGTAATTCTTATAGGCCTTCTCTTGATGTTACCTTACCATTATCCCTCACTGATTTTAATATTCTTTCTTTGGTCTTAAGATTTTCTGTTTTGATTATTATGTGGCCCAGTCTAACTGGTGTTCTATAAGTTTTTTGTATGCTTATACTAATTTTTTTCTTTATACTGAGAAAGGTTTTTTGTATGGTTTTGTTGAAAACATTTTCTGTGCCTTGGGACTGGAATACTTCACTTTTGCCAACTTCTATCATTTTTAAGTTAGGTCTTTTCATGGTATTCCAGATTTCCTGCTTAGTTTGTGTAATGGTATTTAGATTCACCATTTATAGTTTATTTTCTATTTTATCTTTTATGCCTGAATATCTCTCTTCCATATATTGTATTATATTCCTGATGCTTGCATTTTTTGTTCCTGTTCACTTCCCTAGGTTTGCCATCTTTAGGATTCCCTTAGTTTTTGTTTTCTTTATTGCTTCTATTTCCATTTTCACATCACTTAAGTGTTATACACTTTTTTCCTTTTTTATTGTTTTTCCTATATATATTTAAGGTCTTTGTGTGTTGCTTTTTAAAGACCTTTACAAGCTCCTCAATTTCTTTAAGGGTTTAATACATCGGCTCTTAAAAGGCATACATCATCTTTGTTAGTTGCATTTAATATCATTTTCTTGTTCTTCAGTTGTTTTAGGTTATTCAGGGATACTGTAGTAGAATAGCTTTGCACTGAAGTAGTTATATGGCCATAGCTGTTATAGATTGTGTTATTTTCAGGGCCTTTGCCATGTGTATCACCGTTGCCCCAGACTGTTACTATTGTACCTATTAGTAGGTATTGTAAGAGGAGTTAGCCCAGAAGTCCATGTGTGGCCTTCCTCAGATGGATATCCTTACAGTGTGTCATTCCTAATCTCCATGTTTCTATAGTACAGGTTCTGCAGGTCTGATGAATGTGTTCAGAGAAATGGTGGCACAAAGAATGTCCTACTTGTAGAGTAGACTACTCAGAGCCACTTAGGGTGGCTCAAAGTAAAAGATAGCTTTGTGATGATAGAAAAGCTAATATTAAAGCTTAAGGCTCCCAGATGAGATAAAGGTAGCATGGTGATAAGAGGAAACTGAATGTTTACTGGTATCAGCAGACTGCTGAAGGCATCTTGGGGTGTACCAAATTACTAGAGAGCAGGTGAGATGGGTGGCAAAAGGGAAGATAATCTGTATGAGTCATAATCACATTTTTAATGAATGAGGGGTGAGATGTGGCTGGAGAATGAAGGTCCCCCTGGGATATCAGCAATCTCAGGGAAACTTGGCATATCCTAATGATTTGAGTGAGTAGTTATTATGAATGAGGGAAGGGAAGCTTTCCTATATGCTTCAGGATCCACAGGTCTGATCAAGATTGGTAGAGAGAGAATTGAATTCCAGCAAGCAGAATATAGCAGATTGCTGAGGACAGATTCTACATTAATTTAATATTGACAGGAATGGCATAAAGTAGCAGGAATCAAATTAGGAAATATCATTTCTTGATTCATTCCAGGAAAATCACATTCTTCATAGCCCACATTCCATGGTTAAAGTATATCCGGAAAATCACCTGCTAGCCTTTATCCTCTCCTAGATGGCCCCTGAGAATTTACATTCCCATGTGTTATAGATTATACTATGTTCAGTAACATCTGAATTTTTTTTCCTTCACCATCTTACATTTCCCATGAGTATCAATTTGTGGAGGTTTATTGAGTCTTTTCTCTAGATATAATATGGGATCTTTTTCATGTTTAATTTCTTTTCTAAGGAAAATGACAAGATGGGACAAGATGATATCTCACCTTTGCTTTGATTCAATTTACCTGTAAGACAGAGGATAATTTAGGAGATTATGGCTCTGCACCCTGTTCTTATGGTACTATTTTTCCTGAGAAAAAGTAGCTACCTCAGAAGAGCCTTATCAGGTTACATTGTATACCTTTTTTCTTGAATATTACATTATATAATTTAATTTTTTTTACTTATTCAGTTTATAGATAACTCACTGCCCCCTTCCAGGTCAACTTCTTCTACAATCCTTCTCCTCTAGATTGCCTATCTTATACAAGGCAATGCGCACCTGAATGTCTTAAGACCTCTTCCTTATATAGGTATTACTCATTAGTGTATTCATCATGTCCAACAGACAAACAACGATGCAGTCTATTGGTGTTAGAGAGATGAAGCAGCAACTGAGGTAGGGAGAAAAATGTTTTATGTTTAGAAGGAATTACCAGGTCAGTAGGAATTTAAACGTTTGTGTACAGCGTCTAAGACATGGTGATAAAAGAAAAATGTGAATGCAACATCTTTGAAATCTTCCTGGGCCCAGGCTCTTAATTTTATCTATTACATGGTATGAATTAATATAAGCTTATTTGGGCTCAGTTTCACAAATTCTTTTATTGAAGTAATATCTGTTTGTAATGATGACTGGTATTTCTGAGTAAAAATCATGATTATTATTGTCTAGTTTTCTTCAGTGTGGTCTTAGTCTTAACTTTTTGTCTCTATGGTCTAGAGAATATCCTGCTTTTGTCCTTCATTCTGGCTTTTCTCATTTCTGGTACTCATGGGTCTATATTGTACAGTTCTGGCTGCAAAATTTCAAAACCAGAGCAAGGCATCCAACAATAACAGTGATATTCGAAATACTTTTGTCATGATTTGTACACAGACAGAGCTGGAGCTTCAGAAGAACAACAGATTGAAGATCCAAGAAAAGGAAGAATGGTCATTCTGTACCATATTCTGCTGGGCAAGCCTGGCTCCATCCTTCAAATATACTTTTCTTTCTTGATCCCCTACATTGTGTCTTTAACCTTTCTACATATCCTTCAATACTCAAATAACCCTTCCATTAATGCTGTTCCTTGGAATATTCCTGGCTTTTTTAGTGATTCTTCAGTTTATACTTTCCTGTAAATATTAAGGTTATTCTCAATATGACATTGTCAAGTGACTGGGCTTCCTAAAACATGACAATTTTATGTTTTTCCACAAACGCACATAACCTTGCTGTGTTCTTCCTGAAAAGATATGCCCAGATTATCTTTAATGTGTATGGTCCTGAATTTTTAGATCTGACATTTGACTCTGGGATTAAGATAACCTGTCCTTCACAGTGCAGGTATTTCAGTGCTGGAGGGAGTTGCATTCTCCATTGTCACAGAAATTTCTTTTTCAAATCAACTGAGATCATCTATGGTAGAATGTTCCACTTTCATGCATCATGAGCAATGTTCAGTCCATTTAGTCAACAGTTCTCAGTGTTTGTCTAGACTATAATACTAAGAACTTGGAGATGGAGAATATTTTTGTGCTTCAAATAACAATCTATCAGGAATGTAATATAGATTTTACCTGAAACAATATGTACTTAAATATATACCAGCATAGCATGAACATTTCGACTCACAGCTATCTAAATACTGTAATGTTGTATTGACTTTATTGACTTTTGTAAAATCTTATCATTAATATTGAAAAGTCAGATAAAGCTCTCAATATTGGTTATCCTTAGATACATCCCAATGATTGTCAATACAATGTATAGTTTTGCCAAATATTTTGCCGATGGAAAAAGTTACACATTAGTGAATCTTATTTTTTCTGGAGCTTGGTCTAACCTTCATAGAGAGGAACCAATTATCATCTAAATGGAGGAAACAAACTCTGCATAATATACATGATGAAATGATGATCATGGGAGAAAAATCTCTTTTTCTGTTTCTGATTTTGCTTCTTTTAACCATAGGTAGGTAATTTTTTGGCCTTTTCTTCACATATCAATAACAGTTTTCTAGGCTCTAGTTCATCTATTTGATTCCTCTCCGAAACACCACCAAAATATTTGAATTGTATATCTTTCATGTCTTTATATCTAACAACACTTGTCCTTCTCCTGTCTGGCTCTTTTGAGCCAAAGTGGCAGTATTATCTCTTTCCTTTAGATCTGAATCATTGGAAATATTTTCTGTAGTTATTTGTTTGAGAAAGAAACCTGTGCAGCTGAATTTCCAGTTTCATCTCTCTCCTTGCTAAGACATGCACACTTTCCTCATTAAAGTCCTTGTTTAGTGAGTCCTCTTAAAACCTAACATGGATCCAGCTGCAGAATATGGGGTTTTGTTGGAGTACTTGTCTCTTATCTTCAAGAACACGCTTTGGTTTTACATTGCCACACTCTTGAAAATTTAAAAAATAAGCACAAATCATCTCATATTTTATGATTCAACCTCTTCTTGTTCCTTTTCAGTGTAGAATTCAAGGATAATGGTGACAGACAAATACCATACTATAGAATTAATGCTATTTTATATGAACATTTTCTCTGCCTAACACATTAATTCATTGCATGTAATATCAATTTCTTTAAAATTCCTAGGACCTAGAAAAATGGAGCAATATTTTTGTAACAATATTTCTGCCATTGTTACCTCTAAAATATTTCTCAATATTACACTGTTTGTGCTTTGATATTCCATGAGCCAGTCTTAAATTGGTCATAATTCTCTGACAATTCAGATTTTACCAAGTGCTTCCAGGATGAACCATTTAGTTCACCTTACAGCATCTGATGACTTTTCTATTCTTCAGCTCAAAACTCCTTCAGATATCGTCAATAGACAATATTTAAAAGACTGAGAATCAGGTACTCATAGTTATCATACCAATGTAACTACAACTTCTATCTTACTACTTATTTTCTACCTTAGTTTCTTCCCTCATTGTTAAGACAAAACCACAGAGAAATTAGAGACAGAAAGGCTTATTATTACCTTTAGCCACATATTTTGATTGTCAATAGATGAAAATTATATAATTCTCATACAGTATCTGACTGACCATTTCATATAAGTGTATAAATGAAACAATATGGAGTGTTCTGAAAGACATATACATATTATTTTTCCAGATTTGTAAAGTTGGAAAATCTTTCATGTGTTGTTAATTTCACCTTATATTTTGATGTTCATTGCACATAAGGTTGCCTCTATACACTGTAAGCAAATTGGTTGTACAGGTAATATTAAATTTACTCTGGAGATCTCAGTACACACAATCACAAACAAAAATCTCTTTCCATTTATTCATATACTCAGGTCTTGTATATGGAAAAAATTTCTCAAATCAATTTTTTCTCTCACAATTATCTTCATGCATGTTATTATTCATGTATGTTTATTATTCAAAGTATTAATCTAATTCTATTTATGATTGTTTCTCTTTCTAGTGTATGATTCAAGGTACTATCAGTAGATTAAATCATAAAATTTACATTACTCTGTAAAAGAGAATCTATCTGAAGTGTATCCTCTGTTACATCTGAGTTTTCTATCAGAACATTTGTTTTAATATTTTGCACTGGATATTGACATCAATGATGTTGGTAATATTTTACACTTAATAGTGAATGTCAGCAGTACCTCTGGCTCTTGATTATTTTGTTGAAAAATTCTAATGCTTTTCATTAAGTTCTGGTGTTTCCAGAAATGTACCGTGTGTTGATGAGTAAACATATAGTTGGATCTCCTTTTCAGAACTTTGTCTACAACTGATAGGTAAATAGAAAAATCCATATAGGAGAAATGGACTAATCCTTCACATCTGCATTAATATGACATAAAGAATTTGTTTTCTGTTTCTGACTTGTCCTTGCATCACAGCTAGGAACTGTTTAATGAACATTCTTTGTCATATTCATCCTAACTTTGGAGAGTTTTTCAGTCATAGTTTACCAAGAAAATGTTCTTCACTTTCCATGAGGGAATATTTGTATCAAAATTCTAAAAGTCATATCAAGTGTTGAAGAAGAGAGCTCTTATAGATCCTCATAGGCTGTGCGTCTGCTGCTATACTTAAAGTGATATGCAACCTAGGCTCATAATTCTGCTAGAGTGATTTTGCTTGTGTAAGGTCTACAGTGGGTCAGCAAAGATCCCTGATTTCAAGAGAGGAGTGTCTGCCATGTGCCAAATAAAGAATTCTGCAGTATTTTATCCATCACTATGCATCTTTTTATCAACAACCTAATAGTTTTTCATGTCTGCCTTATTTACTGAAGCCCGGCATCAGGTAATATTTGTCCCCTAAAGGTAGTAAAGTTTTCTGAGTATCCTGTGAAATTTCAAAATGTTCCTGTAAAACCAAATCACTATATTCCATGACAAAGGAAGAGAGCAGACTGAGTTCATGTTGAGAAGAATTAGAACCCCTATTGGCATATCTACCCTATCTATCAACATCCAGACATACATCAAAGCAATGTTTGTTTTCTCAGAGTAGGCTTTCTGATAATAATATGAAACCAAGAGAAAAATTTCCTTTATCTCCCATTTCTACAGATATATTTGAAGAACAGATGGTCAGGCCTAGCAATCTAGATACTACATAAACTGACTTTTGTATATTGTTGTTTTCTAACTTCTCTTCAACTTCAAATTCCTGTCACCTTTCTAACGTATATACAAGTCCCCTTCAACATTCATGGATTTTCTTATTATTAATATATGCTTAACCTTTTAATTTTGATTGTATTATCATTCACATGTTACAAATTATTCATTGAAACCTGGTGGGGCTTACTTGATAGACACACAATCAAATTTCATCTATATCTCTCACAAGAATCTGCCAATTACTCCATGAAAGGATAGAAGAGTATTGTCATTGAGCCTATCTGCAATTCACTAATGGTTGTTAAGAGCACTCTCATATGGTGGCCTCGGCTTGTGAGGCTGTGTTAGATTTCCCCTATCACTTCTGATTGTTCCCTCCTTTACCATCTGACTTTGCTAATTGGTTTCAAGTGGTCCCCTATCTCCAGGATCAGAATCAGAAATCCTACACAGGGCTTTCATATCTGGCCTGAAGTGAGTTACCCCTGACCTTTTCTGAGATGGTACTTTGTTAAATATACAGAATGAGTCTATACTGTTCAAAAGAAGACAAGATGTTCCCTTTTAAGACTCAAGTGAACTAGTGAATCTATTCAGACAACAAACCACCCAGAGATTATTCCGGGCCTAATACCCAGATTTGGAAATAGAGAATAAATGAATGGGTATTGAGTGAAAATTTTACCAGGCAATCCATCAGAGAAATCTCTTGAAAAAGCATGTACTTAAATATTCATCTGTACACACTTAGTCCTCCAAAATACACAACCATTATTACAGTATATTTTTGCATTGGTGTTAATACTTTTGATACTGTCTGAATAGTAGTATGTAATGTGACCAGCAGAACTGCAGAACTGCATCTGCTTTATCTTTTGAAACAGTCATTATTATTATTATTATTATTATTATTATTATTATTATTATTTCTGAAAACAAGATGTATTTTAATAAGAATTTAAATAAATTACATAACATTGAAACTGGAAGGGAAAAGGAAACCAAAAGACCAGTTTGTTCGTTTACATGGAACTGGGCTGCAACTTGTTTTGAGTTGAAATCTCTACAGTTAGCCACAAGGTTAATGGCACCAGCTTGATTTTTGCTTCCTCATTGTAAGTTTAACTGATATCAGGCTGGTCTTACCCTTCATGTTTCAGCATCCCTTCGTTAGTATAGATCTGCCTAAATATAATGCCCTAGTGGTGAGCTAGTGTCCATGACTTCTCTGGAAAGGTGGCCCTTTCTGAATTTTGCCTACCTGGTCAGACACCAGGGGTTCTTTTTATGGCCAGAGACTCTATATAGTGACATAGCTGTGTTAGTTACCATACTCTCAGTCACCTGAGCTGTTCAAATGGTGATACTCTTCTAGGGTTGGGGTCTCTCTCAAGGGAGTCCCAAGGAACTTCTGGTCACACATACCCATTACACAGCTGTGATTTGGGGGTTCTTGTCTTGCCTGAAACCCTGTTATTGCTTTGTTTCAGGGTAGAAACTGTCATGGATTATTGCTTAACCTATGTAAATGAGGTTCAAGACCTGGCTTTTCTCAGTTTATTGCATGAAGGAGTTACACTACTCCAAGGTAAAAGTGGACCCTAAATGAGTACATTAGACAAGCTGTAAGGTTTCTAAACTTGTGACAAGGGACACCAGGGAAATTCTACTCATTGGACGGAAATCCTCACTTAAGTTTCAGAGAGCTACAAGCACTTAAAATCCATGAATCTTCAACTGATCGTCCTTAGCCAGTCCAATTTCTATCAGGAACTGGCATATATTCTTGCATTGGTCATCTTGTAGCTGAATTATTTCTCCATATTCTACATGTTCAATTACAGTACAATTGCAAGCAAATTTCTTTTTAAACGCCTTCACTAGTTTATTTTTAAAAAATTTTTATTAGACACATTTCTTTACTTACATTTCAAATGATATTCCCTATCTGAGTTTCCTGTCCATAAGCCTGCATCTCCTCTACTCCTCCTCCCCCATAGAGGTATTCCCTCTATACATCCTCCATATTGCCCCCATCCCCATATTCCCCTGCACTGGGGTTCCAACCTTGCCAGGACCAATGGCTTCCCCTTCCCCTGGTGCCCCAATAAGGCTGTTCTCCGCTATACATGCAGTTGTAGCCCTGGGTCAGTCCATGTATAGTCTTTCAGTAGTGGTTTAGTCTCTGGAAGCTCTGGTGTATTGGCATTCTTGTTTTTATGGTGTTGCAAGCTCCTTCAACTCTTTCAATACTTCCTCTAACTTCCCCCAAGGGCGTCCTGTTCTCAGTTCAGTGGTTTGCTGCTAGCACTGTCCTCTATATTGGACATGCTCTTGAAATGTCTCTCGGGAGAGATCTATATCCGGTCCCTTTCAGCATGCATTTTTTAGCTTCATCAATCTTACATAGTTTTGGTGGCTGTAAATATATGGGCCTCATGTGGGGCAGACTCTGAAAGGCCATTCCTTCAGTTGCTGCTCTACACTTTGCTTCCACGTCCTCTCCCATGGATTATTTGTTCCCCTTTTAAGAAGGAGTAGGATCATCTGTATTTTTGTCCTCCTTCTTCTTGAGGTTCCTTTGGTCTGTGGATTGTATCTTGGGTAATTTGAGCTTTTCGGCTAAGTGGATACTTAACAATGCTTGCATACCAAGTGTGATTTTCTGTGATTGAGTTACCTCGCTCAGCATGGTTCTAGTTCACTCCATTTGCCTATGAATTTCATGAAGTCATTGTTTTTGATAGCTAAGTAGTACTCAATTGTGTAGATGTACCACATTTTTGAATCCATTCCTCTGTTGAAGGGCACCTGGCTTCTTTCCATCCTCTGCTTGTTATAAATAAGGTTGCTCTGAACATAGTGGAGCATGAGTCTTTGTTGTATATTGGCGCATCTTTTAGGAATATGCCCAGGAGAAGTATAGCTGGGTCCTCAATAAAGGAAATGTCCAATTTTCTGAGGAACCTCGAGAATGATTTCTAGAGTGACTGTACCAGTTTGCAAATCCATGAACAATAGAGGAGTGCTCCTCTTTCTCCACATCACTGCCAGCATCTGCTGTCATCTGAGTTTTTGATCTTAGCCACTCTGACTGGTATGAGGTGGAATCTCAGGGTTGTTTTGATTTGCATTTCTCTGATGACTAAGGATGTTGAATGTTTCTTTAGGTGCCTTTTGGCCATCCATTAATCCTCAGCTGAGAATGTTTTGGTTTGCTCTGTACCGCATTTTTTTAATAAGGCTATTTGTCTCTCTGGAGTCTAACTTCTTGAGTTCTTTGTATATTTTGGATGTTAGCTGTCTATCAGATGTAGAATTGATAGAGATTTTTTCCCAATCTGTTGGTTGCTATTTTGTCCTAACAATAGTGTCTTTTGCTTTACAGAAGCTTTGCAGTTTTATGAGGTCCCATTTGTCGATTCTTGATCTTAAAACATAAGCCATTGGTGTTTTGTTCAGGAAATATTCCCCAGTGCCCATGTGTTCAAGACTTTTCCCCACTTTTTCTTCTATTAGTTTGAGTGTATCTGGTTTGATGTGTAGGTACTTGATCCACTTGGACTTAAGCTTTGTACATGCTGATAAGAATGGTTTGATTTGCAATCTTCTACATGTTGACCCTCAGTTAACTATCATCATTTGTTGAAAATGCTGTCTTTCTTCCATTGGATGGTTTTAGCTTCTTTTTCAAAGATCAAGTGACCATAGGTGTGTGGGTTCATTTCTGGGTCTTCAATGCTCTTCCACTGATCTATTTGCCTGTTGCTGTACCAATACCATACAGTTTTTATGACTATTGCTCTGAAATACTGCTTGAAGTTAGAGATGTTGAGTCCCCAAGAAGATCTTTTATTATTGAGGATAGTATTTGCTCTCCTGGTTTTTTTTATTCCAGATGGATTTACAAATTGCTCTTTCTATCTCTATAAAGAACTGAGTAGGACATATGATGGGGATTGCATTGAATCTGTATATTGCTTTTGGCAAAATGGTCATCTTTCCTATATTAGTCCTACCAATCCATGAGCATGGAAGCTTTTCCATCTTCTGAGATCTTCCTCAATTTCTTTCTTCAGTGATTTTAAGTTCTTGTCATACAGATCTTTCACTTGCTTGGTTAAGGTCACATCAAAATATTTTATATTATTGGGGACTATTGTGAAGGGTGTCATTTACCTAATTTCCTTCTCAGCCTGTTTATCCTTTGAGTAGAGGATGGCTACTGATTGGTTTGAATCAATTTTATACCCTGACACTTTGGTGAAGTTGTTTAAGTAGTTTCTTTTTATTGTATTCACCAGTGATCCCTTGGACAGTTGTAAGGGTCTTCCTGTTTCCCTGTTGAATTCTTATAAGGAAATAATCCTCAGTTCCAGCAGGAAGCTGGTCATCACCCTTATTTGCATCATCAGAGGGGTTGAAAGAGTGGAGGTTCTGGATAGCAGACCTACAATATGATTTCTTTTCCTTAGTGGAAATGGCCTGCTAATGCAGCTGCCAGAGAAGACAGGCTGCGGTTTTGGATGTGGGTGTTGGGGCATAGTGTTGGAAGCAGTGGGTTTGAGGGGGAGGCAGCTGAGTCCTTTGCAGCAGCTCAGTGACTAGGGTTCATAATTATTTTTTTAAAGCCTGGGTATTGACAAAATTGAGGTGTTCTAGACTCCAAACATAGGTAGATTTTTTCACATTCTTGTCTAATTTTCATAAAGGTATCAAAATACTCATTTAAGAGTGGAAGACAAACACTTTACATGTGTTTGGTCATAGAGTCATTGGAAAACATCTTTTGGTATTTCCTTTTCTTTTTAAAATAATCTTTCTCTTTCTTTCTTTCTTTCCTTCTTTCTTGATGCTTTTCCATAGATACTGGGTATTTTTGAATTTTTTAAAATATTTTATTCACATTTTAATTTATATTTCAAACCTTATTCTCTTTCATGGTTTGCCATCCATAACCCCCATGCCTCCCCATCTCATCTCCTATCCCCCTTCTTCTCTGAGGGTGTTCCTGTTTCAAAAACCCCAAACCATTCCAGCCTCCCAATCCTGACATTTCCCTACCTTGGGTGATACAGCCTTGGCAGGACCAAGGGCTTCTCCTCCCATTCAGGCACAACAAGGCATACAGAACTCCAAATAAATAGGACCAGAAAAGAAAGCCCTCGCATCACAAAATAGTCAAAACCCTAAATGCAGAAAACAAAGAAAGATATTTAAAGCAGTAAGATATGACGGTAAAGTAACATACAAAGGCAGACCTATAAGAATTACACCAGACTTCTCACAGGGGCTATGAAAACCAGAAAATCCTAGGCAGATATCATCTAGACGCTAAGAGAAGACAAATGCCAGCCCAGGCTACTATGTCTAGCAAAACTCTCAAATAAAATAGATTGAGAACCCAAGATAATCCAAGAGAAAAGCAAATTTGCACAATAACGTTCTACAAATCTAGCCCTACAAAATATAATAGATGGAAAACTCCAACAGTGGGAGGAAAACTACACCCTAGAAGAAGCAAGAAACTAATTTTGCAACAAAACCAAAAGAAGAGATTCACACAAACATAATTCCACCTCTAACAAGGAAAATAACAAGAAGGAACAATGACTATTCCTTAATATTTCTTAAGACCAATGGAACCAATTCTCCAACAAAAAAATATTGACTAACAGACATGATATGTAAAGAAGACCCAGCATTTTACTGCATAGAGGAAACAACCTCAGAGACAAAGAGAGGTACTACCTCAGAGTAAAAGACTGGAAAACAACTTTCCACACAAATGGTCCAAAGAAACAAGTTGGAGTAGCCATTGTAATATCAAATAAAATTGAGATTCAACCAAAAGAAAATGAATGACATTTCATGTTTATCAAAAAATTCCACCAAGTTGAACTCCCAGTCTTGAATAAGTTCCAAATGCAAGGTCACCTACATACATAAAGGAAACCTTATTAAAGGTCTTAGCACCCATTGTACCTCACACCATAATAGAGGGAGACTTCAACAGCCTCATCAATGGACAGATCATGGAAATAGAGGCTAAACGGAAACATATAGAAACTAAGAAGTGATGAACCAAAAGGATTTAACATATATGTGTAGAACATTTCATCCTAAAATGAAAGAATATACCTTTTTCTTAGTATGTCATGGTACCTTATCCAAAATAGGCCATAAAATTCCATAGTTACAGGAAGATTTGAATAATCACATGCACACTGTAAGATCACCATGGACTAAGGCTGGTTTTCAAAAACAAAACAAAAAATAAATGACAGAAAGCCCACATATACATTGAGTTGAACAAAGCTCCCCCAAATGATAATTTGGTCAGGGAAGAAATAATGAAAGAAATTAAAGATGTTTTAGAAATTAATGAACAGGAAGACACAACATACCCAAAACGTATGGGGCATGATGAAAGCGTGCTATGAGAAAAACTCATAGGTCTGAATGCCTTCAAAAGGGAACATGAGCGAGCAAACATTAGCAGTTTGACAGCACATGTAAAAGCTCTAGCACAAATAGAAACCAATACACCCAAGAGGAGTATAAGGCAGGAATTAATTGAACTCATGGCAGACATCAACCAAGTAGAAACAAAAAGCACTATACAAAGAATCAACAAAACCAGGAGCTGGTTCTTTGAGAAAATCAGCAAGACAGATAAACCATTAGTCAGCCTAACCAGAGGGCACACAGAGTCTATCCAAATTAATAAAATCAGAAATGAAGAGGGAGACATGACAACACAATCAGAGGAAATTTGGAAAACCATTTGATCGCACTACAAAAGCCTGTATTCACCAAACTGGAAAATATGGGTGAAATGGATAATTTTCTAGACAGATTCCCGGTCCCAAAGTTAAATCAGGATTAGATAAACTATCTAAGCTATCCGATAATTCCTAAAGAAATATAAGCACTTATTAAAAGTCTTCCAACCAAAAGAAGCACAGGACCAGATGGATTTAGGGCAGAACTTTCTGGAAGACGTCATATCAATACTGCCCACACTATTACACAAAATAAAAACAGAAGAATCACCACCCAATTCCCAATAAGCCAAAATTACGCTTATAGCTAAACCAAAGAAAATCTCAACCAAGAAAGAGAACTTCAGACGAATTCACCTTATGTGTACCCATGCAAAAATACTCAATAAAATTCTTGCAAACTGAATCCAAGAAAACAGCCCAATCTTATTGATTATTCCCTAAAGTTAAACTAGCCATTCTCTATTGATTTTATTCTATTTCAAGTTAGAATACAGTGTATTAGAACACCAGAAAATGTAGATTTTCACATATGACCATTCTATCTTAAATACAGTGCATAGGTCTAGCTATGTTCTACAAATTTTTGCATGGCATCAGTAAATAAGGAAATTTACTGTATTTACATGGTTGTTCTCTCATTCTAGAGTGATGCTTTTTAAACAATATGGTTGTGTTTGCCTTTTTAAACTGTATTAACCTTCATTGACTTTATTTCATCACATTCAATACATTTTTCCCTTGCTTCTTTTCATGTGCTTTTATTATGCGCATTCTTTCAAATTTAGTTTCTTTGATATTGAATCAAGTAATAAGTAGATCCCTCCTATCAACTTTCCTCGTCCTAGTCCACCATTCAGATAACCATCTATGGGCTTATTCGGAAAATTTCTATCTCTGTATATTCAATGTTAGTCCTGAGGTTTTTCCTCTGTCACATTAAACTTTCCTTCTTTAGCAATTTATATTTCTTATAATTTTTATATCTTTTAAAGGGATATTTTTCACAGTTATCATATGTTTTCTTTCTCAGGCTTAGTCTTTTTGCTAGAACATATTCAAAGCTAGTGCTGACATGTGATCTTTTATTTGAATCAATTTAACTGTACGTCTCAGGTTCATAGATCCTGGCTCTTCACCATAAGAAAAGGTGATACTTTTTCCTTAAATAAGCTTTCTCCCTGGAGCCTTATCAGCTTACACTGCATACCTTAGACTTAGCAAGAGGCAGACAACCAGGGAAATGTCTTAATCCCTCTCCTTTTCAGGATTTTTGTTAGTGTATAGTTACAAGTGTGATTGTGTCCCAAAGACAAGAGTGAAGTCCATAAACCCTCGAGTTATGAGGTAGCAACCGAGGTAGGAAAGACAATTCTCTGCTTACAGAAGGAGTTTCTAGACAGTAACATGCTTTTGTCTAGAAAATAAGACCATGTGTCCATGGACTAAAGATGATGGCAATGATAAAAGTTTTGAATTGCAAACTCAGTGACCTCTTCTTCATCCCAAGCTTGGATTTGTATCTATCACATGACATCATTTATTCCAAAGTCAGTTGGGAGCTAACTTTCAGAAAAAGTTATGTTTCTGTTGTATATATGGCTGGAACTTCTGAGTCAGGACTGTCCTGTCTGGATCTCATTTTTCTGTTGATATTGCAACCATATTCTATGATCTATATAATATCCTGATTCCCTTATTAATTAAGGGTTTTCTAAGTACTGTTGCTCATATGTGTCTGTTGATAAGTTTTAGTTGTATGGTTTATTTTCAGGACAGAGCAAGAAATATAAAAATAGCAGGGATCTATAATGTACTTTAGTCATGATTTCCTCAGAACTGAATCTGGAGCTTTGGCAAACTAAAGGACAATACATGTAAGGGAGTTAAAACTGTCTGCTCTGTACTGTAGTTTTCTAGATAATGCTAGCTACATCTACCAAATATATCCCTGTTTTCTGTTATTTACCTTTCCTGTCTCTGCATCATCTCCAGATATTCATCCATTCCAAAGAATCCTTCCTTTCATTTCATTCCTTAGAGGACACCTAACACTTATCCTGGTTTCTCAGCATGTGCCTTTCCCAAATGCCCTTGCCATTCTTTCCTACATGCAAATTTCACATTAAAATGCTTCTGTAAACAGAGGACCTGATCATCTTCAAAGGCTTATAACCTCACATTAGTTTTAGGGAAAAAATTTGAAGGCATGGATTTAATACCTGGAGTCCTGATTTTTCAGATCTAACCTCCTAACACCTGCATCAAAAATTTCAGTCCCTCACAGTGCTATTATATCAGGAGCTACAGGAAGTACCAACTTGCTGAGTTCGAATTTTCTTTTCAAATCAACTGAGAGTTCATCTATAGTAGAAAACGAAGTGACCCAGTCAGTAGTTATGAGCACCAATCTCTTTAGTCAAACTTGCCTATAGTTCTTCCAGAGCCTAACCCCACAAGGCCCAGATAAAAAGGAAATATAATTGGGCTTTTGTAATATCATCAGGGAAGTCAGAAGATATTTTAACTGAAACAATATATACTTAATATTTACTAGTAAACGATGAATATTTCAAACTCTGAAATCTCCTAGTCCTGTACTTTTTGTAGTGATATTTATAGCATTGGTAGTATTTTAATACTATTTTTTATGTCAGATAAAGCACTAAATGTGCATTATCCATACTTATAGTCTTAATACTTGTCTTTAAGTTGTGTGATTTCTAAGCATTTCCTGGTGGTAGGGATACACACTTAAAGAGAGTATATAAACTCTTTGTATGTACATGATGATACATTCAAGAAGGTAAAGTTTGGACCTGACCTCGACCCATAGCTCACTATATTCAGATTACATGGGGGAGAGAGATGGACTCCCAGAAATGCACAGGGGAGATGACCACTTTTGCTCACATTCCTGGCCCAAAAGGAATCAGCCTGAAGCTGTCTGGATATAGGATCCTAGGAACAATCAGGGACAGGTTGTCTCTTGTTTATGCCTGTGCCTGGAGCTGAAAGCTGGTCTCCAGGAGCACTGACAAGTTTGAGAGCAGAAGTAAGACCACCACTTCTGCTCTGAGGGACCAACCTGAAGACCTCAGAACATAGGAATTGAAAGCAGTCTGGGAAAGGATTGCTCCACATTTTGCTTTCTCTCAGAGCTGACCTGGTTATGTATCTCCCCTGGGGAGAGAGCTGGATTCTCCAAAATGAGGACAATCCTGAGAGCACAGATGAAACCACCACTTTTGCCCCCTTTTCTGGATCTAGAGGTATCAGCCTGGTGCCATTTGGACAGAGGCACCAAACAACTGTCTTGGACAGGATACTTCTGGCTTCTGCCTGGGCCCAGAGCTGACACTGTGACACAACTCTCTATACCCAGATATCACTGGAAAAAGTCAGCCTCCAAAAGTCTGCTAAAACAGAGGCTTACATGAGTATCAAGCTATTTTAAGAGATAGCAAGAGCAACTAACACCAGAGATAACCAGATTGCAAGAGGCATGTATAGTACCTACAGAACAAACCAACACTACTTGGGAACATCAGAACACAGTTCTCCCACCAGAGCAAATATTGGATATCCCAACACACCAGAAAAGCAAGATTTGTTTTCAAAATCATATCTCATGATGAAGATAGGGGACTTTAAGTAGGACATAAATGACTCTCATAAACAAATACAGGACAACACAGGTAAACAAGTAGAAGCCCCAAAAGAGGAAACAGAAAAATCCTTTAAGGAATGATAGGAAAACAACCAAACAGGTAAAGCAATTGAACAAAACAATACAGGATTTAAAAATAGAAATAGAAACAAAGGATACACCCTGGATATAGAAATCCTGGGAAAGAGATAAGGAGTCATAGATGCAACCATCTGCAACAGAATTCAAAATAGAAGACAGAATCTCAAAGGCAGAATATACCTTAGAAAACATTGACACAACCATCAAAGATAATGTAAATTGCAAAAAGCTACTAACACAATACATCAAGGAAATTTAGGACTCAATAAGAAGGGCCTGGAACTGCCTTTAACAAAATTACAGGAAAAAAAAAAACTTCTCTAACCTAAAGAAAGATGCCAACAAACATACAAGAAGCCAACAGAACTCCAAAGAGATTGGACCCGAAAAGAAATTCCTCCATTGACATAATAATCAAAACAGTAAATGCACAAAACAAAGAAACACATTAAAAGCAGTAAGGGAATAAGGTCAAGTAATATATGAAGCAGACCTAACAGAATTACACCAGACATCTCAGCAGAGATTATGAAAGCCAGAAGTTCCTGGGAAAATGTCATGCAGACCCTAAGAGAAGACAAAAGCAAGTCCAGGCTACTATGTCCCGAAAACCTCTCAATTAACATTGATTGAGAAACCAAGATATTCTAAGGAAAAACCAAATTTGCTCAGTATCTATCCACAAATCCCACTCTACAAAGGATAATATATGGAAAACTCTGACACCAGGTGGGAGACTACATCCTAGGAAAATCCAGAGAATAATCTTCTTGCAACATACCCAAAAGAAGTGAGCCACAGAAACATAATTCCGCTTCTAACAACACACATAACAGGAGACAACAATCTCTATGTTATAATATCTCTGAATATAAATGGATTCAATTTCCCAATAAAAAGACATAGACTAACCATCTGGATATTTAAAGAGATACAACATTTTGATGCATAGAGAAAACACACCGCAGTGACAAAGAAAGACAGTACCTCAGAGTAAAGGCAGGAAAACAATTTTCTAGCAAGTAGTCCCAAGAAACAAGCTGTAGTAGCTATTCTAATATTCAGTAAATATACTTTCAACCAAAGCTGTCAGAAAGATAAGGAAGGATATTTCATATTCATCAAAGGAAAAATCCTCCAAGATAAACTCTAAGTACTGAACATCTATGCTCCAGATGAAATGGCATCTATAATCATAAAAGAAAATGTATTAAAGCTCAAAGCACACATTGCACACATTGTGAGGACAGAAAATAGTTTGAGACTTCAAATCTCACTCCCAGCAATGGACAGATCATGGAAACAGAAACTAAACAGAGACATAGAGAAACTAACAAAAGTTATGAACCAAGTGGATTCAACATATATCTATAACACTTTCCATCCTAACAGAAAAGGATATCATTTTTCTCAGCAACTCATACTATCTTCTGTAGGGAGCGGCACATATAGATAAAAAATGGCACTGACATCTGGTGGTCCTTTGTGGTTAACACCCACAAAGTGCATGTCCTGGCATTTCTCAGGCAGCTATCAGGCTGGAGTGATATTCATGCTAATGAGGTATTTCATGCTCCACCAATCCCTAGAGGACAAGTATATAGCCATAGCCTGTTTTGTATATAAGGCTGGTGCCTTTGTTGCTCGGGGTCCCCGTATCAACAATGAGGTGTTCCTGCAATAAAGGGCTGTTGAGAAGAATCCAACGGTGTTGCGTCTTCCTTGCCGGACGAGGTGGGCATTGCAATCTTCTCCAAAATTGACCATATAATTGGTGATAAAACAGGTATCAACTGATACAAAACGATTGAAGTAATGCCATGCATCCTTTCAAATCACCATGAACTGACTTTTTTAAATAACAACAAAAATAACAGAAAGCTCATGTTCACATGGAATCTGAGCAATGTTATACTCAGTGATAACTTTGGGAAGACATTATAAAGTTTTTACAATTTACTGCAACTGAATCTACAACATACCCAAACTTATGGGACACAATGAAAGAAGTAAAAAGAGGAAAGCTCATAGCTCTATGTGCCTCTAAAAATAGAGAAAGCTTACACTATTGGCTTGACAGAACACATAAAAGTTCTAGGATAAAAAGAAGCCAATACACCCATGAAGAGTAGAAGGCAAGAAATAATCAAACTCAGTGTGAAACCAACCCAGCAGAAGCAAAAATGAGTTTACAAAGAATCCACAAAACTAGGAGCTGGTTCTTTGAGAAAAGGAACAAGATAGATAAACCAGGGCTCCAACTGGATATGTAGCAGAGAATAGCCTTGTTGAGGCACCAGTGGAAGGGAAAACCCTTGGTCTTGCCAGACTAACCAGAGCTCACAGAGAGAGTATCTAAATTAACAAAATCAGAAATGAAAGGGAGATTTAACAACAGAAACTGAAGAAATTTATAAATCATCAGATCCTACTGCAAAAGCCTATATTCAACAAAACTTGAAACTCTGGATGATATGGACAATATTCTACACAGATACCAGGTACCAAAGTTAAATCAGGATCAGATAAACCATGTAAACAGTTCCATAACTAAGAAAGTAATAGAAGCAGTTATTAAGAATGTCCCAAACAAAAAGCCCAGGACCAGGTATTTTTAGTGCCAAATACTCTCAGACCTTCATAGAAGAAATTATACCAATACTATTCCTAATATTTCATAAAATAAAAACAGATGAAACATTATATAATTCCTACTATGAATACACAATTATGCTTATACCTAAACCACACGAAGACACAATAACTTCAGGCCAATTTCCTTTATGAATACTGATGTAAAAGTACTCAATAAAATTCATAGGCAAATGGAATGAACTAGAAAATAACATCCTGAGTGAGGTTACTCAATCACAGAAAAACACACTTGGTATGCACTCATTGATAATTGAATATTATCCAAAAAGCTCAAATTACCCAAAATGCAATCTACAGATCACAGGAAGCTCAAGAAGAAAGATGACCAAAATGCAGATGCTCCCACTCCTTCTTAAACGGGGGAAAATATTCATAGGAGGGGATATGGATGCAAAGTTTAGAGCAGTGACTCAAGGAATTGCCGTTCAGAGCCTGACACACATGCAGCTGTATGTATGTACGTATGTATATATATATATATATATATGTATATATATATATATATATATATATATATACAGCCATGAAAGCTGGTTAAGATTGATGAAGCTAAAAAAAGGCATTAGAATAGGGACTGGATACAGATCTCTCCTGAGAGACACATCCAGAGCATGTACAATATGGAGGTCAATGCTAGCAGCAAACCACCAAATTGAGAACAGACCCAATTGGGGGGAATTAGAGGAAGTATTAAAAGAGTTGATGGAGCTTGAAACCCCATAAAAACAACAATGCCAACCAACCAGAACTTTCAGGGACTAAACCACTACCGAAAGACTATACATGGCCTGAACCAGGGCTCCAACTGGATATGTAGCAGAGAATAGCCTTGTTGAGGCACCACTGGAAGGGAAAACTCTTGGTCTTGCCAAAGTTGAACCCCCAGTGCAGGGGAATAATGGGGAGGGCAATAAGGGAGTTGTATTTGGGGAATACTTGTGTGGGGAAGGGTGAGGGGAAGAAATGGTGAGTTATGGACAGGAAACCAGGAGGTGGAATAACCTTTGAAATGTAAGTAAAGAAATGTATAATAAAAAAATTTAAAAAATTCTCACAAAGAGAATTCAAGAACACATCAAAATGATCATCCATCATGATCAAGTAGGCTTCATCCCACGGATGCACGGAGGTTTAAATATACAGAAATCCATCAAAGTAATCCAGTATATAAAAAATTCAAATGAAAAAACCACATGACATCTCATTAGATGCTGAGAAAGCATTTGACAAAGTTCAACACCCCTTCATGTTAAAAGTCTTGGAAATGTAAGGAATTCAAGGCTTATACCTAAACATACTAAAAGCGATACATAGCAAATCTGTAGGCAACATCAAACTAAATGGAGAGAAACTTGAAGCAGTCCCACTAAGATCAGGGACTAGACAAGGCTGCCTACTCTTTCCCTACCAATTCATCATAGTACTAGACGTTGTAGTCTGAGCAGTCAGAGAACAAAGTCAGGTCAACATGATACAAATCTGAAAGGAAAGAGTAAAAAAAATCACTATTTGCAGATGATATGATAGTATACTTAAGTGTCCAGAAAAGTTCCACTAGAGACCTCTTAAGTTTAATATACAACATCGGCAAATTGACTGGATATAATATTTGCTCAAAAATGTGTAGTCTTCCTTTACTCAAGGAATTAACAAGCTGAAAAAGAAATTAGGGAAATGACACCCTTCACAATATTCATAAATAATATGAAATTCCTTGGTGTGACTCTAACCAATCAAGTGAAAGATATGTATGATAAAACTTTTAGTCTCCGAAGAAAGCAATTGAAGAAGATCTCAGAAAATGGAAAGTTCTCCCATGTGTCCTGGATTGGCAGGAATAATATTTTGTAAATGGCCATTTGGCAAAAAAAAAAAAAATCTGCAGATTCAATGCAATGTTCATCAAAATTCCAAATCAAGTTTTCATAGTGTTAGAAAGAGAAATTTGCATATTCATTTGGAATAACAAAATAACAACCAAAAAAAAAAAAAAAGAATAGCTATAACAATCATCAATAATAAAACAACTCCTGGGAAATCAAAATCCTCGATCTCAATCTGCATTACAGACCAATAGTGATTATAACTTTACAGAATTGGTACATAGACAGGCAGGTAGATCACTGGAATAGTTTTGAATACCCAGAAATGAACCCACAAACTTATGGTCACTTGATCTTCAACAAAGAGCTAAATCCATCTAGTGTATAAAAGATAGCATTTTCTTTTTTTTTTCTTTTTTTTCATCTTTATTAAATTGGGTATTTCTTATTTACATTTTGATTGTTATTCCCCTTCCCAGTTTCAGGGCCAACATCCCCTTAACTTCTTCCCCTCACTTTCTCTATGGTTGTTTCCCTCCCCATCCTCCCCACATTACCACCCTACCCCCAACTATCACATTCACAAGTGGTTCAGTCATGGCAGGAACAAGGGCTTCCCCTTCCACTGGTGCTCTTAATAGGTTATTCATTGTTACCTGTGAGGTTGGAGCCCAGGGTCAGTCCATGTAAAGTCTTTGGGTAGTAGCTTAGTTCCTGGAAGCTCTGGTTGGTTGGCATTGTTGTTCATATGAGGTCTCAAGCCCCTTCAAGCTCTTTCAGTCCTTTCTAGATTCCTTCAACAGGAGTCCCATTCTCAGTTCAGTGGTTTAATGATGGCATTCACCTATGTATGTGCTGCATTCCGGGTGTGTCTCTCAGGAGAGATATACATCCAGTTCCTGTCAGCCAGCATTTCTTTGCTTCATCCATCTTACCTAGTTTGGTGGCTCTGTATGTATGGGCCACAGTTTGGGCAGGCTCTGAATGGGTGTTCCTTCTGCTTCTGTTCTAAACTTTCACTCCCTATTCCCTGCCAAGGGTATTCTTGTTCCCCTTTTAAAGAAAGAGTGAAGCATTTGCATTTTGGTCATCCTTCTTGAGTTTCATGTGTTCTGTGCATCAAGGGTAATACAAGGATTTGGGCTAATATCCACTTAAAGGATGGCATTTTCTGTGTATGGTGCTGGTTCAACTGGCTCTCAGCATGGAAAAAATGCACATTGGTCCATCCTTATCTCCTTGTTCAAATCTTAATTCTACGTGGATCAAGGACCTCTGCATAAAACCAGATACACTCAAGTAAATACAGTAAATTGGGGAAGGGCCTTGTTCTCATGTGCCCTGGTGAAAATTTCTTGAAGAGAACAATAATGGCTTATGTTCTAAGATCAGAATTGAGAAATGGTACTTCCTAAAATTACAAAGCTTCTGTAAGGCCAACGACAAAGTCTCTAGGGCAAAACGGCAACCATCAGATTGGGAAAATATCTTCACCAATCCTGCACCTGATATTGGACTAATATGCAATATATAAAAAGAAATCTAGAAGGTTATCGCCAGATAATCAAATAACAGTAGTAGTAGGAGCTTCAATAAACAGAGGAATTAACATGCTTAGCAAGCAAAAAGTGCCACTCTTTATAATGCTGATCAAGGCTAGATACATGGTCCAAGTGTTCCCATCTTAACTTTTCTCTTTTCTATTTCTTGCAGCCATCATCCTCAAATCTCTGTCTATACCAAAACTACCCTTCATCTCAAGTTATCCTCTAAAGGAACCTACCACATCTTCAGCTTCCTCAGATCTGACACTTCCTGCTTGTCCAGATCTGACACTTTCTTCTTGGCTTGCCATTTTAAGGTCTTTTTAGAATTTAGCATGTAAAAGAGTGCTTGGATATACCTCAATCTTTTTTTTCTTCTTATTTACCTACTTTCTCATTTAGACAAAACATTGATAACATACCGGGTATTTCAAATTGGATACTGAACGAAGTAGGGAAGAAATTCTAAGTATGGCAGCAATATATAGCAATAGTAGAAGATAACCTAGGATGCCATCAAAAAGAAGATTGGTAGAGCAGCTGGATTTAATTCATTGGACACTTACTTCCTAAGTAGCATTTTCTATTTCTATAAATGCTTAGTTTCACCTTATATTTCACTTTTATATTCCAAAGCACTTAGAAATTTATTTTACCTTAATTAAAAACAATAATTTGTCCTTAATTTCTTGATGGTTCTGCAAATTTCAGATATGGAAAGATGAAGGTGAATGTTTTAAAACAGTGTATTACCATGATAACCATGTCAGTTTGTGTTGACTTGTGTTGTATATTTTGTTATAAAAAAATTAGACTCCTGGCACAAAGTTGAATCAATGTAGTTCAGTAGCCCTATAACCAAATCTGTCTACCCTCAAACATACTGTTGAGTACAAAATAGAAAAGTATTTAGGAAATTTGTATAAAGGCTCTGAGGGATAGGAATCAGCTTCATTCATTCAACTATATTTGCCTCATTATTATATTTCTTCCTTCAGAAGGATAAATTTTATTTTTGCTGTTTGATTTTTGAGGTTAATGAATTTGGTTCCTACTCATTTAAATGTGTTAAGTTCCCCATCTCTTTTTTCATGTAGTATTATTAAATCATCCACTAAACCTTTTAAACTTTCATTTGGGTCTCTCTGGTTATACTGACCCTCATGTAAAACATTTTACAGTGAAAATTTAATTTGTTCTCTACTTTGTCAACATTATAACGGATTTTCAGGCAAAGAGTGAGGGAAGATACCTCAGGACATTCCCAGTTTCAGGTCATTTACCAGCTTCCACGTAATAATGTTTATTAGACTATCTTATTTAATGCCATTAAACAATCCATGTTGGAAGTTCCATTTATTGTTTTATTGTGCCCCTCTAAGGTCGTCTTGCATAATAGATCCTGTCCCAAGTTGGTGTAGATTTGCAGAGACTTAATTAAGATAGAGGATTTATCTATTTTTGGAAAATTAATTTGTGGAGTGCAAAAATCCTGCTTAAAGAAATTTAGGTAATATCCAAATTGCAGCCATCAGTTTCTATATCCTTTATAGGGAAGGATATTTGGCTAGTATTAGTAACCAATTGAGTTAATTGATTTGTGTATATGCTCAAATTAATGTCCTTGATCAACAATTATGGCAGAGACACAGCCATTCTTTCAATCTAGTGTTCTAGGCAAATGGATTGATCTAGATAATATCATCCTGAGTGATGTAACCCAATCACAAAATAACACACATGGTATGCACTCACTGATAAGTGGTTATTAGCTCAAAAGCTTGAATTAAACAAGATGCAATTCATGGACCACATGAAGCTTAAGGAGAAGGATGATCAAAATGTGAATGCTTCAGTTCTTCTTAGAATGTAGAACAAAAATATTCATAGGAGAAGATATGGACACAAAGTTTGGAGGAGGACTTGCCATACCTGGGGATTTAGCCCATATATATGCAGCCACCAAACCCAGATAATATCGCTGATGCCAGGAAGAGAGTGCTGATAGGATCCTGTTTTAGCAATCTCCTGAGAGGCTCTACCAGAACATGACAAGTACAGAGGTGAATGCTAGCAGCAAACCATTGAACTGTGAATGGGGTCCTCACTGGAGGAGTTAGAGAAATAATTGAAGGAGATGAAGGGTCTTGTAACCCCGTAAGAACAACAACCAACCAGAGCTCCCAGGGACTAAATCACTACCCAAAAATTACCCAGAGTACATGGATAGATCCATGACTCCAGCTGTGTATGCAATAGGTGATTGCCTTGTTGGGTACCAATGGGAGAAGAAGCACCTGGTCCTTCAAAGGTTGGACCCTTTCCTCAGTGTAGGTTCAAGCCATGGTGAGGAGGCAGGAAGGGTTGTGTGGTTGGGGAAGGGGAATACCCTCATAATAGAAGGGTGAGGAATGAATGGCTAGGAGGTATACAGATGGGAAACCAGGAAAGAGGATAACATTTGAAATGAAGTAAAAATACAAACCCTCCCTCATATTTTCTTGAGCACACAGTACTGCTGGCAGACATTTTTTCCTTTTGAGAAAAGCATTAGACAGGCTTAAAAATATATCTGGACATCTGCAATAGGATTTCAGATCCACAAGAGATATTAGAGATCATCTAGCATCTTCAATTTTATATATAGGAACTATGACCCTGGACACAGAGGATAAGCTATGCTTACTGATCCATGTTGCAGAATTAGAAGGGAGTTTGCAAAATTGGGAAGCAAGGGCATCAATGTTGAATATCACCCACACTTTATAAATGTGAAATACTAAGAAATTGCAGAGACCCAACAGTAGACTGTGACATATCTAAAGTTCACTAATCTGTTTGTAAAATTAAGTTTCTTCATCTGGAAAAATGGAGATGATAAGCTTTCCAGTCAGCCTGAATATACAAGTATTATGTATTACTATACCTTAAAAATAGATTGGTAGCTATTTTAACTTACTAGCAGAGGTTTTTAAGACCCTTGATTTTGCTCTTTCTTACAGATTATGATGTTTAAGTCAGCTATTCGTGCTCTTACATTCCATTAGTCAACAAACCCCTGCTTCTTGCAATTACCCTTCAATGGTGTCCTTATGAAGCCTATGTAGATGATTAAGCCATAGTATGGTCCTCAACACTGAACTTGATATGCTACAAGCAAACCACAGTGAAGAATTCAGGAAATTCCACAGTCTATGACTTTGGATTTGAAAGGCAGGGTTTATGAATATAGAAAAGTCTTCTAGAGAAAGAATTGAAGGAGCTTAAGGGGTTTCCTACCCCAGAAGAAAAATACCAACCAACCACAGCTCTCAGGGACTAATCCACCCTCCAAAGAGTACACATGGAAAGACCCTTTGCTACAGCTGCATACATAGCAGAGGAAGACCTTGTTGGGCACCAATCGAAGAAGCTCTTGGTTTTGCCAAGTCTGGACTCCCCAGTGTACAGGAATGTCAGGTTGGGGTTGCAGGAAGAGGTGGTTGGTTGGGGAGAGAATACCCTCATAGTAGAAGTGGGAGAGGTTATGTATCGGGATGGGAGTTCATGTACAGAAAACTGGGAAACGGGATAACATTTGAAATGTAAAAATTTTCCTCTAGAAGGAGTTTGATGCTTCAAAACAAAAAAAATATTAAAAAAAGAAAAGACCTCTAGAAAGCTCTGTAATAATAATAAGAAAAAGGCCAGATGCATTCCATCATGACAGGCCCACTTTTTTATACACTTTTACGGGAAGATAGTTGCATTGCTGTTGATAGAAAAGCATCTTTTCTTACAAGTGACATTTGAAAATGCCAATATTGCATGTCAGGTTGCTATATGACACATTATAAAAACAAAGTATTTCTGAATTTATTTATTTGTATTCAGATATCATACCATCCTATTTGAAACCACTGGCCATTACCCTGTCCTTTCAAGTATTGGTTCATCAATAAATATTGCAAATGTATCATGGATAGTGTGTGTGTGTGTGTGTGTGTGTGTGTGTGTGTGTGTGTGTGTTTCTGTGTGTTTCCCTTGTTTTTCATGGTATGGAATTGCTTATTTCCTGTGGTTGCTTCGATCTCTGAGTCAAAGAAGAAATAAAAAAATAAAGACTTTCTAGAATGCAGTGAAAATGAAGACACAACATACTCATTTTTATGGGGCATAGTAATAGCAGTATTAAGAGCAAAGTTCATAAAATTATGTCCCTCCTTCAAGAAATTATCATCCTTAGACAGTAATTTTTTAAATTGTATTTTTCTTGGAAAATTTATGTATTACCATTTCTAATGTTATCTCCCTTTCCCCCTCACTCTGCTTCTATGTGGTTGCTCTCATTCCCAGCACCCAATTTTCTGTGTGGTTTTGTTTGTGAATAGATAGTTTGAATTTGCCTTTGTCTTTTAATATCTCATTTTCTCAATAAACGGTGATTGAGAGTTTGACTGTATGTACTATTCTAGGAGGGATTTTTTTTCTTTTTTTAGAGAATGCAAGATATCTGACCAGGATCTTTTATCTTTTAGCGTCTTTGTTTATAAAATAACTGTAACTCCTATAGGTCTTCTTTTTGATGCCACCTTACCATAATCTCTCATTGCTTTTAATATTCTTTCTTCGTTCTGCAGATGTTTTTATGTATTGATTATTATGTGGCAGGGGGATTTTCTTTTCTGGTCTAGTCTAATTTGTAGACAATAAACTTTTTGTTTGTTTACTGGCATCTTTTTCCTTTTTTTTTATTTGTCATGGAAAATTTATTTTCTGGGGCTATTTTGGTGTGAATGTTTTTTGTACTTTTTAATTTTTTTTATTAACTTGAGTATTTCTTATTTATATTTCGAGTGTTATTCCCTTTCCTGGTTTCCGGGCCAATATCCCCCCTAACTCCTCTCCCTCCCCTTCTCTATGGCTGTTCCCCTCCCGATCCTCCCCATTGCCGCCCTCCCCCCAACAATCATGTTCACTGGGGGTTCAGTCTTAGCAGTCAGAGGTCAGAGTCCAGGGTCAGTCCATGAATAGTCTTTAGGTAGTGGCTTAGTCCCTGGAAGGTCTGGTTGCTTGGCATTGTTGTTCATATGAGGTCTCAAGCCCCTTCAAGCTCTTCCAGTTCTTTCTATCTTTTTCTTTACTTTGAGAAAATTTTCTTCCTTGTTGAAAGTAATTTGTGTGCCTTGGAGCTGGAATAATTCACTTCTGCCAATTCCTTTTATTCTTCTGTTAGGTCTTTTTGTGGTATTCCAGATTTCCTGCATGTTTTGAGTAAGGAATTTTTGGATTTACCTTTTTTTCTAATGTATAGATTTTTTCTATTGTATCTTCTATGACTGAATATCTCTTTTCCAGTTCTCTTACTATATTCGTGATGCTTGTATCTCTTCTTGTTCATTTCCCTA
Source organism: Rattus norvegicus (assembly GCF_021556685.1). Lineage (NCBI taxonomy): Eukaryota > Metazoa > Chordata > Mammalia > Rodentia > Muridae > Rattus > Rattus norvegicus. Next base: position 136,741,802 of record NC_141536.1, read on the forward strand.
GGACTTTCATCTTTAGGATTCCCTCAGATTTTCTTTTCCTTATTGCTTCTATGTCTATTTTCACATCATGATCTATTTTATTTATTGCTTCATCTTTTATTGTATTTTACTATATATATATATATATATATATAACCAATTTGTGTTCTTCTTCTTTAAAGACGTTTAAAAGTTTGTATTTTCCTTTATTTCTTTAAGCGATTCATGCATCTACTCTTAAGAGGCATATATCATCTTTGTTAGATTGTATTTAACATCATTTTCTTCTGTTTCAGTTATTTTAGGTTATTAAGGGCTGCTGTAGTAGTATAGCTTTGCAAGAAGTTCTTATATTGCCATAGCTCTTATTGATTGTGCTGTTCTTAGGGCCTTTAGCCATTCATATGGTCTTTTTTCCTGAATTTTCCTGTTGTAGTTGGTATTGGGAAGAAAGTTAGCCTCAGTAGTCCATATGTGTCAGGCTTTGAATGGATTTCCTTATAATATGATTCCTAAGTAGTATGTTTCTATGGTTCAGGTTCTGCAGGTCTGATGAAGGTGGTCAGAAGGATGGTCGAAAAATGAAAGTGCTACTTGGAGGGCAGACTGCTCAGGGCATCTTAGGGTGCCCCAGAGGACTCACAGAGAAAGGGAAATAGGTAAGGGAAGAAAAGCTATCATGAATGGTTCATGCTCCCAGGTCTGATAAATGTGGAGGGTGATAGGAGGAACATGGCGGTCTACTCGGGACAGCAGACTGCTGAAGGCAGCCTGGAGTGTACCACAGAACTTACAGAGCAGGGGAAATGGGTGTCAGAAGTAAAGATAATATATATTATTCGAATCACATGTTTGATGAACATGAGGTGAGATATGGCTGAAGAATGAAGGTGCCTCTGGGACAGCAGGGTGCTCATGGGAAATTTGGCTTGGTCTAAAGTTCTCAGTGAGAAGAGATTATTAGCGGGGCAAAGAAAGCTTTCCTGTATGCTTCATCAAACACAGGCCTGATGAAATTTGCTGGAGAGAGATTTGAGAAAGTATAGCAGACTGCCGAGGATGGATTGTATATTAATTTAATAATGACAGGAATTCCATAGAAATAGCAGGAATCAAGTCAATAAATGACATTTCTCGATCCTTGTCAGTAAAAGGTCATTCTTCACAGCCCACATTAAATAGTAAAATTATTTCAGGAAGATCACTTGCTAGCATTTAGCCTGTCCTAGGTGGTCCCTGTCAGTTTAATTTCCCTTTTAGTATAGATTATATTCAAGAGGTTATATTGAGTATCATCTGTATTTCTTTCCCTTCACCCTCTTACATTTCTCACTAGTACCAATTTGTTCGCACGGTTGCATTAAGTCTTTTCTCTTGATAAAATATGGGCTCATGAATGGGTGTTGACTTTTGTCAATGCTTTTTCAGCCTCTAATGAGATGATCATGTGAGGGTTTTTTTTTGTTTGTTTGTCTGTTTTTGAGTTTGTTTATATCATGGATTATATTGATGGATTCCTATATATTGAACCATTCTTTCATCTCGGCGATGAAGCCTAATTGACCGTGGTGAATGGTCATTTTGATGTGTTCTTGGTTTTGGTTTGTGAGAATTTTGTTGAGTATTTTTGCATCAATATTCATGAGGGAAATTGGTTAGAATTTCTCTTTCTTCATAGGGTCTTTGTTTGGTTTAGGCATGAGCATAATTGTAGCTTCATAGAATAAATTGTGTAAAGTTCCTTCTGTTACATTTTTTTGTGGAATAGTTTGAAGAATATTGGTTTAGGCCAATATTAGACCTTCTTTGAAGGTCTGATAGAATTTTGTACTAAATTCATCTGGTCCTGGGCTTTTATTGCTGGGAGACTTTCCCCCTCATTTTATTAAATTGGGTATTTCTTATTTACATTTGAAATATTATTTCTTTCCAGGTTTCCTGTCCATCAGCCCTTGCCCTTTCCCCTCCCCTGCTCTATGGGTGTTCTCCACACCAACCACCCCCATTACTGCCCCTAACAGTCCCATACACTGGGGGTCCAACCTTGGCAGGACCAAGGGCTTCCCCTTCCACTGGTGCCCCTCAAGGCTATTCACTGATAAACATGCAGTTGGAGTCCAGCGTTAGTCCATGTATAGTCTTTGGTTAGTGGTTTAGTCCCTGGAAGCTCTGGTTGTTGGGATGTTGTTCTTATTGGGTCTCAAGCCCCTTCAGCTATTTCATTCTTTTCTCTAATTCCTCCAACGGGGATCCTGTTCTCAGTTCAGTGGTTTGCTGCTGGCAATGACCTCTATACTTGTTATGTGCTGACTATGTCTCTCAGGATTGACCTGTATCCAGTTCCTGTCAGCATGCACTTCTTAGCTTCATCCATCTTATCTAGTTTTGGTTGATATATATAATGTGGGCCACATGTGGGGCAGGTTTGAATGGCGGTTCCTTCAGTTTCTGCTCTAAACTTTGCCTGGTTGGCTGACTTTTAATGACTGCTTCTATTTCTTCAGGGGTAATGGGACTCTTTATATGCTTTATCTGATCCTGATTTAACTTTGGTGCCTGGTATCTGTCTAGAAAATTCTTTATTTCTTCCAGATTTTCCAGTTTTGTTTCGGACAGGTTTTTTAGTAGGGTCTGTTAGATTTTTGAATTTCTTCAGGTTTTGTTGTCATGCTGGCCTTTTAATTTTTGCTTTCTGATTTTGTTAATTTGGATACTACCTCTGTGTCCTTTATGGCTAAGTGTTGATCTACCCTATTCATTTTCTCACAGAATCATCTCCTGGTTTGTGGGAATATTTGTATAGTTCTTTTTGTTTCTGTTTGTTTGAGTTCAGCCCTGAATTTGATAATTTCCTGCCTGCTAATCCTCTTCGGTGTATTTGCTTCTTTTTGTTCTACAGCTTTCAAGTTTTTGGTCAAGCTCCTAATGTATTCTCTGTCCTATTTCTTTTTTGATTTACTCAGAGATATTTGTTTTCCTCTTAGCACTGCTTTCATTGTGTCCCATAAGTTTTGGTACATTGTGCCTTCTTTTCATTAAATTCTAAACAGTATGTAACTTTTTTATTTTTTTCCTGCCCAAGTTATCATTGAATAGGGTGTTTTTTAATTTCTATGTTTATGTGGTTTTTCTCTTATGTTTTTTCATTGTTGTTATTGAAGATCAACCTTAGTCCAGGCTGATTTGACATGATACATGGGATTATTCAATGTTCTTGTATCTATTGAGGCCTGTTTGTGACCGATTACATGGTCCATTTTGGAGAAGGTTTCATGAGGTGCTTAGAAGTTATGTTCTTTTGTTTGAGGATGAAATGTTTATAGATATTTGTTAATCCCATTTGGTTATAAATTCCAATAATTTCATAGAGCTTTCTTTAGTTTCTGTTTTTATGATCTGTTCATTCATGATATTTGGGTGTTGAAGTCTCCCATTATTATTCCATTTGGTGCAATATATGCTATGAGCTTTAGTAAAGTTTATTTTATGATCGCATGTTTCTGCCCTTGCATTTGGAGCATAGATTTTCAGAACTGACAGTTCATCTTGGTAGATTTTACTTTGATGAGTATGAAGTGTCTTTCCTTACCTTTATTGATATCTTTTAGTTGAAAGCTGATTTTATTTGATATTAGAATGAGTACTCCAGCTTGTTTCTTGGAACCCTTAGTTTGGAAATTTTTTTCTCACCCTTTTACTCTTAGGTAGTTTCTGTCTTTGTCACTGATGTGTATTTCCTCTATGCAGCAAAATGTTGGGTCCTCTCTACCCACCTCATCTGTTAGTCTATGTCTTTTTATTGTGGAATTGAGTCCATTGATATTGAAACATATTAGGAACAAATGATTGTTTTTTCCTGCTATTTTTATTGTTAGAGTTGAAATTATGTTTGTGTGTGTACCTTCTTTTAAGTTAGTTGCAATTAGATTACTTTTGTGCTGTCTCATGCATGTACTTTCTCTCCTTGTGTTGTAGTTTTCCATCTATTATCCTTTTTATGGATGGGTTTGTGAAAAGATGCTATGTAAATTTGGTTTTTTCATGAAATATCTTTGCTTCTCCATATATGTTAATTGTGATTTTTGCTGTGTATAGTAGCCTGGGCTGGCATTTCTGTTCTCTTAGTGTCCATATGGCATCTTCCCCTGATCTTGCTTTCACAGTCTCTGGTGAGAAATCTGGTGTGATTCTGATAGAACTGCCTTTATGTGTTATTTCACATTTTCCCCTTTGTGCTTTTAATATTCTTTGTTTTGTGCATTTGGTGTTTTAATTATTATATGACAGAAGGAGTTTCTTTTCTGGTCCAGTCTATTTGGAATTCTGTAGGCTTCTTCTATGTTCATGGTCATCTCTTTTCTTAGGTTAGGTTAAGTTTTCTTCTATAATTTTGTTGAAGGTATTAACTATCCCTTTACATTGGGATTTTTTGCTCTCTTCTATACCTTATTACCATTTGGTTTGGTCTTCTTATTGTTTCCTGGATTTCCTGGATTTTTCAGGTAAGGAGCGTTTTACTTTTTGTATTTTCTTTTACTACTGTGTCAATGTTTTTTATGGTATCTTTTGCCACCGAGATTCTCTCCTCTATGTATTGTATTTTGTTGGTGATGCTTGCAGTTATGACTCCTGATCTCCTTCCTAAGTTTTCTATCTCCATAATTGTCTCCCATTGTGGTTTCTTTGTTGTTTTTATTTCCAGTTTTAAATCCTGTTTTGTTGAATTCCTTCACCTCTTTGGCTGAGTGATTTTAAATCCAAATCTTGCTTTTTTTCCTGTGATTGGGTATCTGCGACTTGCTGTACTGGGAGAACTTTGTGTTGATGATGCCAAGTAGCCTTGGTTTCTGTTGCTTATATTCTGCATTCCTTTTGCCACCTGATTATCTCTAGTTCTACCTGCCCTTGCTGTCTCTGACAAGAAACTGTCTCTTCTCTGATTCTGGTTGTGTCACAACTCATCAGCATTCACATCTCTCTGTGATACCTGTGATTCTGGGATCCTGTGATCTTGAGTGCCTTTTGTATCAGAGCTATTGATAATCAAGCTTTCTTAGGGTGTTGCAGGGTGGGTGGGGAGGCAGAGCCCTGGCTTTGCTTCAGGCACAGTTGCAAGCTGTAGTGAACTGGTGATCTGGCTGGGCGGTGGTTCGTGTTTTCCTGGTTCATGTGGTGTTTCCAGTTATGGGGGTTGTTCAGAAAGCTGTTGTGGCCTCAGTTGAGATCTTGAGAGTGTCAGAGCTCCAGTGTTTCTAGTTGTGTCTTGTCTCCTGGGAGTCAAGCTTCCTCTGTGATCCTGTTATCCTGGGCACTTCTGAGCAGCTGGGAGTCAAGCCTCTTCTGGGTTTTGTGGGACTGTGATCCTTGGCCTTTTAGAGCACATGGGAGTGGAGCTTCCCCTGGGTATTGTGGGACTGGGTGTGAAACCAGCGCCCAAGGTCTGTTCAGAGCCTGTGACGAAGGTCTGTTCAGTGCAGTAATTCAGACTGGAAGGGACCTGTGTCACTGACTGTGTAAGTGTTCCTGCATCCCTGGATCTGGGGTACCTAAATACTCTGGGTGTTGGGACAGTTGTTGTAGCCTCCTTACCTGAGCTTCTGGGTATGTTAGAGAAACTGGGTTTTGAATTTCCTCTGGGTGTTGTGAGACTGGGTGTGAAACCAGCGCCCGAGTCTGCACAGAGCCCTGTATCCTTTATTGAATGTAGAGTTATTAGACCTCTTATAATGAGATATTAAGTTGAGATTACTAACTCACAATTAATTAGTTATTGAGTTAGGCTGTGCTTTCTATTTCCCTTCCAAACTGCCACAATATTTTATAAGTTATGGTGATTTAATAACCTTTTAAGAGCCTTCAACATCTGTTCTGTATTATGTTCAAAATATCTGTGCAAGTAAAGCATTTGATGGTGTTAGGAAACTTTGTTGGCTTTGGAGACTTGGAAAGTTCTTGGAAATTCAGACACAAGTAACTCATCTTTATTTTCAAAAAATAAAAAGGAGAATGGAAAGTGTTGAGGGCCAGCATAATCCAAGGAGGTTTTTCATATCCCAACGTATGGATAAGAAACATAGTTCCATCTTTAAAACCAGAAATATGTTTGGCAAAAGTAGTTGTGGTCAGGTAACAGGTTTTTTTTTTAAAATCTATGCCTGCACATCTTTATAACCCAACTTTCCTTATGCTAATGTGCTATACATACCAGTTTCAAGAGAGAATTTTCCCACACTGCATACATGCCATGTTCTACTTGTGTAACGTTGATTGTTTAGTCTCTTCTTATTTTGTCATGCTTTTCTATTTATTTACTTTTATTTACCTATAAATGAATCAATCTAATGAGCTACCAGCCTATCTATCTATCTATCTATCTATCTATCTATCTATCTATCTAATCATTTATCTTCTATCATGTACTTATCTAATGCTGTACTTCATAATAAATTTACTTGGTGTAAGTTATAAGTGGGTGCAAGATTTTCTGCCATAAATTTTTAATGTACATGTTCTTAACACATCACTCTTTCATGTTAGTTATTACCACTGAAGAATGACCTTCTGGCCAAAGTTAAACATAGTTAAAGTGTCCTTATTAATTAATTAATTAATTTATTTATTTATTTATTTATTTATTCATTCATTCATTCATTTATATATTTATCTTTTTACTGATTTTTAATTTTATTGGATATATTTCTTTACTTATATTTCAAACGTTATTCTCCTTCTCAGTTTCCTATACATAAGCCCCCAACCCCTCCCCTTCCCCTCACCCATACTGGTTTTCCCCCTATACATCCCTCTTATTGCTACTCCCATATTCCCATGCACTGGGGATCTAACCTTGGCAGGATCAAGCACTTTCCCTTCCACTGGTGCACAACAAGGCTCTTCTCTGCTACATATGCATTTGGAGCCCTGGGTCAATCCATTTATAGTATTTCAGTAGTGGTTTATTCCCTGGAAGTTCTGGTTGGTTGACATTGTTGTTTTTATGGGGTTGTAAGCTCCTTCAAGTATTTCAGAACTTCCTCTAATTCCCCTGAAGTGGGTCCTATTCTAAGTTTGGGGATTTGCTGCTACCATTGATCTCTGTATTGGACATGCTCTGGATGTATCTGTCAGGAGAGATCTACATCCAGTCCCTTTCAGCATGCATTTTCTAGCTTCATCAATCTTATCTAGTTTTGGTGGCTGTATAAATATGGGCCAAATGTGGGTCGGGATCTGAATGGCCATTCCTTGTGTCGCTGTTCTAAACTCTGCTTCCATATCCCCTCCTATGGATTTTTACCCCTTTTAAGAAGCACTGGTAGTATCCTACTTTCTGTCATCCTTCTTGAGCTTCCTGTTGTCTGCGGATTGTATCTTGTGCTATTCGAGCATTTTGGCTAATATCTCCTTATCAATGAATGCATACCAAGTGTTTTTTTCTATGATTGAGTAACCTCACTCAGGAAGATATTTTCTAGTTCATTCTATGTGCGTATGGATTTCATGAAGTCATTGTATTGGATAGTTGAGTAGTATACTATTCTGTGTATGTACCACATTTTTTGAATCCATTCATCTGTTGAAGGGCATCTGGGTGCTTTCCATCTTCTGGCTATTATAAATAAGGCTGCTATGAACATAGTGGTATGTGTGTCTTTGTTGTATGTTGGACATCTTTTGGGTATATGCACAAGAGAGGTATATCTGGGTCCTCAGGTAAAGGAATGTCCAATTTTCTGGAGAACCTCCAGACTGATATCCAGAGTGGTTGTACCAGTTTGCCATCCCACCAACCCTGGGGAAGTGTTCCTCTTTCTCCACATCTTTGCCAGCATTTCCTGTCACCTGAGTTTTTGATCTTAGCCATTTTGACAATTGTGAGGTGGAATCTCAGGCTTGTTTTGATTTGCATTTCCCTGATGACTAAGGATTCAGAACAATTCTTTAGGTGCTTTCTAGATATTCGATAATTCTCGTCCAAGAATGTTTTGTTTAGCTGTGTACCCCATTTTTTAATAGTGTTATTTGGCTCTCTGGGGTCTAACTTCTTGAGGTCTTTGTCTATTTTGGATATTAGACTTCTATCAGATGTAGGATTATTAAAGATCTTTTCCCAATCTGTTGGTTGCCGTTTTGTCCTAATGGCAGTATCTTTTGCTTTACAAAAACTATGCGCTGAGACACCGCCAGAACCTGAAGGGACAGACCGGATAAACAGTTCTCTGCACCCAAATCCCGTGGGAGGGAGAGCTAAACCTACAGAAAGGTACACACGCCTGGGAAAGCAGAAGAGACTGCACTCTGCACACATCTCTGACGCCAGAGGAAAACACCAAATGCCATCAGGAACCCTGGTGCACGTAGGCTCCCAGAAACAGCAGCACAGATCTTCCTCGTTGCTGTGGATGCAGAGAACTCATAGGCAGCCCCACACGAGCAAACTTGAGCCTCGGGACCACAGGTAAGACCAACTTTTCTGCTGCAAGAGACCTGCCTGGTGAACTCAGGACACACAGAGGCAAAATTCCTCTAGGACTGGGCACTTCCAGTGTTTACCGGGAGTCCCAAACCCGCGGATTCCAGCCCGCAGCAGCTCTCTGCTCTCAAACCTTGTGGGAGAGGCCTCACTGCCTGGTCAGGTGGGCACTCCTGAGGCTGCAGAGCTGAAGAGACCACCAACACAGCCCACCCCTGCCCACATCCCTGGCCCAAGAGGAAACTGTATATGGCCTCTGGGTTCCCGTGGGGGAGGGCCCAGGAGCGGCAGGACCCCTGTGCCTGAGACACCACCGGAACCTGAAAGGACAGACCAGATAAACAGTTCTCTGCACCAAAATCCCGTGGGAGGGAGAGCTAAACCTACAGAGAGGCAGACACGCCTGGGAAACCAGAAGAGACTGCACTCTGCACACATCTCTGACGCCAGAGGAAAACACCAAAAACCATCTGGAACCCTGGTGCATGGAGGCTCCCAGAAAAGGCAGTTGCTGCTGCCATGAGATCTTGTAGGCAGCACCCCACGAGCAAACATGAGCCTTGGGAACACATGTAAGACCAACTTTTCTGCTGCAAGTGGCCTGCCTGGTGAACACCAGACACAGGCCCACAGGAACAGCTGAAGGCCTGTAGATAGGAAAAACTACACGCCCGAAAGCAGAACACTCTGTCCCCATAACTGGCTGAAAGAAAACAGGAAAACAGGTCTACAGCACTCCTGACACACAGGCTTATAGGACAGTCTAGCCACTGTCAGATATAGCAGAACAAAGTAACACTAGAGATAATCTGATGGCGAGAGGCAAGCACAGGAACCCAAGCAACAGAAACCAAGACTACATGGCATCATCGGAGCCCAATTCTCCCACCAAAGCAAACACGGAATATACAAACACACCAGAAAAGTATGATCTAGTTTCAAAATCATATTTGATCATGATGCTGGAGGACTTCAAGAAAGACGTGAAGAACTCCCTTAGAGAACAAGTAGAAGACTACAGAGAGGAATCGCAAAAATCCCTGAAAGAATTCCAGGAAATCATAAATAAACAAGTAGAAGCCCATAGAGAGAAGTCACAAAAATCCCTGAAAGAATTCCAGGAAAACACAATCAAACAGTTGAAGGAATTAAAAATGGAAATAGAAGCAATCAAGAAAGGACACATGGAAACAACCCTGGATATAGAAAACCAAAAGAAGAGACAAGGAGCTGTAGATATGAGCTTCATCAACAGAATACAAGAGATGGAAGAGAGAATATGAGAAGCAGAAGATTCCATAGAAATCATTGACCCAACTATCAAAGATAATGTAAAGCGGAAAAAGCTACTGGTCCAAAACATACAGGAAATCCAGGACACAATGAGAAGATCAAACCTAAGGATAATAGGTATAGAAGAGAGTGAAGACTCCCAGCTCAAAGGACCAGTAAATATCTTCAACAAAATCGTAGAAGAAAACTTCCCTAACTTAAAAAAAGAGATACCCATAGGCATACAAGAAGCCTACAGAACTCCAAATAGATTGGACCAGAAAAGAAACAACTCCTGTCACATAATAGTCAAAACACCAAACGCACAAAATAAAGAAAGAATATTAAAAGCATTAAGGGAAAAAGGTCAAGTAACATATAAAGGCAGACCTATCAGAATTACACCTAACTTTTCACCAAAGACTATGAAAGTCAGAAGATCCTAGACAGATGTCATACAGACCCTAAGAGAACACAAATGCCAGCCCAGGTTACTGTATCCTGCAAAACTCTCAATTAACATAGATGGAGAAACCAAGATATTCCATGACCAAACCAAATTTACACAATATCTTTCTACAAATCCAGCACTACAAAGGATAATAAATGGTAAAGCCCAACATAAGGAGGCAAGCTATGCCTAGAAGAAACAAGAAACTAATCGTCTTGGCAACAAAACAAAGAGAAGAAAAGCACAAAAACATAACCTCATATCCGCATATGAATATAACAGGAAGCAATAATCACTATTCCTTAATATCTCTCAACATCAATGGCCTCAACTCCCCAATAAAAAGACATAGGTTAACAAACTGGATACGCAACGAGGACTCTGCATTCTGCTGCCTACAGGAAACACACCTCAGAGACAAAGACAGACACTACCTCAGAGTGAAAGGCTGGAAAACAACTTTCCAAGCAAATGGTCAGAAGAAGCAAGCTGGAGTAGCCATTCTAATATCAAATAAAATCAATTTTTAATTATAAGTCATCAAAAAAGATAAGGAAGTACACTTCATATTCATCAAAGGAAAAATCCACCCAGATGAACTGTCAATCCTAAATATCTATGCCCCAAATACAAGGGCACCTACATATGTAAAAGAAACCTTTCTAAAGCTCAAAACACACATTGCACCTCACACTATAAGAGTAGGAGACTTCAACACCCCACTCTCATCAATGGACAGATCATGGAAACAGAAATTCAACAGAGACGTAGACAGACTAAGAGAAGTCATGAACCAAAAGGACTTAACAGATATTTATAGAACATTCTACCCTAAAGCAAAAGGATATACCTTCTTCTCAGCTCCTCATGGTACTTTCTCCAAAATTGACCATATAATTGGTCAAAAAACAGGCCTCAACAGGTACAGAGAGATAGAAATAATCCCATGCGTGCTATCGGACCACCACGGCCTAAAACTGGTCTTCAATAACAATAAGGGAAGAATGCCCACATATACGTGGAAATTGAACTCAATGATAACCTGGTCAAGGAAGAAATAAAGAAAGAAATTAAAGACTTTTTAGAATTTAATGAAAATGAAGGTACAACATACCCAAACTTATGGGGCACAATGAAAGCTGTGCTAAGAGGAAAACTCATAGCGCTGAGTGCCTGTAGAAAGAAAAAGGAAAGAGCATGTGTCAGCAGCTTGACAGCACACCTAAAAGCTCTAGAACAAAAAGAAGCAAATCAACCCATGAGGAGTAGAAGCCAGGAAATAATCAAACTCAGAGCTGAAATCAACCAAGTAGAAACAAAAAGGATCATAGAAAGAATCAACAGAACCAAAAGTTGGTTCTTTGAGAAAATCTACAAGATAGATAAACCCTTAGCCAGACTAACGAGAGGACACAGAGTGTGTGTCCAAATTAACAAAATCAGAAATGAAAAGGGAGACATAACTACAGATTCAGAGGAAATTCAAAAAATCATCAGATCTTGCTATAAAAGCCTATATTCAACAAAACTTGAAAATCTGCAGAAAATGGACAATTTCCTAGACAGATACCAGGTATGGAAGTTAAATCAGGAACAGAAAAACCAGTTAAACAACCACATAACTCCTAAGGAAACAGAAGCAGTCATTAAAGGTCTCCCAAGCAAAAAGAGCCCAGGTCCAGACAGGTTTAGTGCAGAATTCTATCAGACCTTCATCGAAGACCTCATACCAATATTATCCAAACTATTCCACAAAATCGAAACAGGTGGAGCACTACTGAATTCCTTCTATGAAGCCACAATTACTCTTATACCTAAAACATACAAAGAGCCAACAAAGAAAGAGAACTTCAGACCAATTTCCCTTATGAATATCGATGCAAAAATACTCAATAAAATTCTGGCAAACCGAATCCAAGAGCACATCAAAACAATCATCCACCATGATCAAGTAGGCTTCATCCCAGGCATGCAGGGATGGTGTAATATATGGAAAACCATCAACGTGATCTATTATATAAACAAACTGAAAGAACAAAACCACATGATCATTTCATTAGATGCTGAGAAAGCATTTGCCAAAATTCAACACCTCTTCATGATAAAAGTCCTGGAAAGAATAGGAATTCAAGGCCCATACCTAAACATAGTAAAAGCCATATACAGCAAACCAGTTGCTAACATTAAACTAAATGGAGAGAAACTTGAAGCAATCCCACTAAAATCAGGGACTAGACAAGGCTGCCCACTCTCTCCCTACTTATTCAATATAGTTCTTGAAGTTCTAACCAGAGGAATCAGACAACAAAAGGAGGTCAAGGGGATACAGATCAGAAAAGAAGAAGTCAAAATATCACTATTTGCAGATGATATGATAGTATATTTAAGTGATCCCAAAAGTTCCACCAGAGAACTACTAAAGCTGATAAAGAACTTCAGCAAAGTGGCTGGATATAAGATTAACTCAAATAAATCGGTAGCCTTCCTCTACACAAAAGAGAAACAAGCCGAGAAAGAAATTAGGGAAACGACAACCTTCATAATAGACCCAAATAATATAAAGTACCTCGGTGTGACTTTAACCAAGCAAGTAAAAGATTTGTACAATAAGAACTTCAAGACTCTGAAGAAAGAAATTGAAGAAGTCCTTAGAAGATGGAAAGATCTCCCATGCTCATGGATTGGCAGGATTAATATAGTAAAAATGGCCATTTTACCAAAAGCAATCTACAGATTCAATGCAATCCCCATCAAAATACCAATCCAATTCTTCAAAGAGTTAGACAGAACAATTTGCAAATTCATCTGGAATAACAAAAAACCCAGGATAGCTAAAACTATCCTCAACAATAAAAGGACTTCAGGGGGAATCACTATCCCTGAACTCAAGCAGTATTACAGAGCAATAATGATAAAAACTGCATGGTATTGGTACAGAGACAGACAGATAGAAAAATGGAACAGAATTGAAGACCCAGAAATGAACCCACACACCTATGGGCACTTGATTTTTGACAAAGGAGCCAAAACCATCAAATGGAAAAAAGATAGCATTTTCAGCAAATGGTGCTGCTTCAACTGGAGGTCAACATGTAGAAGAATACAGATTGATCCATGCTTATCACCCTGTACAAAGCTTAAGTCCAAGTGGATCAAGGACCTCCACATCAAACCAGACACACTCAAACTAATAGAAGAAAAACTAGGATCTGGAACACATGGGCACTGGAAAAAATTTCCTGAACAAAACACCAATGGCTTATGCTCTAAGATCAAGAATCGAAAAATGGGATCTCATAAAACTGCAAAGATTCTGTAAGACAAAGGACACTGTGGTTAGGACAAAACGGCAACCAACAGATTGGGAAAAGATCTTTACCAATCCTACAACAGATAGAGGCCTTATATCCAAAATATACAAAGAACTCAAGAAGTTAGACCGCAGGGAGAAAAATAATCCTATTAAAAAATGGGGTTCAGAGCTAAACAAAAAATTCACAGCTGAGGAATGCCGAATGGCTGAGAAACAACTAAAGAAATGTTCAACATCTTTAGTCATAAGGGAAATGCAAATCAAAACAACCCTGAGGTTTCACCTCACACCAGTGAGAATGGCTAAGATCAAAAACTCAGGTGACAGCAGATGTTGGCGAGGATGAGGAGAAAGAGGAACACTCTTCCATTGTTGTTGGGATTGCAGACTGGTACAACCATTCTGGAAATCAGTCTGGAGGTTCCTCAGAAAATTGGACATTGAACTGCCTGAGAATCCATCTATACCTCTCTTGGGCATATACCCAAAAGATGCCCCAACATATAAAAAAGACACATGCTCCACTATGTTCATTGCAGCCTTATTTATAATAGCCAGAAGCTGGAAAGAACCCAGATGCCCTTCAATAGAGGTATGGATACAGAAAATGTGGTACATCTACACAATGGAATATTACTCAGCTATCAAAAACAATGACTTTATGAATTTCTTAAGCAAATGGTCGGAACTGGAAAATATCATCCTGAGTGAGGTAACCCAATCACAGAAAAACACACATGGTATGCACTCATTGATAAGTGGCTATTAGCCCAAATGCTTGAATTACCCTAGATGCCTAGAAAAAATGAAACTCAAGACACATGATCAAAATGTGAATGCTTCACTCCTTCTTTAAAAGGGGAACAAGAATACTCTTGGCAGGGAATAGAGAGGCCAAGATTAAAACAGACACAGAAGGAACACCCATTCGGAGCCTGCCCCACACATGGCCCATAAATAGACAGCCACCCAATTAGACAAGATGGATGAAGCAAAGAAGTGCAGGCCGACAGGAGCCGGATGTAGATCTCTCCTGAGAGACACAGCCAGAATACAACAAACACAGAGGCATATGTCAGCAGCAAACCTCTGAATTGAGAATAGGACCCCCGTTGAAGGAATCAGAGAAAGAACTGGAAGAGTTTGAAGGGGCTCGAGACCCCATATGTACAATAATGCCAAGAACCAGAGCTTCCAGGGTCTAAGCCACTACCTAAAGACTATACATGGACTGACTGTGGAATGTGACTTCATAGGTAGCAATGAATATCTAGTAAGAGCACCAGTGGAAGGGGAAGCCCTGGGTCCTGCTAAGACTGAACCCCCAGTGAACTAGATTGTTGGGGGGAGGGAGACAAGGGGGGGAGGATTGGGAAGGGAACACTCATAAAGAAGGGGAGGGGGGAGGGGGTTGTTTGCCCAGAAACCGGGAAAGGGAATAACACTCGAAATGTATATAAGAAATACTCAAGTTAATAAAAAAATGCACAAGGTATCGGACTCTGGCCTATACACCTGTGGTCACAAGTATACATCTGTACATGCCCATAAATACACGTATACACACACACACACACACACACACACACACACACACACACACACACACACACACGAAAATACTATGTTGGGACTGGAATAACACCGTTTTCTTAGGAGTTGGATGTTCAAAGCATTGGTCTGAAGAGCATGCTCATATTTATTTCCTCTGAAATAATAAAGAGATTTTAATTTCAGGAGACAATGCTGACATTTCACTAGATTTTAAATTATGTGAAATCAATTTAGGTAACCAAGATGGTTCATTACAAACAAGGAATAAAAAAAAAACAACTTTGAAGTTTTGTGATGTCCCATTTGTCGATTCTTGATCTTAGAGCGTGAGCCATTGGTGTTTTCTTCCAAAAGATTTCCCCAGGGCCCATGTATTTGAGACTCTTCCCATTTTTCTTCTATTAGTTTGAGTGTATCTGGTTTGATGTTGAGGTACTTGATCCACTTGGACTTAAGCTTTGTACATGGTGATAAGAATGGATTGACCTGCATTCTTTTACATGCTGACCTCCAGTTGAACCAGCACCATTTGTTGAAAATGCTATCTTTTTTCCATTGGATGGTTTTAGCTTCTTTCTTAAAGTTCAAGTGACCATAGGTTTGTATGTTCATTTCTGTGTCTTCAATTCTGTTCCACTGATCTATCTGCCTGTCTCTGTACCAATACCATACAGTTTTTATGACTAATGCTCTGAAATACTGCTTGAAGTCAGGGATGTTGAGTCCCCCAGAAGTTCTTTTATTATTGAGGACAGTTTTCGCTATCCTGGGTTTTTTTTTATTCCAGATGAATTTGCAAATTGCCTTTTGTATCTCTATAAAGAATTGAGTAGGACTTTTAATGGGGACTGCATTGAATCTGTAGATTGCTTTTGGCAAAATGGTCATCTCTACTATGTTAATCCTGCCAATCCATCAACATGGAAGATCTTTCCATCTTCTGAGATCTTCCTTACTGTCTTTCTTCAAAGACTCGTAGTTCTTTGTCATACAGATTGTTCACTTGCTTGGTTAAAGTCACACCAAGATATTTTATATTATTTGGGACTACTGTGAAGAGTGTCATTTCCCTAATTACTTTCTCAGCCTGTTTATCCTTTGAGTAGAGGAAGGCTATTGATTTGTTTGAATTAATATTGTGCCCGACACTTTTCTGAAGTTGTTTATCAGGTTAACTATTTCTCTGGTGGAACTTTTGGGGTCACTTAAGTACACTATCAAATCATGTGCAACGGGTCATTCTGATATCTTCTCCTTTTAATTTGTATCTCTTTGACCTCGTTTCAGTGTCTGATTGCTCTGGCAATGACTTCAAGTACTATATTGAATAAGTAGGGAGAGAGTGGGAAGCCTTGTCTAGTCCCTGATTTTAGTGGGATTGCTTCAAGTTTCTCTGCATTTCATCTGTTATTAGCTACTGGTTTGCTTTTACTAAGTTTTGATCTGGGCCTTGGATTTCTGATCTTTCCAGGACTTTTATGATGAAGGGGTGTTGAATTTTATCAAATGCTTTCTCAGCATCAATTGAAATGACCATGTGGTTCTTATCTTTGAGTTTCTTTATATAGTTGATTACATTGATGGATTTTTTTATTAAACCATTCCTGCATCCCTGGGATGAAGCCTACTTGATCATGAGGGATGATTGATTTGAGGTCTTCTTGGATTCGGTTTGTAAGAATTTTATTGAGTATTTTTGCATCAATATTCGTAAGAGAAATTGGCCTGAAATTCTCTTTCTTTGTTGGGTCTTTGTGTGGTTTTGGTAAAAGAATAATTGTGGCTTCATAGAAGGAATTTCTTAGAGCTCCATCTGTTTCTATTTTGTGGAATAGTTTGGACAGTGTTGGTATGAGTTCTTCTGTGAAGGTCTGAGAGTATTTTTCACTGAACTCATCTGGACCTGGGCTCTTATTGGTTGGGAGACTTTTAATACCTGTATCTATTTCTTTTTTTTTCTTTCTTTTTTTTTTTTTTTGAGCTGGGGACCGAACCCAGGGCCTTGCGCTTGCTAAGCAAGCGCTCTACCACTGAGCCAAATCCCCAACCCCCTGTATCTATTTCTTTAGGAATTATGGGATTGTTTTATTTGTTCTTGATTTAAAATGCTATGTAGTATCTGTCTAGAAATTGTCCATTTCCTCCAGATTTTCCAGTTTTGTTGTATATAGGCTTTTGTAGTAGGATCTGATGTATTTTTTTAAATTTCTTCAGATTCTGTTGTTATGTCTCCCTTTTCATTTCTGATTTTGTTAATTTGGATGCATTGTTTTTGACCTCTCGTTAGTCTGGCTAAGGGCTTGTCTATCACATTAATTTTCCCAAAGAATCTGCTGTTGGTTTTATTGATTCTTTTTATAGTCCTTTTCATTTCTGCTTGGTTGATTTCAGCTCTGAGTTTGATTATTTCCTGACTTCTACTCCTCTTGGGTTTATTTATTTCTTTTTGTTCTAGAGCTTTTAGGTGTGTTGTCAAGCTGTTGACATATGCTCTTTCCTGTTTCTTTTTGCAGGTACTCTGAGCTATGGGTTTTCCTCTTAGTACTGCTTTCCTTGTGTCACATAAGTTTGGGAATGTTGTTTCTTCATTTTCATTATATTCTAAGAAGTCTTTAATTTCTTTCTTTTTTTCTTTGCTGACCAAGTTGTTACTGAGTAGAACATTGTTCAACTTCCATGTGTCTGTGGAGTTTCTGTAATTACTGTTTTTATTGAAGACCAGTCTTAGAGCGTGGAGCTCTGATAGGATGCATGGGATTATTTCTATGTTTGTTGAGGCCTGTTTTATGACCGATTATATGTTCAGTTTTATATATATATATATATATATATATATATATATATATATATATATATATATATATATATATATGTTCAGTTTTAGAGAAGGTTCCATGAGGTGCTGAGCAGAAGGTATATCCTTTTGTTTTAGGACAGAATGTTCTATAAACATCTTTTAAATCCATTGGGTTTATAACGTTTGTTAGTTTCTCTATGTCTCTGTTTAATTTCTTTTCCCATGATCTGTCCAGTGATGAGAGTGGGGTGTTGAAATCTGCTACTATTATCATGTGACATGCAATGTGTAATTTGAGTTTAGTAAGGTTACTTTTATGAATGTTAGTGCCCTTGCATTTGGAGCACAGATATTTAGGATTGAGAGGTCATCTTGGTTGGTTTTTCCTTTGATTTATATGAAATGTACTTCCTTATCTTTTTTAATGACTTTTGGGTTTAAGTCAATTTCATTTGATATTAGAATGGCAACTCCAGCTTGTTTCTTCATGCTATTTGCTTGGAAATTTTTTTTACAGCCATTAATTCTGGGGTAGTGTCTGTCTTTGTCTCTGAGATGTGTTCCCTGCTTGCTGCAAAATGCTGCCTCCTCTTTCTGTATCCAGTTTTCTAATCTATGTCTTTTTATTGGGGATTTAAGACTGTTGATATTGAAATATATTAAGAAATAGGGAATGTCGCTTCCTGTTATTTTTGTTGTTAGAGGTGGAATTTTGTTTGTTTGTCTCTATTTTGGTGTCCTTGAAAGTAAATTATATTCTTGCTTTCTGTACGGTGTAGGTTTGCTCCTTGTGTTAGAGTTTTCCATCTAATATCTTTGTAAGGCTGGATTTGTAGAAAGATATTGTGTAAATTTGGTTTTGTAATGGAATATCTTGGTTTCTCCATCTATGCTAATTGAAAGTTTTGCTGGATACAGTAACTTGGGCTGGCATTTGTATTTTCTTAGGGTCTGTATGACATCTCTCCAAGATCTTTTGACTTTCATAGTCTCTGGTGAGAAGTCTGGTTTAATTCTGATAGGTACGCCTTTATATATTTCTTGACCTTTTTCCCATACTGCTTTTAATGTTCTGTCTTTGTTTTGTGCATTTGGTGCTTTAACTATTATGTAACTGGAGGAATTTCTCTTCTGGTCCAATCTATTTGGAGTTCTGTAGGCTTCTTTTGTTATTAGCATCTCTTTCTTTAGGTTAGAGAAGTTTTCATCTATAATGTTGTTGCATATATTTACTGGCCCTTGAAATTGGGACTCTTCATGTTTTCTATACTTATTATCCTTAGGTTTGATCTTCTCATTTTGTCCTGCAATTCCTGTATGTTTTGGACTAGGACCATTTTGTGTGTTATTTTATCTTTGACAATTGTGTCACTGTTTTCTATGGTTTTCTATATCCAGGGTGGTCTCCCTTTGTGCTTTCCTTATTCTTTCTATTTCCATTTTCAATTCCTTCATCTGTTTGATTGTGGTTTCCTATAATTCTTTCCAGGATTTTTGTGTTTCCTCTCTAAGGGCTTCTACTTGTTTACTTGTGTTTCCTGCATTTTTCTATCAGAGTTCTTTATGTCTTTCTTAAAGTCCTTCATCATTATCAAAAAATGTGATTTTAAATCTAAATCTTGTTCTTCTGGAGTGTTTTGATATCCAGTATTTTCTTTGGTGGAAGAACTGGGTTCTTTTGATGGCATGTAGTCTTGGATTCTATTTCTTGAGGTTCCTGTACTTGCCTCTAGCAATCGAGTTGTCTCTGGTGTTTGCTTGCTTGGTGTTTCTGAGAGTATCTTGACACTGCTGTATGCCTCTTTGTCAGCACTCTTGTAGAACTGTTTCCTTTCAGCCTTTCCTGAGAACAGGTACTCTGTTTTCAGGTGTGTCAGCCCTCGTTGAGACTATCTTTCAGCTCTAGGTGCGGGCAGGATTCAAAGGGTCCTGCCTCTGATTACTCTTAGGTCCTTGCTCCCAGTGGGCACAGTAACACTATGCGATTCCCTCTTGGGTCTGGACTGTGGCCAGAGTGTAGTTTCCTCTGAGTTCTCAGGAGTGTCCACAATTTTGAGGGCCCTGCTTTCTCCCCCATGGGATTTGTGCAGTGAGCTGTTTGGCCAGTTCAGTTTGGTCCTGGGCACAGAACAGATCTGTGTGTACCCATGGCTGTCTGTTCCTATATCCCTGTTTCCAGAGGCAGTGTGCAGTTTCCCCTTGGTTCATGGATGTGGGCCGAGGTGTGCAGAGTTGACATTCTGTCCTATGGCTTCAGGATGTCTGGACTTCCTGGTTGTCCACTCATTTCTCCACGGGATTTGGGTGCAGGGAACTGTGGAGTGGCTCACTTTCTGGCAGAGCCAGAAATGGGAAGTGCCCTACCCAGAGGACTTCTGCCTCTGTATTTCCTGAATCAAACACGCACGTTCGTTGGTAGCAGTAAAGTGGGTCTTACCTCTGCTCTCGGCTGTGGCAGTGCTTTTGGAGACTGTCTTTCAGCTCCAGCCATGGGCGGGAATCAGAAGATCCTGCCCCTGGTTGTTAGTGTAGGTCCATGCACCCTGCGGACATAGTTGGGATTATGCAATTCTCTCTTGGCTCTGGGCTTTGGGGAGAAGGTATTCTCCTCTGACTTCTCAGGAGTATCCACACTTCTGTGGTTCCAGCTATCTCCCCCTTGAGATTTGGGTGCATGGAGCTGTTTGGTTAGTTCTGTTTGTTCATGGGTGCAGACCAGAACCACAGGTACCGGTGGCTGTCTGTTCCTATATCCCTGTGCCCAGAGGCAGTGTGCAGTTTCCCCTTGGACCAGAGATGTGGGCCAAGGTGTGCAGAGGTGGTAGTCTTCCTTCTGGACTAAGGATGTCTGCACTACTGTGTTGTCTGCTCTCTTGCCTATTTATTTATTTTCATTTACCTCTAAATGAATCAATCTAACAATCAATCAGTCTGTCTGTCTGTCTGTCTATCTATCTATCTATCTATCTATCTATCTATCTATCTATCTATCAAGTACTTATCTAATGCTGTGCTTAATAAATATACTTTTTGAAAGTTATCAGTATGTGCCAGATTTTCTGCCATAAATTTTTTATTTACAGGGTCTTACCACATCAATCTTTCATGTTAGTTATTATCACTGAAGAATGACATGCTGGTCAAAGTCAAACATAGTAAAAGTGTTAAAATTGAGGAATCACTCCCATGAATTTTACTTCACGTGTAGTAGAGAGAACATACACCCAATATTTATTCTCAAGACAGTGATTAGTCAGATAGCCATTAGATTATTATTAGTTCCTCCCACTAGAGACTTGTCATGGAAGTCAGGGTTGTAGTGTGCATTTTCACTAGTGGTCCCTGGTAATAAGTCAAATAGTTCAATGTCTTTCTTTTTCTTCCATATACCTTTATTGAGGAATCTATATACACACATGTATGTATGTATATATGTATGTATGTATGTGTATATGTATGTTGTCATGGCAAATGGAAGAACAGAAATCCACAGGAGCCAACCTGCTTGAGTTACCTATTTAGGCACTTCTTTAAAAACTGTTATTTCACTGTAAATTACCAGAAGATGGAGTGATCCTGGTGCAGTGGAGATTAAACTGAATGAACCCTTACACAACCTTTATCTCTATTCATCTCATTATCTTTATTTCTCTGTCTCAAAAACTCAAACAATTAGTCATTTTCATAAGAAAAGGAAAGAACTGGGTATATAAGACTTCTCACATTCATCATAATAAAGAATATCAGAACTATTTATTATAAAAAGGAGCTGGGATCTATCAACAATAAAGATGCAAATCTAAAGTTTGATTGATCAGAGCAATGTGCTTCTGTGTATAGGTGAAAATGTGTTTCGATTCTTATAAGGTCACAGTATTTTCATCATGTAATGCATATCCGAGCTCAAAATATTAAGCAAGACAATAACTGACCTGGACTCAGCCATGTGGCTTATAACATTGAATGCTTAATGTAATTATTTTCAAAAGCCCAACTTTTCTTGATTCTTCATATGATCCCTATATGCCTTATATTTCCCTAACATTTATGGTCTTCCTCGTAGGCTCTCTAAATTCCCTTCTTTGCAATGAGGTAAGAGCTTCGGAACCTTCTTACATTCATATCTTGCCTGTGCTGAGGTTTTTTTTTTTTTTAAAAATTCTAATAAAGACTCCATGATCCTTAAAAATTTATGTAAAATATTTCTCCATCTTTTGATATATATGTATACATACATATATATCAAGCTCTAAGATCAAGAATCAACAAATGGGATCTCATAAAACTGCAAAGCTTCGGTAAGGCAAAGGACACTGTTGTTAGGACAAAAAGACAACCAACAGATCGGGAAAAGATCTTTACCAATCCTACAACAATAGAGACCTTATATCCAAAATATACAAAGAACTAAAAAAGTTAGAACACAGGGAGACAAATAACCATATTAAAAGATGGGGTTCAGAGCTAAACAAAGAATTCACAGCTGAGGAATGCCGAATGGGTGAGAAACACCTAAAGAAATGTTCAACATCTTTAGTCATAAGGAAAATGCAAATCAAAACAATCCTGAGATTTCACCTCACACCAGTGAGAATGGCTAAGATCAAAAACTCAGGTGTCAGCCAATGCTGCCGAGGGTGTGGAGAGAGAGGAACACTCGTCCTTTGTTGGAGGGATTGCTGACTGGTACAACCATTCTGGAAATCAGTCTGGAGTTTCCTCAGAAAATTGGACATTGAACTACCTGAGGAACCAGCTATACCTCTCTTGGGTATATACTCAAAAGATGCCCCAACACATAAAAAGGACACATGCTCCACTATGTTCATAGCAGCCTCATTTATAATAGCCAGAGGCTGGAAAGAACCCAGATGCAGATGCACTTCAACAGAGGAATGGATACAGAAAATGTGGCACATCTAGACAATTGAATATTACTCAGCTATCAAAAACAATGACTTTATGAAATTCATAGGCAAATGGATGAAACTGGAAAATATCATCCTGAGTGAGGTAACCCAATCACAGAAAAACACACATGATATGCACTCATTGATTAAGTGGCTATTAGCCCAAATGCTTGAATTACCCTAGATGCACAGAATACATGAAACTCAAGAAGGATGACCAAAATGCGAATGCTTCACTCCTTTTTTAAAAGGGGAAAAAGAATACCCTTGGCAGGAAATAGGGAGGCAAAGTTTAGAACAGAGGTAGAAGGAACATCCATTCAGAGCCTGCCCCACATGTGGCCTATACATATACAGCCATCCAATTAGACAAGATGGATGAAGCAAAGAAGTGCAGGCTGACAGGAACCGGATGTATATCTCCTGAGAGACACAGCCAGAATATAGCAAATACATAGGCGAATGTCAGTAGCAAACCACTGAACTGAGAATGGGACCCCCATTGGAAGAATCTTAGAAAGGACTGAAAGAGCTTGAAGGGGCTTGAGACCTCATATGAACAACAATGCCAACCAACCAGAGCTGCCAGGACTAAGCCACTACCCAAAGACTATACATGGACTGTCCCTGGGCTCCAACCTCATAGGTAGAAATGAATAACCTAGTAAGAGCAGTAGTGGAAGAGTAAGCTCTTGGTCCTGCCACGACTGAACCCCCAGTGAACATGATTGTTGGGACAAGGGTGGTAATGTGTGGAGGATGGGGAGGGACACCCATGAGAAAGGGGAAGGGGCAGCATGTCAGTGCCACATATGCCTTTGCCATCTCTTGGGTGCCCTGGTGAAGCCAACAACTGTGAGTACCATTCATTGCTCAAGATATCAGGAGGGAAGAGATTCAGTGGCATGGGGCAGTAACAAAGCAGATAAAGTGGCTCAGGAAATGGCTATACAGGAGCCTATCTTTGTTACAGGCCTGCAAGCCTGCAAGAGACAGCCACTGGGAACTGGGATCGGACTAAAGGGATGGCCTCACTTAGAATGTACAACAGAAGAAAAGGCCCAATTTGCTTAAACGAAAAAAAAAAAAAAAGACAAAGGCACACTTGAGGGAAAACTATATTCCTCAGAGAACAAACAAAAGACTCACTTTGCCAAATACAGAAATGGACTCACTTAGATAAGAAGCTTGTCCAAGTAGTTAAGGTATATGTAATAGACTTTAAGATTCTAGCCAGAGAGGCAGTAAAAAATATAAGATATGTCAGTAAGTGAATGCTTAACAAACAAACAGGGCAAAGAGACCTTGAGAGTTTAGTGAAAAGTCGAAGTGAACTTCACTGAGATAAAACCAGGAAAATATGATCACAAGTATCTCCTAGTGCTTGTAGATACCTTTCTGGGAATAGATAAAAGCTTTCCTCACCAAGCAAGAGATGGCCTCAGTAGTTATCAAGAAGATACTGGAAGAAATCTTCCCCAGGTCTGGAGTGCCCAAGGTAATCTGATCAGACAATGGCACTACTTTCATTGCCAAGGTAAGTCAGGGTGTGGCCAAGTATTTAGAGGTCGATTAGAAATTATGTTGTATTTACAGACCTCAAAGTTCAGGACAGATAGAGTAAATAAATAAAGCTCTAAAAGAGACCCTGACCAAATTGACCATGGAGACTGGAGCAGACTGGGTGGCACTCCTTCCCTCTTGCTCTCTTCAGAGCAAGAAATATCCCTTCCAGATTCAGCCTAATCCCCTTTGAGATCTGATATGGGGCTTCAGCTCCTCTGACTATATTAGATGATGTTATTGAACCAACATGTCATAGTAATAATGATTTGTATGCCAGGCTAAAAGACCTACAGGTGATACAGAAAGAAATCTGCTCACAGCTGACAGCAGCCTATGCCCCGGGGACACCTGAGACATCTCATCAGTTCCAGGTCAGAGACTTCAGATACACTGAGCCCAGACACTCAATCCTCGCTAGAAAGGACCGTACCTGGTGCTGCTGACCACCCTGACAGCCATCAAGTCTCAGCCCTCACCAGTCGAGTACTAGCTGTTGGGGCTGATAGCTGGGACCTAGAGGGACACTCAGATCTTCAAAAGCTCCCTAGACTTGCACATCAGATAAGTGGATACACCAGAGATGTGACTGGGAGGCTGCTATAATGCTCACTTGAGGAGTGTGTTTTAGAAACGAGAATTTCATGTTTGCCCTGGGTTCCCTCGGGATAGGTGTGGGGATAGGCTTGATTTCTATTGCAAATGATGTAACATCCCCTTACTATGAAGGCATTATGTGTGTTAGTACTTCTAACACTTCTTGGGACTGTGCCTCAGGGATCATAAGTTTATAAGTTCTAAGCTAGTCATGACATTGGTGTGTAGGTTTAGATAGTGTCCAGATGGGAATCCTGATGCTAAAGATTTAGTAAGACAAAAAAAAAAAGTGGTTGAGAATTACTTAGGGCTATCTTAAGAGTCGAGAATTATTTAAGGCTATCTAGTCTTATAAAGAATTCAGAACTGCCAGTGACTCAGATATAAAAAGAGTGAAAGACTTTTTAGCTGACCTCCAAGAATACCTAGAAAATATTAGACCTGATATTCCTTAAAGAGGGAGGACTGTGTACCGCCTTAAAAGAAGAATGTTGTTTCTATGCAGATCAGACAGGAATAGTAAGAGACAATATGGCTAAGCTCCGAGAACGCTTAGCCCAGAGACAAAAGCTGTTTGATTCCCAACAAGGATGTTTCGATGGGTGGTTTAACCGATCCCCTTGGTTTGCTACCCTGTTGTCCACCTTGATGGGACCCCTAATTATTCTTCTCCTAATCCTCCTTTTTGGCCCCTGCATCTTAAATGGGTTGGTACAGTTTATGAAAGATAGGCTTTCTATTAGCCAGACTCTTGTATTAACCCAGCAATACCAAAGGTTGAGACTACACGAAATAGAGATTCCTTAACCAAATTGGGCATAAGATTTCACTCAATGCTAAGAGAAAATGGGGGAATGAAAGACCCCCCCCTTAAAAGGAAAATTGTACGAGCTTAAGGTCCATAACTATTGAAAGATTCCCGAAGAGAGACCCTTTCTAAAGTCGCAGGAAATCGCGGACCCCAGACACAGAGAGACCATTTTGGATGTAATAAGCAAAGGCGAGGTTTATTACGGAGACCTATTACAGAGATCTCCGGGCCGACATGTATCCCGCGCAGGAGACAGAGGTGTCGACCACAAAACTCAAAAGTCAGAGGGTTATATAGAGAAGGCTAGGGGGTTTTGGCGTGGTTACATACAATTGGCTCATTCAAACATAGCAGTGAGAACAAAGCAGAAAGAGTACGTGCTAGAAGTCAGGGGCTTATCAGGGGCCAGAGGACACCTAGTTGAAATATGGCCCTGAGTGAGCTGGGGGGAGATGTCTTCCTGCCAGACATCCCATGAATCAGTCCCATTAACTCAGGCTGGTTCCTGCATTCCTTTTCTTTATGGCTTGCCAGTCCTGCCTGGACAGTGTTTCCTGTGCTCCTTTATCTTTATGGCCTGGCTGCAGGGCTTAGCCCTGGGTCTGTGGCCTTTTGGGGTTTATTCTTTTAATTTTGTATCTCTAAACCTAGAATTCGTATAATTCTTCTTTCACTATAAATGTAAAAAGTAAGTTTTAAGGTCCACAGACTCAGAGCTGAAACAGGCCCGGGGAAGCCCAGGCAAGCCCAGCCACGCCCAGGCACGCCCAGGCCCTGTGGGGCCCGTCCTGCCCTTAAAACTGACAGACCACAAAGATAAGGAAAAAGGAATGCAGAACCAGCCCGAGGTATAGGAACTGACTCATAGGCCATCCGGCAGAAGTGATAAGCCCCTAGCCCCTGACATTCTGGATGCCCCAGCCTGCACGTACTCTTTTGCTGTGTTTTAACCTCATTTGAATATGTTTGAAATAACCAATTGGGTGGAACCATGCATCCCCACCTCATTTGAATCCACCAATCAAGTCCCTGTAACCATGCATCTGCTTCAGTATGCCTGCTTCTGCTCCGCAGAACCCTATAAAAACCCGTCCCTGGTTCTTCTGGGCGCGCCAGTCCTTCTGAGCTGACTGAGACAACCACGGGTACTTGTGTAGACGTCCGCAGGTACCTGTGTATCCTGACAGTAAACCCTCTTGCTGATTGCAAAAAAAAAAAAAAAAAAAAAAAAAAAAAAAAAAAAAAAAAACGAAAGAAAGAAAGAAAGAAAAGAAAAAGGGGAGGGGGATAGGTTAGGGGGATGTTGGCCTGAAAACAGGGAAGTGGAATAATAAAGATGGAAAAAATAAACCCATAGCAAAAGGAATCACAGTGAGTCACTTCCTGGTTTCTTAGCCTTTGCAGGCTATCAACTCATCTCTCAGTATATCGGGCTATTATGCAAAGTAAGTCTTGATCAAGTTTCAGGATATTTGTCTTCTTTTCCTCTCTGATTTTCCTTGACTTTTCCAATATCATGCCCACACCTACTTATATATACAATAACATGTACAACCACACAGAGATAAGGATCCAGTACTTCAGAAGCCATGTAGCATCATCTGAGTGTCATGAAAATACATGAAAATTATATATATATATATATATATATATATGAGAGAAATTTAGAAGGTTATCAATATCTCATGTGGATGCCTAGGATAGATGAAAGACTCAGAGGACATCATCAATCTTGAAGTGGTGTAAAATGAATGAGAACTGGAAGGACCATTAGAGCATATGTGACTGAGAATTGTTTTAGTGCCATGGAAAACTTTTATTTATTTTTTTCTTCTGAGTACTTTCTTGAAGGTACTATCATTCTGATAATATCATCAGAATTGATTAAACGTACTGATCAAGTAATTAGTAGAGTGGAAGAAGGAAGCAACAGCAACATTTTCCTCCCCCTAAATTTGTATCTACTTTTATGTGTCACTAGTGGTTATATTAGATATTCAATTGGTAATAATAGAAGGGATATGTAATGTTGCTCTAAACACTCAAAGCAATCAGGAACATGAAAATGCACAAGCATGATTATGGATGATTTGATTTCCAGGTAGGACTTAACAATAATTCAGAATGGTAGATGGTAAATTTGCATACACCATCTTCAGTTATGAAGTTCTAATATTGTAAAAGGAATTCTCATACCACATTGAAACACTTTGAGAAAACAAAAGTAAGTTCATGGGATCTGGTTCATTCTTATCTTTTAAAATAAAACTGAGACATATACTTCAACTTTGAGTGTCTTCCATTATTAATTTTCTGTAGCCTGTTTATAACATCAAAATCATTACCAGATAAATGTTCAAATTTAATGCATTAGAATATTATAGACTTTTTGTATTAAATCTATTTTTGAAATAGTATTTAGACTTTATGTTATTAGATAGTGTATCTACTATAATGTTGTTGAAGTAAAATACTAACATCTACTGGGAAACTACAGTTTACCTATTTAGATTTCTTTGGCCTTGTCTATATTTCTGCTACATAATACAATGTCATTACTAACTGAGAACTGTGCTAAGGACATGCTTGATGCACAGTTGTTAAACCTAAGTGCTTTGCTGAGTTCTGTATGTCACTTAAGTGTATGAGTAAACATCTAGAATGGGATCAAATTTCTCCCATTATGTCTGTAGTGATTTATAGGAGAAGTAAGGATTCATCCTTATGGACTGAGCCTCAAAGTGTCAGATATGACACCATCTTCAGGTTAAAAAAAGATAGGGTAGAATAAGTCTCGAGTATTATAAATAAATGTTTACCAGTAAAGGACAAACTGTTCCCTAGTGGAGAGAACTCTCCATACAACTGCATGAAACGTGATGTTAGGCTTGATGAAATCTTTCAATGGTTAAGTGACTGCAATACAAGAATCAGGGCCTTATTTAAGATCCCCAGCATCCATGTAAATAGCAGTGCAGCAGTACTATCTGCAACCCTAGTAGACCCCAGGAGATTCTGGAAGATCATTGACTATCTTGAATCAATAAGACATGAGACTTGCATTAAAAAAGAGACTGGCTCATTTATTACAGTGAATGCAATTAAGTAAGACAGATGATATATTCATATTAGTACATAATTATATGCACAAATATTTTTTTAATTTTTTTCGGATATTACAATTACATAATGGTTTTACAAATGTTATCCTCTTTTCCTTCTGTTCCATATCCCCTCTTCCTCTCCCTGCTTCTACTAGGATGCTCCTACTCTCACACACCTACTCCCATATCAGCACACTGGCTTTACCCTACATTGGGGAAGTGACCCTTTACAAGACCAAGGGCTTTTCCTTCTATTGATGCTGGACAATGGCATCTGCTGCGACATATTTTGTTGGAGCCATGCGTCCCTCTAGGTGTACTCATTTGGTGGTGGTTTAGTCCCTGGGAGCTCCGGTGGGGTCTGGTTGGTTGATATTTTTTTCTTCCAATGGGGTTACAAACACCTTCATCTCCTTCAGTATTTTCTCTAAATCCTTTATTGGGGTTTTCTTGTTAAGTCCACCGGTTGTGTTTTCCTGCATTCCTTTAAGGTATTTTTGTGTTTCTTCTTTAAGGGCTTCTACTTGTTTACCTGTGTTCTCCTGTCTTTCCTTTTTTTTTTAACTTTATCTTTTTTTTTATTAGAGAGAGAAAGGGTTTATTTTGCCTCTTAGTCCAAGTGCACATATCACATAAAAAATAACAGAAGGATGTCAAGGCAGATGATCCAATTACATTCACAGTCATAAAACATGAAGTAATAATTAGTGCTCAACTTATTTCTTCTTTTTTACTCTCCAAGAAACAAGTGAGGGAATGCTGCTATCCAGAGTATGTCTTTGACTCTTTTCTTTGCTGAACTAAACAAAATAGTGTCCTATTTCTCGGGACATTAATGATATAAAGAAGTTTCTCCTATATTTCTTTAAGGAAGTTATTTATGTCTTCTTAAAGGCATCTCTCATCATCATGAGATGTGATTTTTTTCTCCCCTTCGCTTATTTTTCTTTTTTGTTCTTTCTTTTTTTTTTAATTAATTTAAGTATTTCTTATTTACATTTTGAATGTTATTCCATTTCCTGGGCAACATCCCCCAAGCCCTCCCCCGCCCCTTCTATGTGCCTGTTCCTCTCCCCATCCTCCCCCCCCCTTTGCTGCCCTCCCACAAACAATCTCGTTCACTGGGGGTTCAGTCTTAGGAGGACCAAGGGCTTCCCCTTCCACTGGTACTCTTACTAGGCTGTTAATTGCTACCTATGAGGTTGGAGCCCAGGGTCAGTCCATGTATATTCTTTGGGTAGTGGCTTATCCCTGGAAGCTCTGGTTGGTTGGCTTTTTTGTTCATATGGGGTCTCGAGCCCCTTCAAGCTCTTCCAATTCTTTCTCTGATTCCTTAAACGGAGGTCCCATTCTCAGTTCAGTGGTTTGCTTCTGACATTCGCCTATGTATTTGCTGTATTCTGGCTGTGTCTCTCAGGAGATCTACATCTGGATCCTGTCAGCCTGCACTTCTTTGCTTCATCCATCTTATCTAATTGGGTGGCTGTATATGTATGGGCCACATGTAGGGCAGGCTCTGAATGGGTGTTCCTTCTGCCTCTCTTTTAATCTTTTCCTCCCTATTCCCTGCCAAGGATATTCTTGTTCCCCTTTTAAAGAAAGAGTGAAGCATTCTCATTTTGATCATCTGTCTTGAGTTTCATGTTCTGTGCACCAAGGGTAATTCAAGCATTTGGGCTAATAGCCACTTAATCAATGAGTGCATACCATGAGTGTCTTTCTGTGATTGGGTTACCTCACTCAGGATGATATTTTTCAGACCCACCCATTTGCCTATGAATTTCATAAAGTCATTGTTTTTGATAGCTGAGTAATATTCCATTGTGTAGATGTACCACATTTTCTGTATCCATTCCTCTGTTTTAGGGCATCTGGGTTCTTTCCAGCTTCTGGCTATTATAAATGAGGCTGCTGTAAACATAGTGGAGCACATGTAATTTTTATATGTTGGGACATTTTTTGGGTATATGCCCGAGAGGTATAGCTCGGTACTCAGGTAGTTCAATGTCCAATTTTCTGAGGAACCTCCAGACTGAATTCCAGAATGGTTGTCCCAGTCTGCAATCCCACCAAAAATGGAGGAGTGTTCCTCTTTCTTCGACATCCTCAGCAGCATTTGCTGTCACCTGAGTTTTTGATCTTAGCCATTCTCACTGGTGTGAGGTGAAATCTCAGGGTTGTTTTGATTTGCATTTCCCTTATGACTAAAGATGTTGAACATTTCTTTAGGTGTTTCTCAGCTATGCGGCATTCCTCAGCTGTGAATTCTTTGTTTAGCTCTGAACCACATTTTTTTTCTTTTTCTTCAGAGCTGGGGACCGAACCCAGGGCCTTGTGCATCCTAGGCAAGCTCTCTACCACTGAGCTAAATCTCCATCACCTGTACCCCATTTTTTTTATTTCTATATTTTTTTTTATTAACTTGAGTATTTCTTATATACATTTCAAGTGTTATTCCCTTTCCCGGTATCCGGGCAAACATCCCCCTCCCCCCTCCCCTTCCTTATGGGTGTTCCCCTCCCAACCCTCCCCCCATTGCCGCCCTCCCCCCACCAGTCTAGTTCACTGGGGGTTCAGTCTTAGCAGGACCCAGGGCTTCCCCTTCCACTGGTGCTCTTACGAGGATATGCATTGCTACATATGAGGTCAGAGTCCAGGGTCAGTCCATGTATAGTCTTTGGGTAGGGGCTTAGTCCCTGGAAGCTCTGGTTGCTTGGCATTGTTGTACATATGGAGTCTTGAGCCCCTTCAAGCTTTTCCAGTTCTTTCTCTGATTCCTTCAACAGGGGTCCCATTCTCAGTTCAGTCGTTTGCTGCTGGCATTCGCCTCTGTATTTGCTGTATTCTGGCTGTGTCTCTTAGGAGCGATCTACATCCGGCTCCTGTCGGTCTGCACTTCTTTGCTTCATCCATCTTGTCTAATTGGGTGGCTATATATGTATGGGCCACATGTGGGGCAGACTCTGAATGGGTGTTCCTTCAGTCTCTGTTTTAATCTTTGCCTCTCTCTTCCCTGCCAAGGGTATTCTTGTTCTCCTTTTAAAGAAGGAGTGAAGCATTCACATTTTGATCATCCGTCTTGAGTTTCATTTGCTCTAGGCATCTAGGGTAATTCAAGCATTTGGGCTAATAGCCACTTATCAATGAGTGCATACCATGTATGTCTTTCTGTGATTGGGTTAGCTCACTCAGGATGATGTTTTCCAGTTCCAACCATTTGCCTATGAATTTCATAAAGTCGTTGTTTTTGATAGCTGAGTAATATTCCATTGTGTAGATGTACCACATTTTCTGTATCCATTCCTCTGTTGAAGGGCATCTGGGTTCTTTCCAGCTTCTGGCTATTATAAATAAGGCTGCAATGAACATAGTGGAGCACGTGTCTTTTTTATATGTTGGGGCATCTTTTGGGTATATGCCCAAGAGAGGTATAGCTGGATCCTCAGGCAGTTCAATGTCCAATTTTCTGAGGATTCTCCAGACTGATTTCCAGAATGGTTGTACCAGTTTGCAATCCCACCAACAATGGAGGAGTGTTCCTCTTCCTCCACATCCTCGCCAGCATCTGTTGTCCCCTGAGTTTTTGATCTTAGCCATTCTCACTGGTGTGAGGTGAAAACTCAGGGTTGTTTTGATTTGCATTTCCCTTATGACTAAAGATGTTGAACATTTCTTTAGGTGTTTCTCAGCCATTCGTCATTCCTCAGCTGTGAATTCTTTGTTTAGCTCTGAGCCCCATTTTTTAATAGGGTTATTTGTTTCCCTGCGGTCTAACTTCTTGAGTTCTTTGTATATTTTGGATATAAGGCCTCTATCTGTTGTAGGATTGGTAAAGATCTTTTCCCAATCTATTGGTTGCCGTTTTGTCCTAACCACCGTGTCCTTTGCCTTACAGAAGCTTTGTAGTTTTATGAGATCCCATTTGTCGATTCTTGATCTTAGAGCGTAAGCCATTGGTGTTTTGTTTAGGAAATTTTTTCCAGTGCCCATGTGTTCCAGATGCTTCCCTAGTATTTCTTCTATTAGTTTGAGTGTGTCTGGTTTGATGTGGAGGTCCATGATCCACTTGGACTTAAGCTTTGTACAGGGTGATAAGCATGGATCGATCTGCATTCTTCTACATGTTGACCTCCAGATGAACCAGCACCATTTGCTGAAAATGCTATCTTTTTTCCATTTGATGGTTTTGGCTCCTTTGTCAAAAATCAAGTGACCATAGGTGTGTAGGTTCATTTCTGGGTCTTCAATTCTATTCCATTGGTCTATCTGTCTGTCTCTGTACCAATACCATGCAGTTTTTATCACTATTGCTCTGTAATACTGCTTGAGTTCAGGGATAGTGATTCCCCCCTGAAGTCCTTTTATTGTTGAGGATAGCTTTAGCTATCCTGGGTCTTTTGTTATTCCAGATGAATTTGCAAATTGTTCTGTCTAACTCTTTGAAGAATTGGATTGGTATTTTGATGGGGATTGCATTGAATCTGTAGATTGCTTTTGGTAAAATGGCCATTTTTACTATATTAATCCTGCCAATCCATGAGCATGGGAGATCTTTCCATCTTCTGAGGTCTTCTTCAATTTCCTTCTTCAGTGTCTTGTAGTTCTTATTGTACAGATCTTTTACTTGCTTGGTTAAAGTCACACCGAGGTACTTTATATTATTTGGGTCTATTATGAAGGGTGTCGTTTCCCTAATTTCTTTCTCGGCTTGTTTCTCTTTTGTGTAGAAGAAGGCTACTGATTTATTTGAGTTAATTTTATACCCAGCCACTTTGCTGAAGTTGTTTATCAGCTTTAGTAGTTCTCTGGTGGAACTTTTGGGATCACTTAAATACACTATCATATCATCTGCAAATAGTGATATTTTGACCTCTTCTTTTCCGATCTGTATCCCCTTGACCTCCTTTTGTTGTCTGATTGCTCTGGCTAGAACTTCAAGAACTATATTGAATAAGTAGGGAGAGAGTGGGCAGCCTTGTCTAGTCCCTGATTTTAGTGGGATTGCTTCGAGTTTCTCTCCATTTAGTTTAATGTTAGCAACTGGTTTGCTGTATATGGCTTTTACTATGTTCAGGTATGGGCCTTGAATTCTTATTCTCTCCAGGACTTTTATCATGAAGGGGTGTTGAATTTTGTCAAATGCTTTCTCTGCGTCTAATGAAATGATCATGTGGTTTTGTTCTTTCAGTTTGTTTATATAATGGATCACGTTGATGGTTTTCCGTATATTAAACCATCCCTGCATGCCTGGGATGAAGCCTACTTGGTCATGGTGGATGATTGTTTTGATGTGCTTTTGGATTCGGTTTGCCAGAATTTTGTTGAGTATTTTTGCATAGATATTCATAAGGGAAATTGGTCTGAAGTTCTCTTTCTTTGTTGTGTCTTTGTGTGGTTTAGGTATAAGAGTAATTGTGGCTTCGTAGAAGGTATTCGGTAGGGATCCATCTGTTTCAATTTTGTGGAATAGTTTGGATAATATTGGTATGAGGTCTTCTATGAAGGTTTGGTAGAATTCTGCACTAAACCCGTGTGGACCTGGGCTCTTTTTGGTTGGGAGACCTTTAATGACTGCTTCTATTTCCTTAGGAGTTATGGGGTTGTTTAACTGGTTTATCTGTTCCTGATTTAACTTCGGTACCTGGTATCTGTCTAGGAAATTGTCCATTTCCTGAAGATTTTCAAGTTTTGTTGAATATAGGTTTTTAGAGTAAGATCTGATGATTTTTTGAATTTCCTCTGAATCTGTTGTTATGTCTCCCTTTTCATTTCTGATTTTGTTAATTTGGACGCACTCTCTGTGTCCTCTCATTAGTCTGGCTAAGGGTTTATATATCTTGTTGATTTTCTCAAAGAACCAACTTTTGGTTGTGTTGATTCTTTCTATGGTCCTTTTTGTTTCTACTAGGTTGATTTCAGCTCTGAGTTTGATTATTTCCTGCCTTCTACTCCTCCTGGGTGTATTTGCTTCTTTTTGTTCTAGAGCTTTTAGGTGTGCTGTCAAGCTGGTGACATATGCTCTCTCCTGTTTCTTTCTGCAGACACCCAGAGCTATGAGTTTTCCTCTTAGCACAGCTTTCATTGTGTCCCATAAGTTTGAGTATGTTGTACATTCATTTTCATTAAATTCTGAGAAGTCTTTAATTTCTTTCTTTATTACTTGTATTTAATACTTACTTTATTACAGGGTATCGTTGAGTAGAGCATTTTTCAACTTCCATGTATATGTGGGCGTTCTTCCCTTATTGTTATTGAAGACCAGCTTTAGCCTGTTTCGGTGTGATCACACTTATGGGATTATTTCTATCGTTCTGTGCGTGTTGAGGCCTGTTTTTTGACCAATGATATTGTCAAATTTGGATAAAGTACCATGAGGAGCTGAGAAGAATGTATATCCTTTTGCTTTAGGATAGAATGTTCTATAAATATCTGTTAAGTCGATTTGGTTCATGACTTCTCTTAGTCTGACTCTGTCTCTGTTTAATTTCTGTTTCCGTGATCTGTCCATTGAAGAGAGTGGGGTGTTGAAAACTCCTACTATTATTGTGTGAGGTGCAATGCGTGTTTTGAGCTTTAGTAAGGTTTCTTTTACGTATGTAGGTGCCCTTGTATTTGGGGCATAGATAGTTGGGATTGAGAGTTCATGTTGGTGGATTTTTCCTTTGATGAATATGAAGTGTCCTTCCTTATCTCTTTTGATGACTTTTAATTGAAAATTGATTTTATTTGATATTAGAATGGCTACTCCAGCTTGCTTCTTCTGACCATTTGCTTGGAAAGTTGTTTTCCAGCCTTTCACTCTGAGGTAGTGTCTGTCTTTGTCTCTGATGTGTGTTTCCGGGAAGGCAGCAGAATTCAGGGTCATCATTGAGTATCCAGTTTGTTAATCTATCTCTTTTTATTGGGGAGTTGAGACCATTGATGTTGAGAGATATTAAGGAATAGTGATTATTGCTTCCCGTTATATTCAATTTGGATGTGAGGTTATATTTGTGTGCTTTTCTTCTCTTTGTTTTGTTGCCAAGACAATTAATTTCTTGCTTTTTCTAGGGTGTAGCTTGCCTCCTTATGTTGGGATTTGCCATTTATTATCCTTTTAGCACTAGATTTGTACAAAGATATTGTGTAAATTTGG
This sequence comes from Rattus norvegicus, assembly GCF_021556685.1. Classification (NCBI taxonomy): domain Eukaryota; kingdom Metazoa; phylum Chordata; class Mammalia; order Rodentia; family Muridae; genus Rattus; species Rattus norvegicus. The sequence continues at coordinate 136,777,761 of NC_141536.1, forward strand.
TTTTGTAATGGAATATCTTGGTTTCTCCATCTATGTAAATTGAGAGTTTTGCAGGATACAGTAACTTGAGCTGGCATTTGTGTTCTCTTACGGTCTGTATGACATCTGTCCAGGATCTTCTGGCTTTCATAGTCTCTGTCGAAAAGTCTGGTGTGACTCTGATAGGTCTGCCTTTATATGTTACTTGATCTTTTTCTCTTACTGCGTTTAATATTCTTTCTTTATTTTGTTCATTTGGTGTTTTGTCTATTATGTGATGGGATGTGTTTCTTGTCTGGTCCAATCTATTTGGAGTTCTGTAGGCTTCTTATATGCTTATGGGTATCTCTTTCTTTAGGTTAGGGAAGTTTTCTTCTATGATTTTGTTTTAGATATTTACTGGTCCTTTGAACTGGGAGTCCTCAATCTCTTCTATACCTATTGTCCTTAGAGTTGATCTTTTCATTGAGTCCTGGATTTTATGTATGTTTTGGACCAGTAGCTTTTTCTGCTTTACATTATCTTTGACAGTTGAGTTGATGATTTCTGTGGAATATTCTGCTCCTGAGATTCTCTCTTCTATTTCTTGTATTCTGTTGGTGATGCTTGTATCTACGGCTCCTTGTCTCTTCCTTTGGTTTTCTATATTCAGGGTTGTGTCCATGTGTCCTTTCTTGATTGTTTCTATTTCCATTTTTAATTCCTTTAACTATTTGTATTTTCCTGGAATTCTTTCAGGGATTTTTGTGATTCCTCTCTATAGGCTTCTACTTGTTTGTTTATGTTTTCCTCCATTTCTCTAAGGGAGTTCTTCATGTCTTTCTTGAAGTCCTCCAGCATTATGATCAAATATGATTTTGAATCTAGATATTGCTTTTCTTGTGTGTTTGGTTATTCTCTGTTGGCTTTGGTGGGAGAATTAGGCTCCAATGATGCCTTGTAATCTTGGTTTCTGTTGCTGAACCTCATTTTTTCTTTTTTTAATAACCCAAATATGTTATTTATTCCATTACTAGTTTTGAGAATACAAGTTTTCTCAGATACTACACTTTGTTATATTTATATAAAAGAAATGATGAGTGGACCCTGTGGTCAAGTAACTTTGACTACAATATAATTATATACATTTCCCAGTGACATCAGAAAGTTGACAAAATTATTTCATTTTCATTTAAATGTACATCTTTTCCAGAATTTAGTTTTGTACCCTCAATTCTAGTCCTTCTTGAAATTAATTGATAGTAAATCTAATCATCCTTTGAAACTCTATATTTTATATTACTTATTTTATCATTATAATGGAATTGTATGCTACTTCCCGCATTTATTCCTTTGATTTTCTTTTTTTTGTTCAGATTAAAAATAATTACATTTTATTCATTCTTTTTCATCCTTTAAATCCTTTTCTTCTACAAAGACATGTCCTCCGTTTTTGACTAATTTTTGTTACAGGAAATACATGCATATGTTATGTATACATACATTCATGAGTAAGCCCTGATGTCTTTTACATCCTTGTAATTTTACAATGACCTATTAATTGCCAAAAAGCAAGTATGTAAATATCGTATGTAGAATACTCAATACTACATACAGGCTTAGTGCCTATTAGAGCTAGATGAGAAATGAGATTTTCTGGAAATAAAGTTAAAGATATTCAGAGCCACTTGTGGGTGCTGGGTGTTGAACCCAGGATCTTCACAAGAGTAGGAAATATCTATTCAGCCAGTGGGGAAAATATCTGGGGTTAACTTTGGATGGCTTGCTTGTAAGTAAGGGATTTCTTCATGTCTTTCTTGAAGTCCTCCAGCATCATGATCAAATATGATTTTAAATCTAGATCTTTCTTTTCTGGTGTGTTTGGATATTCAGTGTTTGCTTTGGTGGGAGAATTGGGCTCCGATGATGCCATGTGGCCTTGGTTTCTGTTGCTTGCCTCTCACCAGATTATCTCTAGTGTTACTTTGTTCTGCTATTTCTGACAGTGGATAGACTGTCCTATAAGCCTGTGTGATAGGAGTGCTCTAGACTTGTTTTCCTGTTTTCTTTCAGCCAGTTATGGGAACAGAGTGTTCTGCTTTTGGGTATGTAGTTTTTCCTGTCTACAGGTCTTCAGCTGTGTCCTGAGTTCACCAGGCAGGTCACTTGGAGCAGAACAGTTGGTCTTACCTGTGGTCCCAAGACTCAAGTTTGCTCGTGGGGTGTTGCTTATGAGCTCTCTGAGAGGGCAGCAAAGAGGAGGGCCTGTGCTGCCTTTTTGGGAGCCCCTGTGCACCAGGGTCCTAGATGGCATTTGGTGTTTTCCTCTAGAGTCAGAAATGTGGGCACAGTGTTGTCTCTTTTGGCTTCCCAGGCTTGTCTGCCTCTTTGAAGGTTTAGCTTTCCCTCTCATGGGATTTGGGTGCAGAGCTGTTAATCTGGTCCTTTCAGGTTTCTCTGGTATCTCGGGCGCAGGGGATGTCCAGCTCCAGTGCCCCTATCTACCGTTTCCCAGAGGCTGTGTACAGTTTCCTCTTGGGCCCGGGGTGTGGGCAGGGGTGGGCAGTATTGGTGGTCTCTTCCACTCTGCAGTCTCAGGAGTGCCCACCTGTCCGGGCAGTGAGCTCTCTCTCCCACGGGGTTTGGGAGCAGTGAGCTGTGGGTGGGGATCAGCAAAGTTGGGAATCCAGCTCATGAGATGTGATTGTAAATCCAAATCTTGCTTTCCAGTGTGTTGGAATATCTCGTAATTGCTGTGGTCGGGGAACTAGATCTGATGATGCCAAGTAGTCTAGGTTTCTGTTGCTTAGGGGATTGTGCTTCCTCTCACCAGCTAGTAATCGCTGATGTTTGTTGGTCTTGCTGTCTCTGAGTGGATCCTGTCCCTTATGTTGGCTTGTAAGCCTATGAGCCTGTGATCTTAGGAGTGTGAAAATTCCTTGGAGACCTACTCTCTGTGGGCAGGTTTTGGGTCTTAACAGTTGTCAGACAGCCTTATCTCTGGGCTCAGATGGAGACGGTAATTTTCTTGTAACAATCTGCCCTGGGGGTTCAGTATCCTACATAATTCTGGAAGGTGATGAAGACAGGGGTGTACTGTCTTAGGCAGACCTGCAGCTCCTGCCCACCATGTGCTCTAGGCAGCTCTCTCTTTGGATAGTCAGTGGAGAGAAAGTGGGTTCCTACCTGTGAGCTTAGATGGAAGAGCCCTTCTGGCAGTCCAGTTCTCTGCCAGCAGGTTTTGGATCCAAAGGCTGTGGACAGCCTTATCACTGGGTGCAGATGGAGCTATACACAAATGTTTATATAGTTCAAACACATTGAATTATATGAGTTAATTTAGACATCCATAGGAACACAGAATATAAATTTTCCCTTCAGCATCCTCAGATCATGTATAATTCTTAAAATTTAAAAACAGAATCAGCATGCATATTTATATAGAACACATCTGTGATATGTACTATATGGGATGTACTATGTAGCACATTAGTTCTGTGCACACACCTGTTCAGATTTTCTCCCAGAGAACACTAGTTTTACATTCTCCTCCCCAGAAGAGAGATGATTCTTTTTCTCTAAAGGTTTAAAACAACAGATCTGATACAAAGTGAACCCTGTGAGGGATTCTCTGTGATTCCTTGAGATATAGATAGAGGGATAGTAACAAAGGGCGGGCTGTGATTTTGTGAATGTTAGTCATCCACATGAGTCAGTTAGATGTAACTGTATGTTTCCTGTTATAACTACAGTGCATGTCTTCCTTGAGATAGATTATCTACTGTATTTTGATGTTCTTATATAGAAAGTCAGAATCTTCATTTATACAGAAGGAACTGCATGCGCCTACAAAACGTGGATATTATCACAGAGAATACAGCATACTTGACACAGACTTGTTGATAAGAGCCTTACAGTTCTTTGCATTTGATTCCATCTACCCACATGGCACTTGTTCTCAGACAACAAGTCAAGATGAATGGCAGTACTTTTATTGAGCAAAGCATAGGTTAGTTATGGCAGGCTTACAATGGTTCATTTAAAAGAAGTATGTGAAATGTAAAAGGAAGACAATTGTTCAGGTGTACATAACTGGACTGCATGTCTCTGTGACTCCTGGCATCCATACTGAAGGGTGATTCCATATTAGAGTTCCAGAAGTAGAATCAATGTCTGCAAGTGTTGGGTAACAGGCCAGTCAGTCTCAGAGTCTCATTTGGTATAACAATCGAATCTTACAGCATGTATATTTTGCTCAATATAGTCAGGATACACTACAAAGTAACATATTTCTCTCTAAAAATGGAAAGAAATATAGATTATTAGGGATATTAAAATCAAAAGGGATATAATCATCCAGTTAACTGAAGTGGAAATGGTAACCATGTAAATGACACACTGGTCATTCCAGTGTCCCTGGGTCCCTGGATATTCAGCATAACTCTTCAGTGGACAATGATCATTGCCTCAATTGTTTATAGTCCACAAGATTTTATGTGCACAATCAAGAATTCATGAGATCCTGAATCCTGGTACACAATGCAGGAGTCCACCTGGTCAGGGCCCATCTAGTTCTAGACATTGACATGTCATTAAGTGTGGCACATGGAAAAATCAAAGAATGGAATATTAATGTGAAAATAAGAGGTGATACAAATATTTGAGAAGATAAGCACTACAACCCCAGTTTGTAGTATCATAAGACAGCATCTGGTGGTAGAAGCAGGATTTCAGCAAGAGGGATTAAAGTCATGAACATGTGGCAGATTGTTTATGTGCACGGGACCAACCATGTAGGTTGATGGCAAGCAAGTAGGTTTTCTGGAGATCGTCCAGCATTCTGCATAGCTATGATTGGTGTGCTCTGAAAGGCACATCAATGAAAGGTACATCCAAAAATAGCTTCTCACTTCTGATATTGCTTTCCTGCCACTATTACTGCTTAATAATTTCTGGGTATCATCTCACAATATTGCACACAGATTCTTCAAATCAATATGAAGTTGTACTTTTATATAATAGTGCTGTTTAGATGAATTAATGACTATAGAATTCTTGATTTGATTCAATAATTTAAGAGAGAAATTTAAGGAGATGGTTTTAGTTGTTTTCCCAGAAAGATATAATAAGGGTAAATCAAGAATAGAGCCTGCACCTCCTCGTAGTATAATTAGTTAATTATAATGAATGAAATGAGCTTTAAACATTGAAGTAAGAAGAGAAATAAATTTGGGACATACTTTAGATCAATGAAAGACATTAATTGTAGGCAATATCCAGGTATGATGCTACCAATGTGTACTGTAATTTAACAAGAACATGGGAAACTGTGGTTTTAAACTTATAATGATATTATAGAGTGAAACACTACTTTGAACTGACTATCTACAACCTTCTGTAACTCCTTTCTTTGAAATTTTATCTGTGAGGCAAATTCTTAAACACTTTTTGTCTAAAAAGCTATAAAAAGGCTGAGAGAAAAGTAAAGTGTAGCCTGTAGCTGTTATTGTATCTTCTCTATTCACAAAATGTTTATATTTGTAGATAGTATGTATTTACATCTGTCTGTCTGTGTGTATGTACATACATATGTATGCTTAATAATTTCTATTCTTAACATGTATGTCTATACATAGACATATGCACTTTGACGTTGAATGGTTGACATCAGCTGAATTCGTGTGTGTGTGTGTGTGTGTGTGTGTGTGTGTGTGTGTGCTTGACTTTATTTTTACCCTTTTTCATTTTCTGTGGCTCACAAAAGGTTAATGAATTCATAAGCTCTTAACTGTCTATCAAGAAATCCCCAAGTAGAAGCACCCAAGAAACTGTTTCTTTTCCCAATACTCTCCTAACAGCAGGAGTAAAATTCAGAAACCATTAGCTTCTGGAACCAGAACAATAAGAGATAGTTAATGGCCAGAGGTCATGGACTATTTGTCTTCTTATAACCACCCCACATCAGTACTGAATGACGGAGTGGGACCTTTACAATTGCACCCTGCAAATGAAGGTGGGGTTGGGAGTAAAAGACTCTTCTCTGACAAGCAACCATCTCCACAACTCTTTATTCTGTCAATGAGCAAAAATTCAATCATACCCTTGGTAGTAAAGTTCGTAGGGAATGGAGAATATTGTTTTGAACTCTTCCTCCTCTTCTGTGCACAGTGCTACTTTTGAGGAATGGACTCACTCAACAAGTGTATCTATTTTATTTATTGATAATCTCCACTTTCTCTCTTCAAATGTTTGCACATGATCTTTTCCTGTGCACTTCATTTTTATTAACTTGCCAAAAGCATAACACACTAGCACAAACCCTTCTCAGATATTATACATCAGTCCTCATTTTCACAGGGTTCTTTCAACAAGAGGAGTCACTTAGTGTTCATACCTTCAGCTGTTCTGTTTGTTCTTCGAAGGGACAGTTGTCCAGTTTAGATAGGAGCTTCCTGCATCTGACGCTTCCAGGCAATGATATATAGTACATTGTTTCGCCAGGAGTCCGCTTTAGAAAAGGAACAGGATTAACTGCATCACTTCTCAGTAGTAAGTTTCTCTTCAGTAACCCTTTGTAACTAAAATAATTAATTTCTTTATCATTTGTTTCAGCATTCTTTAGCTTCAAGGATTATTCCTTACACAACAAATAACTCATCTTTATAGAAATTGACGCCCACCCTACTGGTTGTTTGATTTATGACCATCTTTTATGAGTTGTCTTGTGCTGTTGAAGAAGAAGGAAACAGGACAAAAGAGGAGAATAAAATCCATTCAGTGGAGTTAGGAATGAAAGGATTATATCTGAGAGTTATGGTGTTGCCAGAAATAACTCTATACATATGGAAAAGGTTAAGGGGCAGCACTGGTTACCTTTGTCCTGTTTGGGGCTCTTTTCTTTCATGGCCACATGGAAAGCTCTGAAGCTCAGGTTAATTAATTATCATCTCCAAAGGAAGTGTTCTTGAAAAGGGTCCTCTAGTCCAGAGAGGAACACCAACTTACAGAAGGTTTTCTGCTCAGTATGAAGAATTCAATGACAAACACTTCAACATTTAAGTTTATGATTTCTGCACATACTCTTACTCTAACACACAAATTCATGTGTACTAATCCCTAACTCTATCCCTTCATAAAGAAGTACATTTCTACACATTTCCCTCCAATTCACACATTTTTCTCAAAATATCCACCTATCTGTACAAATGTATGACCATAGTACAGCTGCCACCCTGCCTAACTTGTCAGGAAACAAGGCATTACCAAATACACACCTTTAGGTTATAGAATTCCCTCTGGAAAGAACATTTGTAGAAGTCAGAATCAATCTTTCTACATTTGGTTTTAACCATTTCAATTTCACCAAATCCCTATGAAGAAAAGAGCAAAATTGTTGTTTAGTTCTGTATTTTCATTTACATGCATGCCTTAATTTACTTTTGTAGCTAACACTTTTATTTTGGATCCATGTCAATATCATTGCTATCTGAATACACACACAGACTTCTTCCAACAGGATGATTTTCAGGATGTTTTTCTTTGTACATCTTTATTAAATAGAAGGAACAGGACACCCAAGGTGAAGGCTGGGACTAACATTTTTTCAATATTGTTAGTAAGGTAGAACCAGCCTGTAAGAGAAACCATAAGGACAGGTAAGAACCATTGCCAGTACATGATCTGCTCTGAGAAGAAGGGAAGGCTTTAGAAGTCAGCATGAATTGAATGATCCTATCGATTTTGGGATAAAAGGTAGTCATACTTTGTAACTCTAAAAAGGTTTCAGGCTGGTTTTATCACCTAATGATCACCATTAGTAGCTAAATTTAACACAGAGCATCGGTTTCATTTGTTTTCCTACTTTATTCCTTCAGTGGACAGGAGAATTTGGAATGCTTCACACAAGGGGAAATTTCAGGTCAAATAAATAGAGCCTGTGAGTGTCTCAATTCTAAATTTGATCATTGATGCTAACATATCTCAAGGCATTTTAGTCACTTGTTTGTGCAGTTCCCAAATAGGAACTTATATATTCATTGCAGAGGGAATCTCAGATACATTTACTGGATGACAACAAGCTGAAATAATAGACTTTGTCCTAAAAAAAAAATAAAAAAAAAATAGACTTTGTCCTTTGAAACCATGAGTAAGGACAATGTTCCCTGGAGTGATGTTTATCCTGTATTTACAATTTGACTCAGGTACACACGGAACAATAGGTATATTTGTTATGTGTGTGGATTGCACATTTACCTAATTTTGTAATTTTATAATTTTAACAATTATTCAGGTTTTGGAAAGTGGTGTATATGTGCCTTGACTAACAAATCTACTGACAGAGTATGTTGCAGGAGTTGACTCTACATTGCTGAATGATATAGCATACAAGGTGTTCATACTTCACAGTTGGTGACTAGTTGCATGGGACATAGGTCCTAATGTATCATTATTATTATTATTATTATTATTATTATTATTATTATTATTATTATTTTGCAAAATTAGGACTCTAGTTCCTAAGTGCTGCTCCAGGAACAATCGAAGGTCACTGTGAAAAAGGATGTAGAAACTCCTGGTTGATTTGTTAATACAAGCTTACAAATTCCATGCTGGGAATTGCTCAGATGATGTTACCTGTCCTTTAGAGGTCTCCATACAATTTGAAATTCGGCTCATTCTGCATGGTGAATTGTTATAAAGGACACATATGCGTGTTTGGAAATATACCCTTAATTCTTTTTCTGTAGGTTCTCACCTAGCACATTTAACATCTAAGAAGTCTATGTCATTACTGAGTGCTATCATTTTTTGTGTCTTGCCATTGTCAATCAATTTTTGGGGCTAACAGCATCTGCATCTGGTGTAGAATGAATGGCTGTTTTTTTAATGTGGGATGGAATCCTTTTCAACATCCATATTAGAAAACTACCTCAGGTTCTGTACATAAAGCACAGCTGAACAGAGAATGTGGGAGCCATAGTCTGCCCTGGGTGTATATGTCAGTGGTCTCTACAAGAAGGAAATAAGTATGATATTATCAGAGCAAGTATAATGACTCTTCATTTTCCTGAAAGGAATATTTACCATATAGAAAGTTCCATTGTTTGCTGAAGTACACAAATTGCTATTATCAAGAGATTCAGAAAAACATATTGACATAAACACACATATCAGGAGCCCCTTGCACTAAATGACAGTGAGGGGGATGAAACAAACATGGCCACATGTTACAATGGACAGAAGGGAGGCAGGATCAACAAGGATGCTGTGAACTCATAATCAATATTATGAGGGAAACTTCATTTCCCATAATAATACTTAGAATTAGGCTGTCTAGAGATTGCAGTAAGGAAAGATGCCATTAATAAATCTGAAATACCAAGTTTTTTTCCTGTAGCCCCATCGATATAAAAAGATATTTAAGTAACCAAAGGCATCTATGACTTCCACATATACACTGACGTATTGGCCCCAAACAATACACATGAACAGACACACACACACACACACACACACACACACACACACACACACACACACACACGCAAATAACTGAAATACTTGAAAGAGTATAAAAAATTCCTTCTTCCATATTAAATGTTTGTGTGTCTGTTTGTCCTACTGTATGGCCATTCATTTAACAATGTACATTGGTATCTGGTATTTAATGTCATTTAGACAAATTAGAGGATACCTTATGCTAACTGTGAAATAGAAACATATTGGTTCCTATTTACTATTGGCAAATTTAAACAGAATATGTTGTAGAGCTCCCACTGTATACTAGTATTTTTTGTTTTGCAGGATTTCTGTTATGTGTGTGGATACTGTTTCTTAGGAGTTCTTTGAATTCAGGTAAAAATAAGGAAATTCTGTGGATACATTTTAGTACTAAGAATGCATCATTCTATTTGTAGTGTGATGAGAACTTCCTTGTGTCTTCTGTTTTAGAAGTCATATATTGTATATTGGAGATATGCGAGCATGGTTACAGAAAAGATTGTAGTAATAGAATAAAAAAAGGATAGTGCTGCACATGGACACATCAACACTGTCTCTTATGCTGGGAGAAGTACTTACCCATATGTTCATGGTGAATGACTCATTTTTTATGTTGCTGAGATATGTGTCAGCACTGTGCGTGTTGTAAAGATATTTGAAGACATCATATACATCCTTCAGTTTGTTTTTGTCTATGAAGTTTTTCTCAAAAATTTCCATACCTCTCCTGGTACGTTTTGCAGTTGCATGGCTGAAATTCAGAAACAGGACAAAGATGGCCAGTAGGAGCAGTGTGCCATGTAGGGTTTTGCACATTTTTCTTCTCAGATATGAAAGGGGAGCTTCAGAGGAGAAGAGGTTTCAAGATGCCTGGGCAGGAAGCACGCATCTTTTATCTTAAATGATGAACCTCCTACTTAGCCACACCTTCCAAATGCAATCCTGTTTTTGATTACCTCACTATCCTGATTCTTGCCAACTTCAATCACTATAGTACACTTGTTCCCTCACCCATACCCATTTAGGATTTCTGCCACTTGTCTGGCTTCTCAGCTTAGACCTTCTCATCACTAGGCCTGGCTCTCCTCCTCTGCTTTCCAATATTGAATTTTTTTTTTTGTTTTCCCGAGTGGTAAAACTTTTCTTGACCCTGAAAATCAAAGTAAAAATTCAATTCTTATTTTCCTCATAACATTCTAAATGGCATTTTTGAGTTACCTCTGTCATCATAGTTCATGGGTATTCTTGAGCCCCTGTTTAACATCTGGTGTTCCTCCCTTGGCTCTTTTGTTATATGCTGTAGGGATTTCATCCTCAATTTTCTGGAGTAGTATATTTTTGCTAAAAATACTGTGGTAGCCATTATTGTGGAAAGCTTAGAGTGTTAGTTTTTCAGAACTCCCAAAAGTACCTTATGAATTTAGATGACAAAGGTCACAAGGTCCTAAAGGATCTTTCTAGCCCAAACGTCTGGGATCTAGTGATAGAGCCTGGGGTACATTGTATCAGGGAGTCCCAAAGACACACTGCCTGAAACACATAATTTCTATTTAAACTTGGCACTGGGGATTTTAAAACATAGAACTATTTTCATATTATAATATTTGCATTAGTGTCCACAATATTTAAATATTAATATGCAATTCCAGAATCAGCTCTCCACCTAGGAATGCCCTTGATTAATTTCAAATGGTTGTGCTTTGCATACTGGTAAAAACAGAATTTTATTTTCATTTATTTATTTAACTTAAGTTATCTTTAATTCACGAATTCTTTACAATAGTTTGCCCATTTAGAATCTGAGAGGTATTCGAGATGCTTCCCCACTTTTTCTTCTATTAGTTTGAGTGTTTCTGGGGAGGGGAAGCCCATAGAGAAGGGGATGGGGAGGGGTTAGCAGGATATTTGCCCAGAAACTGGGAAGTGGAATAACAACCCAAATGTAAATAAGAAATACTCAATTAATAAAGATTAAAAAAATAGAATCTGACAGGTAAAGGCTAATTTACTTAAATTAAATTTAAGAATCTTATCATTAGTTTTATACTATTAGCGTAAGACTTTAGAGAATATGCTGAATAAAACACGTTAATACAAGTATACTAGCCCCATTTAAGGGCCCTTGTGGAAGATCATCTTAGGGTATCACGGAGGCCGCTAGAAAAAGTAACTGAAGCAATTACTAATTAAAATTTACCCATCTTTCCAGTTTGCACTTGTGCTCAGATCAAACCTAGATCTCCTGCTCCCCACCCACTCCAACAGCATCCAGAGTAAGCTTGACTCCCAGGAACTGTGACACACCAAGAACACAGGTGAAGGCACAACATCTTCACCAATACTCGGTCTAACTTGGTCCCACTGGGACATGGACAACACAGGAACATTCCCTAAACAGACGCATGTATCTTTTTGGTTTGCACCTGTGCCTGGAGTGGTCACAGGGCTCTGGCTCCCCAGCCCACTCCTTCAAAACTTAGAGGAAGCTTGACTCCCATTAACTCAAACACACAAGAATAATAGGATCTTATAGGCAGCATGACTCACAGAACTCTGACACACCCAGGACAAAAACCGAAAATGAACAGAACAAAGAAAGACTATTGAAAGTGGTAATGAAAAAAGATCAAGTAAGATATAAAAGCAGACCTTAGAGAATTACAACCAACTTATAAACAGAGATTCTAAAAGCCAGAAGAACTTAGGGAAATGTCATACAGGTCTTAATAGAAGACAAATGCAGGCTCAGGCCACTATACCCAGCAAAACTTTCAATCACCATAGATAGAGAAACAAGATATTCCATGACAATACCAAATTTAAAGAATTTATTTCCTTCGTTAATACAGCCATAAAGAAAATAATAGAACTAAAAGCCCAACACAAGGTGGGGAACTATTCTGAAGAAACGCAAGAAATTAGACTTCTCACAAGGAACTAAAATAAGTACAAAATCATAATCCTACCTCTAATAACAAAAATAACAAGAGTCAACAGTCTTTAGTCCTTAATATCTTTCAACATCAATTAACTCTATTCCACACACCCCAGAAGACATAGGCATGAAAGCTTTAGAAGAAGAAAGATCAAATACATCCAAGAGGAGTAGATGGCAGCAAATCAAACTCGTGGCTGAAATCAACCTAGTAGAAACAAAGAAAACTATACAAAAATCAACAAAACCAGGAGCAGGTTCTTGAAGAAAATCAACAAGATAAACTCTTAGTCAAACTCACTAGAGGACATAGAGACAGTATACAAATTAACAAATTCAGAACTGTACCTAAAGACATAAAAACAGAACTGAAGAAATTAAAAAAAAATCAGATCCTACTGCAAAAGCATATACTCCGTAAAAGTGGAAAATCTGGGTGAAATGGATGGTTTTCTAGACCAATACTTGGTAGCCAAACTAAATTAGGATCAGATATACTACTTAAACAGCCCCATAACTCCTAAAGAAATAGAAGCAGTCATTAAAATCTCCCAATCAGAAAAGCACAGGACCAGATGTTATTTGTGTTGCATTCTTTCAGACCTTCAAAGAAGACCTAATACCAATACTTCTCAAACTATTCCACCAATGAGAAACAGAAGGAACACTACCCAATACATTCTATAAAGCTAAACTTACACTGATACCTAAATCACACAAAGACCCACAAATAAAGATGCACTACAGGACAATTTTACTCATGAATATTGATCCAAATATACTCAATAAATTCCCCACAAACTGATTTTATGAACACATCAAAATGATCATTCCACATGATAAAATAGTTAGGCTTCATCCTAGGATCCAGGTATGGTTCAATATGTGGAAGTCCATCAACATAATCCACTACATAATCAAACTCAAGGGATAAAATAAACGTATGATCATCTTGTTAGATGCTGTAAAGATCTTTGAAAAATACCCCTTCATGTTAAAAATACTTGAGAGAATAACAATTCAAAGTCCATAGGTAAACTTAATAAAAACAATGTAAAGCAAATAGGCAACATCAAACTAAATGGAGAGAAACTTGAAGCAATCTCTAGTTAGGGGCAAAACAATGGTGCTGAATCTGTCCTTCTATTCAATATAGTATTCCAAGTTCTAGCCAGAGCAATTAGTAAGAAGAGGAGCTCAAAAGGAGACAAATTGGAAAGGAAGAAATCAGAATATCACTATTTGCAGATGATAGGATAGTATTTATGAAAAAGCAAAAATAAATCCAGGAGAGAACTCCTAGAACTTTAGAAATTAGGCTTCCTCTCCTCAAAGGATAAACGGACTGAGAAAGAAATTAGGGAAATGACACCCTTCACCATAGTCACGAATAATATAAAATTCCTTGTCTGACTCTAACCAAGCAAATGAAAGAGACGTATGACAAGAACTTCAAGTCTCTGAAGAATGAGTTTGAAGAAGATCTCAGAAGATGGAAATATCTCCCATGCCCAAAGATTGACAGGATTAACACAGCACAAATAGCCATCTTACCAAAAACAGTCTACAGATTTATTGCAATCTCTATCAAAATTCAAACTCAATTTTTCACAGGGATAGAAAGAACAATTCTCAAATCCTCTTGGAGGAAAGAAAAAACCCAAGACAGTTAAAACAATATTCCACAATAAGAGAAGCTATGGGGGAATCACCATCCTTGATGTCAAGCTCTGTTCCAGAGCAGTAGCAATAAAAACATCATGGTACTGGTATAGAGACAGACTGGCAGATCGATGGAACAGAATGTTTTATTGGATATTTTTATTTATATTTCAAAGGTTATCCCCTTTCCCAGTTGTTTTCCTACTCATAAAACTGACATCTCTTGATACTTGACAAAGAATCCAAAACCAGCCAGTGGGAAAAAAAGCATTTGGAACAAATTGTCCTGGTTCAATTGTTGTTAGGCAAGTAGAAGAACTCAAATTGATCTATTCTTATCTCCCTGTACAAAGGATCAAGAACATACACATGAAACCAAATACACTGAATCTCAAAGAAGAGAAACTGGGGATGAACATCAGTATATGGGCACAGATTAAAATTCCCTGAACTGACTGTCAATGGCTTGTGGTCTAAGAGCAGTAATTGACAAATGGGACCTCATAAAGTTGAAAAGATTCTGCAAGGCAAAGGACACTGTCAATGGAATAAAATGACAATTCACACATTGGATGAAGATCTTTACAAATCCTACATCTGATAAATATACAAAGAACCTGAGAAGGTAAATTCAAGAGAACCAAATAACCCTATTAAAGTGGTATACAGAGATAAAGACTCCTCAACTGAATAATCTAAAATGGCTGAGTATCTCCTAAAGAAATGTCCAACATCCTTATTCATCAGTGTTATGTAAATCAAAACAACCCTGTGATTCCACTTCAAACCAATCAGAATGACTATGACCACAAAGTCAGGCAGCAGCACATGCTCGTAAGGACTTGGAGAAAGAGGAACACTCATTTTGTCCTGGTAGGACTTCAATCTTTTAAAGCCACTTTCGAAATTGTTTTGGTGTTTCCTCAGAAAATGGAAATAGTTCTACCCTAAGCTATACCACTACGAGGCATGTACCCAAATGATGCTCCAAGTAAAATATGGACACATGCTCCATTATGTTTAAAGCAGCCTTATTTATAATATCCAGAACCTAGAAAAAACCCAGATGTTCCTTAAAACAAGAATGGATACAGAAGTTTTGGTACATTGATAAAATGGTGTACTACTTAGCCATTAAAACAATGATTTCACGAAATTCTCAGGGAAATGGATGAAAATATAAAATATCATCCTGAAGTCCTTCAAACAGAAAAGAACCCACAAGGTATGTATTCACTGATGATTTGCTTTTAGTCTAAAAGCTTAGAATACTCTTGATACAGTCCACAAACCATATAAAGCATAAGAAGAAGGCAGAATAAATTATAGCGTCTTTAATTCTACAGAGAACATGGAACAAAAAATCAGGGGGGTTAGGGGGAGGGACAGACCAGGGAGGGAAGAGGGGGAGAAAAAAGTGGGCAAGAATAGATTTGTAAGGGACCAGAGAGAAGTACAGAGGATCAGGAGATTGAAGAGAAAAAACAGGTAGCAGAGGGCAATGAGGAACTGGGGTAGCCACCAGAAAATCCCAGGCTCCAGGGAAGTGAGAGGTTTCCAGGAACCAATGGCAATGACTTTCAGTGAAATACCAACAAATGGGAGATACAACTTGTAGAAACTACTTCTAGTATATAAGCAAGGTCCCCGATTGACGAATGTTGACCCCACACATCTGAAATTTTTAAACCCAGAAATATTCCATTCCAAAAGAAAGTCAGGGACAAGAAATGGACCAGAGACTGAAGGAAAGGCTATACAGAGACCTCCACAAATAGGGATCCATTCTATCTGCAGACAACAAATACCACATTATTGCTGATAAAAATACTTTTTGATAGGAGACTGATATTGCTATTGCAAGAGATTCTACAAGCATTGATCAGTACAGATACAGATATTCACAACCACATATTGGACTGAGCCCAGGGACTCCAGTAGAAGAGGTAGTGGAAGGATGGAAGCAGCTGAAGGGGATTTGAAGGGGATTGCAACCTCATAAGAAGAACTATATCAACTGGACCACCCAGATCTCCTAGGGACTAAACCACCAACCAAAGAATATACATGGAGGGAGCCAGGACTCCAAATAGATATGTAGCAGAGGATGGCCTTATCTGATATCAGTGGGAGGGGAGAGAGGCTTGATGCCCCAGCATAGAGGCATGCTAGAGGCATGAGGCAGGACTGGAAGAAAGGGGGGAGGAGCATACTCACAGAGGCAAAGGGAGGAGGGTGAGGTGTGTTTAGAAGGCATGTGGCTGGAAGGGAAATTAATAAAGAGGATATCATTTAAAATTTAAATTAATAAAAATATATGTAAATAATATTTACCCATAGACCTGGAGCATTCCAAAACACAGTTCTAGTATAGTACTCCAGGTTTTATATTGTGTTGAGAATACTTTAATATTGATATGTAATATGAGCATTAGTTCTCACAGAGACAATGAATGAAGCAGGAAAGGAAGAAAAGTTGATCCAGAGATTGGCCCACCTGGGAACCCATCCCATATGCAGTCACCAAATGCAATCACGATTGCTGATGGCAAGAAATGCTTCATGACAGGAGCCAGATACACGTTTCTCCTGAGAGGCTCTGCCAAAGGCCTAATGATACAGATGAGGTTTGTTGCAGCTAACCATTGGACAAAACAAAGGGACCCAAATGGAGGAGTTAGAGAACAAACTGAAGGCGCTGAAGGAGTTTGCAACATCATAGGAAGAACAAAAACATCAGGCAACCAGACCCTGTCAGAGTTCCTAGGTACTAAACCACAAACCACTTTGTATACATGGAAGGAACCATGACTCTAGCCACATATGTAGCAGAGAATGGCATTGTCCAGCCTCAATAGGAGGAAAAGCTCTTGGTCCTGTGAAGGCTTGTTTCCCCAATGCAGGTTAAAGCCAGGGCATTAAGGTTGGAGTGGGTGGGTGGGAGTAGGTCCATCCTCATAAAAGCCGGAGGAGGGAAAGGAGGTATTGAACAGAGGGAAGGGAATGTATGGAATGTAAGTAAGAAGAAAAATAAATGTAAATCTAAGAAAATAATATGAAAAATGTAAATCAAAGAAAAATAAAATGAAAAATGTCTAAGGTCTGCATATCCTGAAACTGTGAGACAAATGTTAGTCTTCCTTGAAAGATTTAGAAATCTTAAGTTCTGCCTGAAAGGCATAAATTGGCAGATGGTTTGCTATCTTCACACTCATTCATTCTTTCTCCTCCCATTTCCATTATGTGTTCCCATACAGATTCTGATAAGAGTTAACACCCATATATCATTTATTTTCAGTACCTTTACTTGTTTGATGTTTACAATGATTCATTGTTTCCAGCTAAGTCTTCAGAGTTAATTATGTTTCACATGCACAGCTTCAAATAATGAATTCTGGAAGCTTTCTACAAGGGAACTCAATACTCCCTTCCTCTGAGACTAATTAAAACCATAGATAAGCATGTAATGAAACTGCCACCAATGTAACTTTAACAACAGTATAACATGCACAATATTGATTAATTCTACTGCCATGTCTGGGTGGAACATTGATCCCTTGAACCTAAGCTGTAACATACACTGTGTACTTCAGTCACTGTGTGACTCAACAGATAAATTTCCCTGTTGTTTGACATGAGAACCTCTGAAATGACATTATGAATTCAGTTTCTTTATTTCCAAAAAACAATCATGTTACCTGTTGAAGTTTTGATCAGTTGCAGTATTCTCCTCAGAAGAGGTGTATTAAGCTCCCAATACAAAGTTTGCAGTTTCTTCATTGTTTTTTTCTCCATCTTTATTAAACTGTATTTCTTATTTACACTACCATTGTTATTCAATTTCCCAGTTTCCAGGCCAACATCTGCTTAAGCCCTCCCCCTCCTCTTACATATAGGTGTTCCCCTCCCCATCCTCCCCCCATTACCACCCTCCTGCCAACAATCACGTTCACTGGGGGTTCAGTCTTGGCAGGAACAAAGGCTTCCCTTTCCACGGGTGCTCATACTAGGCTATTCATTGCTATGTATGCAGTCGAAGCCCATGGTCTGTCCAGGTATAGTCTTTGGGTAGTGGCTTGGTCCTCGGAAGCAATGGTTGGTTGGCATTGTTGTTCATATGGGGTCTCAAGCCCCTTCAATCTTTTTCAGTCCTTTCGCTGAATCTTTCAACAGGGGTCCCATTCTCAGTTCAAAGGTTTGCTGCTGGCATTCACCTATGTATTCTGACTGTGTCTCTTAAGAGGGATGTACATCCAGTTCCTGTCAGCCTGTTCTTCTTTGATTCATCCATCTTATCTAGTTTGGTGGCTGTATTTGTATGGGCAACATGTCGGGCAGCCTCTGGATAGGTGTTCCTTCAGCCTCTGTTCAAAACTTTGTGCCCCTATTCCCTCCCAAGGGTATTCTCTTTCCCTTTTAAAGAAGGAGTGAAGCATTCGCATTTTGGTCATCCCTCTTGAGTTTCATGTGTTCTGCGTATCTAGGGCAATTCAAGAATTTGGGCTAATAGCCACTTATCAATGAGTGCATACCATGTGTGTTTTTCTGTGATTGGGTTACCTCACACCAGGATGATATTTTCCACTTCCATCCATTTGCCTATGAATTTCATAAAGTAATTTTTTTGATAGCTGAGTAATATTCCATTGTGTAGATGTACCACATTTTCTGTATCCATTCCTCTGTTGAAGGGCATTTGGGTTCTTTACAGCTTCTGGCTATTATTAATAAGGCTGTTATGAACATAGTGGAACATGAGTCTTTGTTATATCTTGGGGCATCTTTTGGGTATATTCCCAAGAAATGTACAGCTGGGTCCTCAGGTAGTTCAACGTCCAATTTTCTGAGCAACCTCCAGACTGATTTCCTGAATTGTACCAGTCTGCAATCCCAGCAACAATGGCAGAGAGTTCCTCTTTCTCTACATCTTCACCAGCATCTGCTGTCTCCAGAGATTTTGATCTTAGCAATTCTGACTGGTGTGAGGTAGAATCTCAGGGTTGTTTTGGTTTGCACTTCCCTTATGACTAAAGATATTGAACATTCCTTAGGTGCTTCTCAGCCATTCTGTATTCATCAGATTTGAATTCTTTGTTTAGCTCTGAATCCTATTTTTAATACCATTATTTGTCTCTCTACAGTTTAATTTTGTGAGTTCTTTGTATATTTTGGATATAAACCCTCTATCAGTTGTAGGACTAGTAAATATCTTTTCACAATCTGTTGGTTTTCATTTTACCCCAACAACAGTTTCCTTTGTCTTACAGAATCTTTGCAGATTTATGAGATCCCATTTGTCGATTCTTTTTCTTTTTTATCTTTATTAAGTTGAGTTTTTCTTATTTACATTCTGTTTGTTATTCTCTTTTCAGGTTTCCGGGCCAACATCCCCCTAAGCCCTTCCCTCCCTTCCATATGGGTGTTCCCCTCCCTATCCTCGCCCCATTACCGTGCTCCCCTCAACAATTTCGTTCACTGGGGGTTCAGTCTTGGCAGGACCAAGGACTTCCCCTTCCACTGGTGCTCTTGGTAGGTTATTCATTGCTACTTATGAGGTTGGAGCACAGGGTCAGTCCATGTATAGTTTTTGGGTAGTGGATTAGTCCCTGGAAGCTCTGGTTGCTTGGCATTGTTGTTCATATGGGGTCTCAAGCCCCTTCAAGCTCTTCCAGTCCTTTCTCGGATTCCTTCAATGGGGGGCACCATTCTCCATTCAGTGGTTTGCTGCTGGCATTTGCCAATGCATTTGCTGTATTCTGGCTGTGTCCCTCAGGAGAGATCTACATATGGTTCCTATTGGCCTGCACTTCTTTGCTTCATCCATCTTATCAAATTGGGTGGCTGTATAAATATGGGCCACATGTGGGGCAGGCTCTGAATGGGTGTTCCTTCTGCCTCTGTTTTAAACTTTGCCTCCCTATTCCCCCCCAAGGGTATTCTGTGCCCCTTTAAAAAGAAGGAGTGAAGCATTAGCATTCTGGTCATCCCTCTTGAGTTTCATGTGTTCTGTGTATATAGGGCAATTCAAGCATTTGGGCTAATAGCCACTTATCATTGAGTACATACCATGTGTGTTTTTCTATGATTGGGTTACCTCACTCAGGATGATATTTTCCAGTTTCATCCATTTGCCTATGAATTTCATAAAGTCATTGTTTTTGATAGCTGAGTAATATTCCATTGTGTAGATATACCACACTTTCTGTATCCATTCCTCTGTTGAAGGGCATCTGGGTTCTTTTCAGCTTCTGGCTATTATTAATAAGGCTGCTATGAACATAGGGGAACATGGTCTTTGTTATTTTGTGGCATCTTTTGGGTATATACCCAAGAGAGGTATAGCTGGGTCCTCAGGTAGTTTAATGTCCAATTTTCTGAGGAACCTCCACACTGTATTCCAGAATGGTTGGACCAGTCTGCAATCCCAGCAACAATTTAGGAGTGTTCCTCTTTCTTCACATCCTTGTCAGCATTCGCTGTCACCTGAGTTTTTGATCTTAGCCATTCTCACTGGTCTGAGGTGAAATCTCAGTGTTGTTTTGATTTGCATTTCCCTTATGACTAAAGATGTTGAACATTTCTTTAGGTGTTTCTCAGCCATTCGACATTCCTCAGCTCTGAATTCTTAGTTTAGATCTGAACTCCATTTTAATAGGATTATTTTTCTCCCTGCAGTCTAACTTCTTGAGTTCTTTGTATATTTTGGATAAAAGCCCTCTATCTGTTGTAGGGATCCCAATCTGTTGGTTGTCATTTTGTCCTAACAACAGTGTCCTTTGCCTTACAGAAGTTTTGTAGTTTTATGAGATCCCATTTGTTGATTCTTGATCTTAGAGCATAATCCATTGGTGTTTTGTTCAGGAAATTTTCTCCAGTGTCCATGGGTTTGAGATGCTTCCCACTTTTTTTTCTATTAGTTTGAGTGTATCTGTTCTGATGTGGAGGCCCTTGATCCACTTGGACTTAAGCTTTGTACAGGGTGATAAGCATGGATCAGTCTGCATTCTTCTACATGCTGACCTGCGGTTGAACCAGTACCATTTGCTGAGAATGCTATCTTTTTTCCATTGGATGTCAAAAATCACATGAGAATATGTGTGTGGGAGTTTCTTCTTTCTTAATTTAATTATATTTTTACTTATTTAATTTACATTCCACTGTCTGCCCCTGTCCCTCAGAGTTGTTTTGATTTTCAATTTCCTGAAGACTAAGGATATTGAACATTTCTTCAGATGCTACTTGGCCATTCCATATTCCTGAGTAGAGAATTCTTTCTTTAGTTTTCTACCCCATTTTTAAAAGTGTTATTTGATGACCCGAGTATTGCAAATCAAAATGACCCAGAGAGTCCACCCTACACCTGTCAGAAGGACTTAGGTCAAAACCTCAGGTGACAACACATTTTGGCAAGGATGTGGAGAAAGGGGAAGACACCTACAGTGCTGTTGGGATTTTAAACTGGTACCACCAGTATGGAAATCAATTTGGAGATTCCTCAAAAAATTGGAAAGAGACCTACCTAAAGACGAAAACATTCATTCTTGGGATTATACCGAAAAGATTCCTCAGCATTCCACAGGGGCACATGTTCGACTATGTTCATAATGGCCTTGTTTGTGATAGACAGAAACAGTATTACAACAGAAGAATAGATATAGAAAATGTTCATTTACACAATGGAATCCTACTCAGGTATTAAGAAAGAGGACATTCTGTGATTTGCAGGCAAATGGATGGATCTAGAAAATATCCTGAGTTTGGCGACTCAGGCCCAAAAGGACATGCATGTTACGTTCTCCCCAATGAGTGGATATTAACCAATAAAAAAAAAAATACCGAGCAATAGCTCCCTGCTCCCAAACCCCGTGGGAGGGAGACCTCACCTCCTAGACAGGTGTGCACTCCTGAGACTGCAGAGAGGGACAGACCACCAATACTGGCCACCCCTGCCCACATCCCTGGCCCAAAAGGAAAATAAGTAGGGCCGCTGAGAACAGGAAGATAGGGGCACTAAAACGGCTGGTCCCCTGTGGGAAAGACACCACCCGGATGTAAAGGGACCTGGTCAACAGCTTCCTGCACTCAAATCCCTTGGGAGGAAGAGCTAAACCTTCAGAGGGGCAGACATGCCTGGGAAGCCATAAGAGACTACATTCTGCCCACATTTCTGACTCCAGAGGAAAACACCTAATGCCATCTGGGACCCCGGTGCATCAGGGCCTCGTTAAAAGGCAAGTCAGGCCCTTCTGGTTGCTGCCCTCAGGGAGAGCTCAAAAACAGTCTGCCAGGAGCAACTTCAGCACCAGGATCAGAGGTAAGACCAACTATTCCCCTCCAAGTGACCTGACTGGTGGACTCAGGACATACACTCATAGGAACAGCTGAAGACCAGTAGACAGGAAAGACTACACGCCCGAAAGCAGAATGCTCTGTTCCCATAACTGGCTGAAAGAAAACAGGAAAACAGTTATACAGCACTCCAGACACACAGGCTTATAGGATGGTCTAACCACTGCCAGAAGTAACAGAACAAGGTAACACCAGAGACAACCTGAGAGTGAGAGGCAAGCTCAGGAACCCAAGCAACAGAAACAAAGACTATATGGCATCATCAGAGCCCAATTCTCCTATCAAAGCGAACACTGAATATCCAAACACAGCAGAAATGCAAGATCTTGATTTAAAATCACATTTGATCATGATGATGGAGGACTTCAAGAAAGACATAAAGATCTCCCTTAGAGAAATGCAGGAAAACATAAATAAACAAGTAGAAGCCTATAGAGAGGAATCACAAAAATCCCTGAAAGAATTCCAGGAAAACACAATCAAACGGGTGAAGGAAATCAAAATGGAGATAGAAGCAACAAAGAAAGAACAAAGGGAAACAACCCTGGATATAGAAAACCAAAGGAAGAGACAAGGAGCCGTAGATACAAGCATCACCAACAGAATACAAGAGGTAGAAGAGAGAATCTCAGGAGCAGAAGATTCCATAGAAATCATCGACACAACTGTCAAAGATAAGGTAAATCAGAAAAAGCTACTGGTCCAAAACATACAGGAAATCCAGTATTCAGGGAGAAAATCAAACCTAAGGATAATAGGTATAGAAGAGAGTGAGGACTCCCAGCTCAAAGGACCAGTAAATATCTTCAACAAAATCATAGAAGAAAACTTCCCGAACCTAAAGAAAGACATGCCCATAAACATACAGGAAGCCTCCAAATAGATTGGACCAGAAAAGAAACACCTCCCATCACATAATAGTCAAAACACCAAATGCACAAAATAAATAAAGAATATTAAAAGCAGTAAGGGAAAATGGTCAAGTAATATATAAAGGCAGACCTATCAAAATTACACCAGACTTCTCACCAGAGACTAAGAAGGCCAGAAGATCCTGAACAGATGTCATACAGACCCTAAGAGAACACAAATGCCAGCCCAGGTTACTATATCGAGCAAAACTCTCTACTAACATAGATGGAGAAACCAAGATATTCCATGACAAAACCAAATTTAAACAATATCTTTCTAAAATACAGCCCTACAAAGGATAATAAATGGTAAAGCCCAACATAAAGAGGCAAGTTATACCCTACAAAAAGCAAGAAGCTAATTGTCTTCTCAACAAAACAAAGAAAAGCACACAAACATAATATCACATCCAAATACGAATATAACAGGAAGCAACAATCAGTATTCCTTAATATCTCTCAACATCAATGAACTCAACACCTCAATAAAAAGATATAGATAAACTAACTGGACACACAATGAGGACCCTGCATTCTGCTGCCTACAGGAAACACACCTCAGAGACAAGGACAGACACTACCTCAGATTGAAAGGCTGGAAAACAACGTTCTAAGCAAATGGTCTGAAGAAGCCAGCTGAAATAGCCATTCTAATATCGAATAAAATCGATTTCCAGGGAAGTCCCACACCCGCGGATCCCGGCCCACAGCAGCTCTCTGCCCCCAGACCCTGGGAGAGAGAGACCCAACCGCCTGGTCAGGTGGGCACTCCTGAGGCTGCAGAGCGGAAGAGACCACCAACACTGCTCACCCCTGCCCACATCCCTGGCCCAAGAGGAAACTGTATAAGGCCTCTGGGCTCCCGTTGGGGAGGGCCCAGGAGCGGCAGGACCCCTGCCTGAGACACCACCAGAACCTGAAGGAAACAGACCGGATAAACAGTTCTCTGCACCCAAATCCCGTGGGAGGGAGAGCTGAACCTTCAGAGAGGCAGACAAGCCTGGGAAACCAGAAGAGACTGCTCTCTGCACACACATCTCGGACGCCAGAGGAAAAAGCCAAAGACCATCTGGAACCCTGGTGCACTGAAGCTCCTGGAAACGGCGCCACAAGTCTTCCTGGTTGCTGCCACTGCAGAGAGCCCGTGAGCAGCACCCCACGAGCGAACTTGAGCCTCGGGACCACAGGTAAGACCAAATTTTCTGCTGTAAGAAAGCTGCCTGGTGAACTCAAGACACAGGCCCACAGGAACAGCTGAAGACCTGTAGAGAGGAAAAACTACACGCCGGAAAGCAGAACACTCTGTCCCCATAACTGACTGAAAGAGAGGAAAACAGGTCTACAGCACTCCTGACACACAGGCTTATAGGACAGTCTAGCCACTGTCAGAAATAGCAGAACAAAGTAACACTAGAGATAATCTGATGGCGAGAGGCAAGTGCAGGAACCCAAGCAACAGAAACCAAGACTACATGGCACCATCGGAGCCCAATTCTCCCATCAAAACAAACATGGAATATCCAAACACACCAGAAAAGCAAGATCTAGTTTCAAAATCATTTTTGATCATGATGCTGGAGGACTTCAAGAAAGACGTGAAGAACTCCCTTAGAGAACAAGTAGAAGCCTACAGAGAGGAATCGCAAAAATGCCTGAAAGAATCGCAAAAATCCCTGAAAGAATTCCAGGAAAACATAAATAAACAAGTAGAAGCCCATAGAGAGGAGACACAAAAATCCCTGAAAGAATTCCAGGAAAACATAAATAAACAAGTAGAAGCCCATAGAGAGGAGACACAAAAATCCCTGAAAGAATTCCAGGAAAACACAATCAAACAGTTGAAGGAATTAAAAATGGAAATAGAAGCAATCAAGGAAGAACACATGGAAACAACCCTGGATATAGAAAACCAAAAGAAGAGACAAGGAGCTGTAGATAGAAGCTTCACCAACAGAATACAAGAGATGGAAGAGAGAATCTCAGGAGCAGAAGATTCCATAGAAATAATAGACTCAACTGTCAAAGATAATGTAAAGCGGAAAAAGCTACTGGTCCAAAACATACAGGAAATCCAGGACTCAATGAGAAGATCAAACCTAAGGATAATAGGTAGAGAAGAGAGTGAAAACTCCCAGCTCAAAGGACCAGTAAATATCTTCAACAAAATCATAGAAGAAAACTTCCCTAACCTAAAAAAAGAGATACCCATAGACATACAAGAAGCCTACAGAACTCCAAATAGATTGGACCAGAAAAGAAACACCTCCCGTCACATAATTGTCAAAACACCAAACGCACAAAATAAAGAAAGAATATTAAAAGCAGTAAGGGAAAAAGGTCAAGTAACATATAAAGGGAGACCTATCAGAATCACACCAGACTTCTCGCCAGAAACTATGAAGGCCAGAAGATCCTGGACTGATGTCATACAGACCCTAAGAGAACACAAATGCCAGCCCAGGTTACTGTATCCAGCAAAACTCTCAATTAACATTGATGGAGAAACCAAGATCTTCCATGACAAAACCAAATTTACACAATATATTTCTACAAATCCAGCACTACAAAGGATAATAAATGGTAAAGCCCAACATAAGGAGGCAAGCTATACCCTAGAAGAAGCAAGAAACTAATCGTCTTGGCAACAAAACAAAGAGAATGAAAGCACACAAACATAACCTCACATCCAAATATGAATATAACGGGAAGCAATAATCACTATTCCTTAATATCTCTCAATATCAATGGCCTCAACTCCCCAATAAAAAGACATAGATTAACAAACTGGATACGCAACGAGGACCCTGCATTCTGCTGCCTACAGGAAACACACCTCAGAGACAAAGACAGACACTACCTCAGAGTGAAAGGCTGGAAAACAACTTTCCAAGCAAATGGTCAGAAGAAGCAAGCTGGAGTAGCCATTCTAATATCAAATAAAATCAATTTCCAACTAAAAGTCATCAAAAAAGATAAGGAAGGACACTTCATATTCATCAAAGGAAAAATCCACCAAGATGAACTCTCAATCCTAAATATCTATGCCCCAAATACAAGGGCACCTACATACGTAAAAGAAACCTTACTAAAGCTCAAAACACACATTGCACCTCACACAATAATAGTGGGAGATTTCAACACCCCACTCTCATCAATGGACAGATCATGGAAACAGAAATTAAACAGTGATGTCGACAGACTAAGAGAAGTCATGAGCCAAATGGACTTAACGGATATTTATAGAACATTCTATCCTAAAGCAAAAGGATATATCTTCTTCTCAGCTCCTCATGGTACTTTCTCCAAAATTGACCATATAATTGGTCAAAAAACGGGCCTCAACAGGTACAGAAAGATAGAAATAAACCCATGCGTGCTATCGGACCACCACGGCCTAAAACTGGTCTTCAATCACAATAAGGGAAGAATGCCCACATATACGTGGAAATTGAACAACGCTCTACTCAATGATAACCTGGTCAAGGAAGAAATAAAGAAAGAAATTAAAGACTTTTTAGAATTTAATGAAAATGAAGGTATAACATACCCAAACTTATGGGGCACAATGAAAGCTGTGCTAAGAAGAAAACTCATAGCGCTGAGTGCCTGCAGAAAGAAACAGGAAAGAGCATATGTCAGCAGCTTGACAGCACACCTAAAAGCTCTAGAACAAAAAGAAGCAAATACACCCAGGAGGAGTAGAAGGCAGGAAATAATCAAACTCAGAGCTGAAATCAACCAAGTAGAAACAAAAAGGACCATAGAAAGAATCAACAGAACCAAAAGTTGGTTCTTTGAGAAAATCAACAAGATAGATAAACCCTTATCCAGACTAATGAGAGGACACAGAGAGTGCGTCCAAATTAACAAAATCAGAAATGAAAAGGGAGACATAACTACAGATTCAGAGGAAATTCAAAAAATCATCAGATATTACTATAAAAGCCTATATTCAACAAAACTTGAAAATGTTCAGGAAATGGACAATTTCCTAGACAGATACCAGGTATCGAAGTTAAATCAGGAACAGATAAACCAGTTAAACAACCCCATAACTCCTAAGGAAATAGAAGCAGTCATTAAAGGTCTCCCAACCAAAAAGAGCCCAGGTCCACACGGGTTTAGTGCAGAATTCTATCAAACCTTCATAGAAGACCTCATACCAATATTATCCAAACTATTCCACAAAATTGAAACAGATGGAGCACTACCGAATTCCTTCTACGAAGCCACAATTACTCTTATACCTAAACCACACAAAGACACAACAAAGAAAGAGAACTTCAGACCAATTTCCCTTATGAATATCGACGCAAAAATACTCAATAAAATTCTGGCAAACCGAATCCAAGAGCACATCAAAACAATCATCCAACATGATCAAGTAGGCTTCATCCCAGGCATGCAGGGATGGTTTAATATAAGGAAAACCATCAACGTGATCCATTATATAAACAAACTGAAAGAACAGAACCACATGATAATTTCATTAGATGCTGAGAAAGCATTTGACAAAATTCAACACCCCTTCATGATAAAAGACCTGGAAAGAATAGGAATTTAAGGCCCATACCTAAACATAGTAAAAGCCATATACAGCAAATCAGTTGCTAACATTAAACTAAATGGAGAGAAACTTGAAGCAATCCCACTAAAATCAGGGACTAGACAAGGCTGCCCACTCTCTCCCTACTCATTCAATATAGTTCTTGAAGTTCTAGCCAGAGCAATCAGACAACAAAAGGAGATCAAGGGGATACAGATCGGAAAAGAAGAAGTCAAAATATCACTATTTGCAGATGACATGATAGTATATTTAAGTGATCCCAAAAGTTCCACCAGAGAACTACTAAAGCTGATAAACAACTTCACCAAAGTGGCTGGGTATAAAATTAACTCAAATAAATCATTTGCCTTCCTCTATACAAAAGAGAAACACGCTGAGAAAGAAATTAGAGAAATGACACCCTTCATAATAGACCCAAATAATATAAAGTACCTCGGTGTGACTTTAACCAAGCAAGTAAAAGATCTGTACAATAAGAACTTCAAGACACTGAGGAAAGAAATTGAAGAAGACCTCCGAAGATGGAAAGATCTCCCATGCTCATGGATTGGCAGGATTAATATAGTAAAAATGGCCATTTTACCAAAAGCAATCTACAGATTCAATGCAATCCCCATCAAAATACCAATCCAATTCTTCAAAGAGTTAGACAGATCAATTTGCAAATTCATCTGGAATAACAAAAAACCCAGGATAGCTAAAGCTATCCTCAACAATAAAAGGACTTCAGGGGGAATCACTATCCCTGAACTCAAGCAGTATTACAGAGCAATAGTGATAAAAACTGCATGGTATTGGTACAGAGACAGACAGATAGACCAATGGAATAGAATTGAAGACCCAGAAATGAACCCACATACCTATGGTCACTTGATTTTTGACAAAGGAGCCAAAACCATCCAATGGAAAAAAGATAGCATTTTCAGCAAATGGTGCTGGTTCAACTGGAGGGCAACATGTAGAAGAATGCAGATCGATCCATCCTTATCACCCTGTACAAAGCTTAAGTCCAAGTGGATCAAGGACCTCCACATCAAACCAGACACACTCAAACTAATAGAAGAAAAACTAGGGAAGCATCTGGAACACATGGGCACTGGAAAAAATTTCCTGAACAAAACACCAATGGCTTATGCTCTAAGATCAAGAATCGACAAATGGGATCTCATAAAACTGCAAAGCTTCTGTAAGGCAAAGGACACGGTGGTTAGGACAAAACGGCAACCAACAGATTGGGAAAAGATCTTTACCAATCCTACAACAGATAGAGGCCTTATATCCAAAATATACAAAGAACTCAAGAAGTTAGACCGCAGGGAAACAAATAACCCTATTAAAAAATGGGGCTCAGAGATAAACAAAGAATTCACAGCTGAGGAATGCCGAATGGCTGAGAAACACCTAAAGAAATGTTCAACATCTTTAGTCATAAGGGAAATGCAAATCAAAACAACCCTGAGATTTCACCTCACACCAGTGAGAATGGCTAAGATCAAAAACTCAGGTGACAGCAGATGCTGGCGAGGATGTGGAGAAAGAGGAACACTCCTCCATTGTTGGTGGGATTGCAGACTGGTAAAACCATTCTGGAAATCAGTCTGGAGGTTCCTCAGAAAATTGGACATTGAACTGCCTGAGGATCCAGCTATACCTCTCTTGGGCATATACCCAAAAGGTGCCTCAACATATAAAAGAGACACGTGCTCCACTATGTTCATCGCAGCCTTATTTATAATAGCCAGAAAATGGAAAGAACCCAGATGCCCTTCAACAGAGGAATGGATACAGAAAATGTGTTACTTCTACACAATGGAATATTACTCAGCTATCAAAAACAACGAGGTTATGAAATTTGTAGGCAAATGGTTGGAACTGGAAAATATCATCCTGAGTGAGCTAACCCAATCACAGAAAGACATACATGGTATGCACTCATTGATAAGTGGCTTTTAGCTCAAATGGTTGAATTACCCTAGATCCCTAGAACAAATGAAACTCAAGACGGATGATCAAAATGTGAATGCTTCACTCCTTCTTTAAATGACGAAAAAGAATACCCTTGGCAGGGAAGGGAGAGGCAAAGATTAAAACAGAGACTGAAGGAACACCCATTTGGAGCCTGCCCCACATGTGGCCCATACATATACAGCCACCCAATTAGACAAGATGGATGAAGCAAAGAAGTGCAGACCGACAGGAGCCGGATGTAGATCGCTCCTGAGAGACACAGCCAGAATACAGCAAATACAGAGGCGAATGCCAGCAGCAAACCACTGAACTGAGAATAGGTCCCCCGTTGAAGGAATCAGAGAAAGAACTGGAAGAGCTTGAAGGGGCTCGAGACCCCAAAAGTACAACAATGTCAAGCAACCAGAGCTTCCAGGGACTAAGCCACTACCTAAATACTATACATGGACTGACCCTGGACTCTGACCCCATAGGTAGCAATGAATATTCTAGTAAGAGCACCAGTGGAAGGGGAAGCCCTGGGTCCTGCTAAGACTGAACCCCCAGTGAACTAGACTATGGGGGGAGGGCGGCAATGGGGGGAGGGTTGGGAGGGGAACACCCATAAGGAAGGGGAGGGGGGAGGGGGATGTTTGCCCGGAAACCGGGAAAGGGAATAACACTTGAAATGTATATAAGAAATACTCAAGTTAATAAAAAAAAAAAAAAAAAAAAAAAAAAAAAACACACCCGGCAAAGAGCAGCTCAAAAAAAAAATCGATTTCCAACCAAAAGTCATCAAAAAAGATAAGGAAAGACACTTCATATTCATTAAAGGACAAATCCACCAAGATGAAATCTCAATCCTAATTGTCTATGCTCCAAATACAAGGGCACCTACATATATAAAAGAAACCTTACTAAATATCAATGCACACATTGCACCTCACAGAATAATGGTAGGAGATTTCAACACCCAACTCTCATCAATGGACAGAACATGGAAACAAAAATTAAACAGAGACATAGGCAGACTAAGAGAAGTCATGAACCAAATGGACTTAACAGATAATTATAGAACATTCTATCCTAAAACAAAAGGATATACATTCTTCTCAGCACCTCATTGTACTTTCTCCAAAATTGACCATATAATTAGTCATAAAACAAGCCTCAATAGATACAGAAAGATTGAAATAATGCAATGTGTCCTATCTCTCCACCACGTGCTAAAGCTGATCTTCGATAACAATAAGGGAAGAACACCCACATATGCATGGAAGTTGAACAACGCACTACTCAATGATAACCTGGTCAGGGAAGAAATAAGGAAAGAAATTAAAGATGTCTTAGAATTTAATGAAAATGAAGGTATGAAATACCCAAATTTATGGGACACAATGAAAGCTGTGCTAAGAAGAACACTCATAGCTCTGAGTGCCTGCATAAAGAAACAGGAGAGAGCACATAACAACAGCTTGACATCACACCTAAAAGTACTAGAACAAAAAGAAGCAAATGCACCCAGGAGGAGTAGAAGGCAGGAAATAATCAAACTCAGAGCTGAAATCAACCAAGTAGAAACAAAACGGACTATACAAAGAAACAAAGGAACCAAGAGTTGGTTCTTTGAGAAAATCAACAAGATAGATAAACACTTAGCCAGACTAATGAGAGGACACAGAGAGTTTGTCCAAATTAACAAAATCAGAATGAAAAGGTAGATATAACTACAGGATCAGAGGATATTCAAAAAATCATTAGATCCTACTACAAAACCTATATTCAACAAAACTTGAAAATCTGCAGGAAATGGACAATTTTTTAGACAGATACCAGGTACCAAAGTTAAATTAGGAACAGATAAACAATTTAAACAACCCCATAACTCCTAAAGAAATAGAAGCAGTCACTAAAGATCTCCCAACCACAAAAAGCCCAGGTCCAGATAGGTTCAGGGCAGAATTCTTTCAGACCTTCATAGAAGACTTCATACCAATACTATCCAAACTATTCCACAAAATTGAAACAGATGGAGAGCTACCAAATTCCTTCTATGAAGCTACAATTACTGCTATGCACACAGAGACCCAACAAAGAAAGAGACTTCAGACAAATTTCTCTTATTAATATCGTTGCAAATATACTCAATAAAATTCTTGCAAACCGAATCCAAGAGCATATCAAAACAATCATTGACCATGATCAAGTATGCTTCATCCCACGTATGCAGGGATGGTTTAATATATGGAATACCATCAACGTTACCCAATTTAAAAGAAACTGAAAGATTAAAACCACATGGTCATTTCATTAGATGCTGAGAAAGAATTTGACACAATTCAACGCCCCTGCATGATAAAAGTCCTGGAAAGAATAGGAATTAAAAGCCCATACATAAACATAGTAAAAGCCATATGCAGCAAACCAGTAGCTAATCCAAAACCAAATGGAAAGAAACTTCAAGCAATCCCGCTAAAATCAGGGACTAGACAAGGCTTCCCACTCTCTCCCTACTTATTCAATATAGTTCTTGAAGTTCTAGCCAGTGCAATCAGACAACAGAAGGAGATCAAATGGGTACAATTGGAAAAGAAGAAGTCAAAATATCAATATTCGCAGATGATGTGATAGTTTATTTAAGTGATCCCAAAAGTTCCACCAGAGAACTACTAAATTTGATAAACACCTTCAGCAAAGTGGCAGGGTATAAAATTAAATCAAATAAATCAGTAGCCTTCCTCTGTACAAAAGAGAAACAGGCCGAAAAGAAATTAGTGAAACAACACCCTTCATAATAGTCCCAAATAATGTAAAATACCTCAGAGTGACTCTAACCAAGCAAGTGAAATATCTGTATGATAAGAACTTCAAGCCTCTGAAGAAATTGAAGAAGATCTCAGAAGATGGAAAGATTTCCCATGCTCATGGATTTGTAGGATTAATATAGTAAAAATGGCCATTTCACCAAAAGCGATGTACAGATTCAATGAACTCCCCATCAAAATACCAATCCAATTCTTAAGAGAGTTAGACAGAACAATTTGCAAATTCATCTGGAATAACAAAAAACCTATGATAGCTACAACTATCCTCAACAATAAAAGGACTTCCTGGGGAATCACTAACCCTGAACACAAGCAATATCACAGAGCAATAGTGATAAAAAACTGCATGGTATTGGTACTGAGACAGACAGATAGAGTAGTGGATTAGAATTGAAGACCCAGAAATGAACTCACACACCTATGGTCACTCGATTTTTTACAAAGGAGCCAAAACCGTACAAAGTAAAAAAGATATCTTTTTCAGCAAATGGTGCTGTTTCAACAGAAGATCAGCATGTAGAAGAATGAAGATCAATCCATGCTTATCACCCTGTACAAAGCTTAAGTCCAAGTTGATCAAGGACCTCCACATCAAACCAGATAACTAATAAAAGGAAAAGTGAGGAAGAATCTGGAACACATGGGCACTGGAGAAAATTTCCTGAACAAAACACCAATGGCTCATGCTCTAAGATCAAGAATCTACAAATGGGATCAAATAAAACTGCAAAGCTTCTGTAAGGCAAAGGACACTGTTGTTAGGACAAAACAGCAACCAACAGATTGGGAAAAGATCTTTACTAATCCTATAATTGATAGAGGGCTTATATCCAAAATATACAAAGATCTCATGAAGTTAGACTGCAGGGAGACAAATAACCCTATTAAAAATGGGGTGCAGAACTAAATAAAGAATAAACAGCAGAGGAATGCAGAATGACTGAGAAGGACCTAAAGAAATGTTCAACATCCTTAGTCACAAGGGAAATGCAAACTGAAACAACCCTGAGATTTTACCTCATACTACTGGGAATGGATAAGATCAAAAACTCCTGAGACTGCAAATGCTGGGGAGGATGTGGAGAAAGAGGTACATTCCTCCATTGTTGGTGGGATTGCAGACTGGTACAACCATTCTAGAAAGCAGACTGGAGGGTCCTCAGAAAATTGGACATTGAACTACCTGAGGACCCAGCTATACCTCTCTTTGGCATATACCCAGTAGATGCCCCAAAATAAAACAAAGCACATGGTCCACTATGTTCATTGCAGCTTTATTTATAACAAACAGAACTGGAAAGAACCCAGATGCCCTTCAACAGAGGAATTGATAAAGAAAATGTGGTACATCTACACAATGGAATATTACTCAGCTATCAAAAAATGACTTTATGAAATTCATAGTCAAATGGATGGAACTGGAAAATATCATCCTGGTGTGAGGTAAACTAATCACAGAAAAACACATATGGTATACACTCATTGATAAGTGGATATTAGCCCAAATGCTCTAATCACCCTAATGCACAGAACACATGGAACTCAAGAAGGATGACGAAAATGGGAATGCTTCACTCCTTCTTTAAAAGTGGAACAAGAATACCCTTGTGAGGGAATAGGGAGGCAAAGTTTAGAACAGAGGCAAAAGGAACGCCCATTCAGAGGCTACCCTGCATGTAGCCCATAAATATACAGCCACCACACTAGATAAGATGGATTGCGCAAAGAAGCACAGTTTGACAGGAACTGGATGTAGATCTCTCCTGAGAGACACAGGCAGAGTACAGCAAATACATAGGCAAATGCCATCATTAAACTACTGAACTGAGAACGGGACCCCCGTTGAAGGAAAATAGAAAGGACTGAAAGAGCTTGAAGGGGCGTGAGACCTCATATGAACAACAATGTCAACCAACCAGAGCTTCCAGGGACTAAGCCAGTACCCAAAGCATATACCTGGAGTGACCCTGGGCTGCAACCTCATAGGTATCAATGAATAGTCTAGTAAGAGCACCAGTAGAAGGGGAAGCCCTTGATCTTGCCAAGACTGAACCCCCAGTGAACGTGATTGTTGGGGGGAGGATTGTAATGGGTGGAGGATGGGGAGTGGAACACCCGAAGAGAAGGGGAGTCGGAGGATTAGGGGGATGTTGGCCCGGAAACCAGAAAAGTGAATAAAAATCGAAATAAGAAATACCCAAATTAATAAAGATGAAAAATATACAGAATATTCCAGATATAGTACAAGCTTGCAATCCCACGAACAATGGAGGAGTGTTCCTCTTTCTCCACATCCTCACCAGCATCTTTTCTCACCTGAGTTTTTTATCTTAACCATCATGATTGGTGTGAGGTGTAATCCCAGGTTTCTATTGATTTGCATTTCCCTGATAAATAAGGATGTTGAACAATTCTTTAGGTGCTTTTTGGCCATTGGATATTCTTTGGTTGAAAATTCTTTGTTTAGGTCATCCCCCATTTTTAATAGGTTGATTTGATTGTCTGGAATGTGACCTCTTGTGTTCCTTGTATATATCGGATGTTAGTCTTCTATTGGATGTAGGATTGGTTAAGATATTTTCCTAATCTGTTGGTTGCCATTTTGTCCTAATGACAGTGTACTTTGCCTTATAGAAGCTGTGCAATTTTATGAAGTTCCATTTGTTTATTTTTGATCTAAGAGCATAAGCCATCGGTGTTCTCTTTGGGAATTTTCTCCAGTGCCCAAGTGTTCAAGATTCTTCCCCACTTTTTCTTCTATTAGTTTGAGTGTATCTGGTTTTATTTGGATGTCCTTGATGCATGTGGACTTGAGATTTGTACTGCATGGTTTTAGCACATTTGTGAAAGATCAACTGACTGTAGGTTTGTGAACTCATTTCTGGGCCTTAAATTTCTTTTCTTGTCCAATCTATTTGGAGTTCTGTTGGCTTTTTGTATGTTTGTGGGAATTACTTTCTTTAGCTTAGGGAAGTTTTCTTCTATAATTTTGTTGAACATATTTTTCTGTCCCTTTAATATGGGAGTCTTCTCTCTTTTCTTTACCACTTATCCTATTGTTTGATCTTCTCATTGTGTCCTGGATTTCCTTTTTGTTTTGGGTAATGTGCTTTTTAACTTTTACATTTTCTTTGCCAGTTGTTTCAATGTTTTCTCTGGTTTCTTTTGCCTCTGAGATTCTCTGTTCTATCTCTTGTATTCTGTTGTTAATGGTTGTATCTATGACTCCTGATCTCTTTCCTAGTTTTTCTAATTCCAAGGTTGTCTGTCTATGTGATTTCTTTATTGTTTCTATTTCCATTTTTGATTCCTGGACTGTTTGTTCAGTTCCTTCATGTTTTTTGATTGGGTTTGTGTTTTGTCCTTAAGATGTTATTATGTGTTCTCTTTAAGGATTTCATTTGTTTACCTATGTTCCCCTGTATTTCTTAGAGGGGACTATTTATGTCCTTCTTACAGTCCTCTATCATCCTCATGAGATGTGAATATAAACACAAATCTTGGTTTTCTTGTTGTATTGGGATATACAGCATTTGGTTTAGTTGGAGAACTGGTCTCTGATGGTGCCAAGTAGCCTTGGTTTTGTTACTTAGGTTCCTACTCTGACCTCTCAGCATCTCGTTATATCTGGTGTTAGCTGTTCTTGCTGTTTCTGACAGTTGCTTGACCCTCCTGTAAGCCTGTGTGTGAGCACTCTTGGAGACCACCTTTCTTCCAGTGGCATCCGGGTACAGAGAGCTCTGTCACAGGGTCAACGTTGTCAGAAGCAGAAAGTTCTCCCTCACTGGATCTGGGTACAGAAAGCTGTGGAAATGGGTGAGTTCCAGGCAGAGGCAGAAAACATAAGGCTCCACAATCTCTTCTTTTAGCATCAGTGTATCTGGTTTTATGTGGAGGTCTTTGAGCCACTTGGTCTTAAGCTTTGTACAAAGCAATAAAAATGGATCAATTTGCAGTATTCTACATGTTTAGTTCTAGTTGAAACACTCCATTTGTTAAATGCTGTCTTTTCCTCACTGGATGCATTTAGCTCCTTTTTTGTTGTCTATATGCTCTTTCTAGAAATTTGAGCCCTATATTGGGTAAGTAGGGAGAGAGGGGGAATCCTTGTCTACTCCCTGATTTTAGTGGATTCCTTCAAGTTTCTCTTCATTTAGTTTGGTGTGGGCTACTGTTTTGGTGTATATTGCTTTTACTATATTTAGATATGGGCTTGCGTTACTGTTCTTTCCAAAACTTTGATCATGAATGGGTGTTGAATTTTATCAAATGCTTTCTCAGCATCTAATGAGAGGAGTATTTAGTTTTTTTACTAAGAGTTTGTTTATATAGTGGATAGTGTTGATGGATTTCCACATGTAGAATCATCCCTACATCCCTGGGAAGAAGCTTAATTGATCGTTATGTATGTTCTCAGAATAGGTTTTTTAGAACTTTATTGAATATTTTTTGCATTGATATTCATATGAAAAATTGGTCTGTAGTTCTTCTTCTTTGTTGGTTCTTGTGTATTTATGGTGACATCATGAATTGAACTGGGTATTGTTCCCTATCTTTCTATTTTGTGGACTAGTTTGATATATATTGGTATTCTTTGAAGGTCTGATAGAATTCTTTATCACATCTGACTGGTCCTTGGATTTTTTTGGTTAGGAGACTTTTCATTACTGCTTCTATTTCTTTAGGGCTTGTGTGAATATTTAGATTGTTTATCTGTTCTGTTTTAACTTTGGTACTTGGTATCTGTTTACAAAATTGTGCATTCATCCAGATTTTCTTATTTTGTTCAGTATAGGCTTTTATCTATTATCGGAAAGTTAATTTGTGGAGTTAGAAAAAAAACATGCTTAAAGAGATTTAGGTAATATTCAATTTACAGCCATCTATATCTAGGTTCTTTATAGGGAAGGGTATTTTCTTAATATTAGTAACCATTTGAGTTACTTTATTGGTATATATGCTCAAATTAATGTCCTTGTTCAACAGTTAGGTCAGATACTCAGCTGTGCCTTCAATGTAGTTTTCGGAAACATTTCTAAAGGCCAGATTCATTCCATCATGATGAACCTGCCCTTTCCTACACTTTTATGTGAAGATAGTTGTGTTGCTGTTCACAGAGAAGGATCTGTTTTGATAAGTGACATATAAAAATATCAATACTGCTTGTAAGGTTGCTATACGATCCAATCCATTATAAAAAACCAAAAGATGTCTTAATATATTTATTCATATGCAGATATCATACCATTTTTGAAAGTACTGGTCTTTCTACTGACATTTAAAGTCTTGGCTCATCAATAAATATTGCAGAGGCATCATGGTTAATATACTTGGGTGTATTTATGTATGTGTATTTGTGGGTGTTTCCCTTGTTTTCCATGGTATGGAGTTGCTTATTTCCTGTGTTTCCTTGAATCTCTGCGTCACGGAAAAACAAAGAAAGAAATTAAGTCTTTCTAGAACTCACTGAAAAGGAAGGCACAACATACCCAATTTTATGGGGCACAGTAATAGTAGTACTAAGAGGAAGTTCCT
The DNA here is from genome assembly GCF_021556685.1 of Rattus norvegicus. Classification (NCBI taxonomy): domain Eukaryota; kingdom Metazoa; phylum Chordata; class Mammalia; order Rodentia; family Muridae; genus Rattus; species Rattus norvegicus. The sequence goes on from NC_141536.1 coordinate 136,815,954, forward strand.
AAAATTAGTTGCCTTCTTAAAGAAATTGTCTTCCTTGGGTTGTACTTTTTTCTAATTTTTATGTGGGACTTGGATTGTGGATAGTTATTGTTTGAATTTGTACTTGTCTTTAAATTTCTCATTTTCTCCATCTATGGTGATTGAGAATTTGATTAGGAATATTAGTCTCTGTGGCATCTGTGTTTTTGTTTTGTTTTGTTTTGTATTGTATTAAGAGGATGTAAGGTGTCTGACCAGACCCTTTAGCATTTAGAATATTTGTAAAATTAGCTGTAATTCTTATTGGCCTCCTTTTTGATGTTACTTTAAAATTATCCCTCACTTCTTTTAATATTCTTTCTTTTTTCCTCAGATTTTCCATTTTGATTATGATGTGGCAGAAGGATTTTCTTTTCTGACCCAGTCTAAACGTGTTTGTATGCTTATGGGCATTTTTCTTTATATTGAGAAACTTTTCTTGTATGGTTTTGTTGAAAACATTTTCTGTGCCTTGCGACTGGAATACTTCACTTTTGCCAACTTCTATCACTTTTAAGTTAGGTCTTTCCATGGTATTCCAGACTTCCTGCTTAGTTTGTGTAATGGCTTTTAGATTCAACATTTATAGGTTTTTTCTATTTTATCTTCTATGCCTGAATATCTCTCTTCCATCTATTGTATTATATTCCTGAAAGCTTGCATTTTTTGTTCCTGTTCAATTCCCTAGGATTGCTGTCATTAGGATTCCCTCAGTTTTTGTTTTCATTATTGCTTCTATTTTCATTTTCACATCGCTTACAGTTTCATGCACTTATTTCCTTTTTATTGTTTCTCCTATATATATTTAAGGGCTTCGTGTGTTGCTTTTCAAAGACTTTTACAAGCTCCTCAATTTCTTTAAGGGATTAATACATCTGCTTTTAAGAGGCATATATCATCTTTGTTGGATTGCATTTAATGTCATTTTCTTTTGCTTCAGTTGTATTAGGTTATTCAGGGAGGCTGCAGTAGAATAGCTTTGCACTGAAGTAATTATATTGCCATAGTTGTTACAGATTGTCTTGTTTTCAGGGCTTTTTGCCATATATATCACTGTTGTCGCTGAATGTTCCTATTGTAGTAGGTATTGGGAGGGGAGTTAGCCCAGTAGTCCAAGTGTGACCTTCCTCAGATGGATATCCTAACACTGTGTCATTCCTAAATACCATGTTTCTATGGTTTAGATTCTGCCTGTCTGATGAAATTGTTCATAGCAATGGTTGCAGAAAGAAAGAAAGTCCTACTTGGAGAGTAGACTACTCAGAGCCACTTAGGGTGTACCAGAAGCCTGAAAGGAAAAGATAGCCTTGTGATGAAAGAAAAGCTACCATCAAAAGTTAAGCCTCCCAGATCTGATAAAGGTTGAGTGGTGATAAGAGGAACATGGATGTTTACAGGTGTCAGCAGACTGCTGAAGGCAACTTGGAGAGTACAAAATTATTCAGAGAGCAGGTGAGATGGGTGGTAGAAGGGAAGATAATCTGTATGAGTCAGAATCACATATCACATGTTTAATGAATGAGGAATGAGATGTGGCTGGAGAATGAAGGTTCTGCCGAGATATCAGGCTTCTCAGGGAAACTTGGCATTTCCTAATGATTTCAGTGAGTAGTTATTATGAATGAGGAAAGGGAAGCTTTTCTATATGTTTCAGGATCTTCATATCTGATCAAGTTTGTTGGTGAGAGAACTGAAATCCAGCAAGCAGAATATAGCAGATTGCTGAGGACAGATTCTACATTAATTTAATAATAACAGGAATGGCATATAAACAGGAGGAATCAAATTAGAAAATGTAATTTCTTGATCCATTCCAGGAAAATTGCATTCTTCATAGCCAGCATTCCTTTGTGAAAGTATGTCAGGAAAATCACCTGCTAGCCTTTTCCTCTCCTAGATTGCCCTTGACAATTTACTTTCTCATGTGTTACAGATTATACTTAAGAGGTTATGTTCAGTAACATCTGAATTTCTTTTCCTTCACCATCTTACATTTACCATGTGTACCAATTTGCATATTTTTATTGAGTCTTTTCTCTAGATATAATATGGGCACTTTTTCATGTTTAGCCTTTTTCTATAGAAAATGACAATTGTTTGTCAAGATGATTGGTACTTCTGGGTAAATCATGCTAATTATTGGCTAGTTTTCTTCAGTGTGTTTTCTTAGTCTTATATTTTTGATACACCAGTCACTGTGGTCTAGAGAATAGCCTGATTTTCTCCTGTATCCTGGCTTTTCTCAGTACTGGTATTCATGGGTCTATATTATTCAGTTCTGGCTGCAAAATTTCAAAGCCAGAGCAAGGCATCCAACAATAACAGTGATATTCGCAGTATTTTTGTCATAATTTGCACACACAGCTGGAGCTTCAGTAGAACAACAGACTGAAGGTCCAAGAAAAGCAAGAATGGTCATTCTGTACCAGATCCTGCTGGGCAAGCCTGGCTCCATCCTGCAAATATACTTTTCTTTCTTGTTCTCCTACATTGTGTCTTTATTTTTTCTACATATCCATCAGTATCCAAAGAACCCTTCCTTTAAAGTTGTTCCTTGGAATATTCCTGGATTTTTTTTCTGATTCCTCAGTTTAGGCTTTCCTGTAAATATTAAGTCTATTCTCAATATGCCATTGTCAAGTAACTGGGCTTCCTAAAACATGACAACTTTATTTTTTCCACAAATACTTATAACTTTGCTGTGTGTTCCTCCTGAAAACATATGCCCAGAGTTATCTTTATTGTGTAGGTTCCTGAATTTTTAGATTTGACATCTGACTCTGGCTTTAAGATAACCTGTCTCACAGTGCAGTTATTTTGTGCTGGGGGAGTTCCAGTCTCCATTGTCACAGAAATTTCCTTTTCAAATCAACTGAGATCATCTATGGTAGAAAAAGACACCATGTTCCACTTTCATGCATCATGAGCAATGTTCAATCCATTCAGTCAAAACTTCTCAGTGTTTGTCTAGACTATAATCCTAAGAAATTGCAGATGGAGAATAAGTATTTGTGCTTCAAATAACGTTCTATCAGTAAAAAAATATAGATTTTACCTGAAACAATATGTACTTAAATATTTACCGGCATGCAATGAACATTTCAAACTCTCAGCTACTTAAATACTGTAAGTTTGTAATGACATTGGTAAAAGTTTATCACTAATATTAAATGCCAGATAAAGCTCTCAATATTGCTTATCCTTAGATATTTCCCAATGCTTGTCAATACAATGTGAATTTTTGCCAAATATTTTGCTGATGGAAGAAGTCACATATTAGTGAATCTTATTTTTTTGGTGCTTGGTCTAACCTACATAGAGAGGAACCAATAATCATCTAAATGGCAGATACAAATTCTGTCTAATCTACATGATGAAATGATGATCATGGGAGAAAACCTCTTTTTATGTTTCTGATTTTGCTTTTTTTAACCATAGTTAGGAATTTTTGGCCTTTTCTTCACATATTAATAACAGTCTTCTAGGCTCTCTAGTTTATCTATTTAATTCCTCTCTGAAATAACACCAAAATATTTGAGTTGTATATCTTTCATGTCTTTATAGCTAGCAACACTTGTGCTTTCTCCTCTCTGACTCTTTGGGTCAAAGCGGCAGTATTATCTCTGTTCTTTGGCTCTGAATCATTGGAAATATTTTTGTAGGTATTTGTTTGAGAAAGAAACCTATGCAGCTGAATTCCCAGTTTCACCTCTTTCATCTCTATCATTTCTAAGACATGCACACTTTCCCCATTAAAGTCCTTGTTTAGTGAGTCCTCTGAAAAGCTAGCATGGATCCAGCTGCAGATTATGGCGTTTTGTTGGAGTACTTGTCACTTATCTTTGAGAACACGCTTTGATTATACATTACCACACTCTTGAAAATTTCAAACAAAAGCACAAATCATCTCATATTTTATGGTTCAACCTCTTCTAGTTGCTTCTCAGTGTAGAATTCAAGGATAATGGTGACAGACAAATACCATGCTACAGAATTAATGCTGTTTTATAGGAACATTTTCTCTGCCTAACACATTAATTCATTACGTGTAATATCAATTTCTTTAAAGTTCCTAGGACCTAGAAAAATGGAGCAATATTTTTTGTCAGAATATTCCTGCCATTGTGGCCTCTAAAATATTTCTCAATATTAGCCTGTTTGTGCTTTGATATTCTGTGAGCCAGTCTTAAACTGTTTATAATTGTCTGACAAGTCAGATTTTACAAAGTGCTTCCAGGATGAACTATATAGTTCACCTTACAACATCTGAGGGCTTTTCTATTCTTCAGCTCAAAACTCCTTCAGATATCGTCAATAGACAACATTTTAAAGACTGAGAATCAAGTACTCATATTTATCATTCCAATGTAACTACAACTTCTATCTCACTATTTATTTTCTACCTTAGTTTCTTCCCTCATTGTTAAGACAAAATCACAGAGAAATTAGAGAAGGAAATGCTTATTATTACCTTCAGGTACAGGTCTTAGTTGTCAATAGATGAAAATTACATAAATGTCATACTGTATCTGACTGACCATTTCATATAAGAGTATAAATGAAACAATATGGAGTGTTCATGGAAAACATATGCATATTATTGTTCCAGAGTTGTAAAGTCTGAAAATCTTTCCTGTGTTGTTAATTCCATCTTATATTTTGATGTACATTGCAGATAAGTTTGCCTCTAGACTCTGTAAGCAAATTTATTTTACAAGTAACCCTAAATTTACTCTGGAGATTTCAAGACACACACTCACAAGCAGAAATCTTTCCATTTATTCATATAATCAGGTCTTGGATATGGAAAATTTTCTCAAATCAATTTTTTCTCTCACAATTATCTTCATGTATGTTTATTATTCATGTATGTTTATTACTCATGTTCTTCCATTTTTCAAAAAATTAATTGAATTCTATTTATGATTGTTTCTCTTTCTAGTACATGATTCAAGGTACTATTAGTAGGTTAAACCATAATCTTTAAATTACTCTGTATTAAGGTTCTATGTGAACTGTATCCTTTCTTACATCTGAGATTCTCTATCTGAACACTCTGATTTTCCTCATGGAATTTAGCCACAGATCAAATAAAGGCTATCATTTATTTGTGGGTTCTCAACCAAATCAAATGTAAAGCTTGTGCTGCCATCTCATCATTGATTTTATTTAATTTAATTGCAAATCAGAGGTTAAATTAACATATTCTGCTCTATGATTTTTTTCTCACAATGCTTCCTATTTTTACAGAAGCAAGATTGTTCAGAGCAACTTACCAGCTTATATTGAATATCTCGAGTCATAGAATTTTGTTATGCCTTAAATCTAAGCCCCCTGCTACCTTTGAGATTATCATGTTAGTGTGTGTGTGTGTGTGTGTGTGTGTGTGTGTGTATGTGTGTGTGTGTGTGTGTGTGTGTGATGTGTGTTGGGGCATTTGTTTAATCAGTATAGCTGAGCCAGATAGTTAGCAAAATATGAACTCCACATATCCCATGGAGATACACTAGTAAACAACATATTTTTAATAAAAGAGAAAGAAAATATCATGTGTTCAGAAGTTTCCATGAAGTTTGACACTCAAGCATCAGTGTAAGGGGACTAAAAATTTGTGCTAAAGGAAGAAGGTTTTAAATATAAGCTCAGAAAGATCTTTCTGGATCTGTCTCTTGATTTTCATCTCACACATGGGATGAATTATGACAAAATTCTCACATTCAGGAGCTAAGTGTCATAAACTGAATTTACGAATGTAATGTGTGTTTGACCAGATGGCTGGCAAACCCCAACAGACTCCTCTTATAACTTGCCTAAATTATGTGTGTATTATTTTAATATATTTTTGTTGGCAAGATAAAACAAAGTAAAATAGAACAAACCAAACCACACCAGGAAACCAAACAACGAAACAAGAACAAGGAAAAGAAGTACAACAAACAAATGAACAAAGAACAACAACAACAACAACAACAATAAACTTGCCATGATCTACAGAATGCTCTCCAACTTCTCTTCCTGGCATTTGTGCACAGTTCTAATTTTTATGTGAATCCGGGTGCTACTGGTAACAATTCTGCCCTATATCTTGCTGGACAACATAGCTACATTTTCTAAATGCACTACTCTTACATGTCCTATTCTCACTTCTTTACATATGCTTCCATATGTAAAGAAATAATCAAATCAAGTAATCTATCATCTTATGTCCACCTCCTTCTGAATTCTGACAATTTTTCCATTTCCTCTTCTCAGAACCTGCCTTGCATAAACGGGTCATTTTTTCCTTGCCAAGTTCTGGTCACCTTGACTTTTTTATTTTTAACATGGCAAACATATCTTTTACCCATACATCTAACTTCACTCTTTTCCTCGAAAATCATATGAAGAGTGAGCATTAATGCCTAGGGTCCTCCTTGTCCAGAATTGAGGTTTGCACATGGTTCATTATCTGGAGTCCTTCACATTTTATTATATCATTTGATGGAGAGAATTCCATGCAGCATTTCCTGAGAAGTTTATTTGGCAAATTTAAGAGGTGAGACTTTATTCTGAAAAAGATACAGTATTCCATTTTCAGGACCCATGAACACAGTACAACAATTCTCTCAACACTTTCCAGAATTATTTGTTGGTTTAATCCCCAGGACCTTGAGAAACAGAACAGGTGAAGATATCTACAGTAACATTGAAACTGAGAGGTGATCATATGTAGTTCTTGAAAGCTTTTTTGTATTAAAATATATTAATACACTCTTAGCATTCCAAAAGCATTCAATTGTTTTAATATTTTGCACTGGATATGGGCATCAATGATGTTGGTAATATTTTACTCTTAATAGTGAATGTCAGCAATACCTCTGGCTCTTGATTATTTTGTTGAAAAAATTTAATGCTTTTCATTAAGTTCTGGTGTTTCCAGAAATGTACCATGTGCTAATGAGTAAACATATGTTGGATCTCCTTTTCAGAGCTTCGTCTACAATTGATAGGTAAATAGACAAATCCATATAGGATAAAGGGACTAATCCTTCACATCTGCACTAATATGACATGAAGAATTTGTTTTCTGTTTCTGACTTGTCCTTGCATCACAGGTAGGAACTATTTAATGAACATTTTTAGTCTTATTCATCCTAACTTTGAAGAGTTTTTCATTTCATAGATTACCAAGAAAATGTTCTTCACTTTCCATGAGGGAATATTTGTACCAAAAAATCTAAAAGTCATATCCTCTGTTGAAGAAGAGAGTTCTTATAGATCCTCATAGGCTGTGTGTCTGCTGCTATACTTAGAGCGATACGCAACCTAGGTTCATAATTCTGCTGGAGTGATTTTGCTTGTGTAAGGTTTCCAGTGGGTCACCAAAGGTTCCTGATTTCAAGAGAGGAGTGTGTCCAACATGCACCAAATAAGGAATTCTATAGTTATTTTAATCCATCACTATGTATCTTTTTATCCGGTGGGTTTCCTATCAACAACCTATTAGTTTTCTGTGTCTGCTTTATTTAATGAAGCCCAACATCAGGTAACATTTGACACCCCAAGGTAGTAAAGTTGTCTGAGTATACTCTGAGATTTCAAAATGTTCCTATAGTAGCAAATCACTATATTCCATGACAAAGGAAGAGAGCAGACTGAGTTCATATTGAGAACAATCGGAACCCCTGTTAGCATATCTACCCTATCTATCAACATCCAGACATATACATCAAAGTAGGCTTTCTGATAGTAATATGAAACCAAGAGAAACAGTTTCCATTATCTCCTATTTCTACAAATATATTTGAAGAACAGATGGTCAGGCCTAGCAATCTAAATACTACATAAACTGACTTTTGTGTATTATTGTTTTTTAACTTCTCTTCAACTTCAAATTCCTGTCACCATTCTAACCTATATACAAGTCAACATTCATGGATTTTTCTTATTATTCATATATGCTTAGCCTTTTACTTTGATTGTCTTATCATTAACAGGTTACAGTTTATTCATTGAAACTAGGTGGGGCTTACTTGATAGACACACAATCAAACTCCATCTGTATCTCTCACAAGAATCTGACAATTACCCCAAGAAAGGATAAAATAGTATGGTCATTGAGCCTATCTGCAATTAATTAATAATTAAGAAAACTCTTGTATGGTGGCCTCGGCTTGTGAGGCTGTGTTAGACATCCTTGTCACATCTGATCATTCCCTTCTTCACCATCTGACTTTGCTAATTGGTTTCAAGTTGTCCCCTATCTCCAGGATCAGAATCAGAAGTCCTTCGCAGGGCTTTCATATCTGGCCTGAAGCGAGTTACCACTGACCTTTTCTGAGATGGATCTTTGTCAAATATACAGAATGACCCTATGCTGTGGAAAAGAAGACAAGATGTTCCCTTTTTGGAATGAAGAGAACTAGTTAATCTATTCAGTCAACCAACCACCCAGAGATTATTCCAGGCCTAACACCCAGATTTGGAAATAGAGAATAAATGAATGGGTATTGAGTGAAATTTTACCAGGCAATCCATCAGAGAAATCACTTGAAAAAGCCTGTACTTAAATATTCATCTCTGCACACTTAGTCCTCCAAAATACACAACCATTATTACAGTATATTTTTGCATTGGTATTAAAAATGTTGATAATATCTGAATAGTAATGTTTAATGTGACCATCAGGACTGCAGAGCTCATCTGCTTTATCTTTTGAAACAGTCCTCATTAATATTAATATTAATATTTCTGGAAACAAGCTGTATTTAAATAAGAATTTATATAGATTACATAACATTGAAAGTGGAAGGGAAAAGAAAACCAAAAGATCAGATTGTTCCTTTACATGGAACTGGGCTGCAGCTCATTTTGAGCTGACAGTTAGCCACAAGTCCAATGGCACCAGCTTGAGTTTTGTTCCCTCATTGTACGTTTAACTGATTCCAGGCTGGTCTCATCCTTCATGTATCAGCATCCCCTCACTGGTATACATCTGCCTAAAAAGAGTGGCCTAGTGGTGAGCTAATGTCCATGACTTCTCTGGAAATGTGGCCCTTTCTGAATTCTGTCTACCTGGTCAGACACCAGGGGTTCTTTTTATGGCCAGAGACTCCATCTAATGACATAGATGGGGCAGGTACCCATACTCTTGTTCACCTGGGCTGTTCAAATGGTGATACTCTTCGAGGGCAGGGGTCCCTCTGTCAAGGGAGTCCCAAGGAACTTTTGGTCAGACATAGCCTCTGGGGGTTCTTGTCTTGTTTGAAACCCAGTTATTGCTTTGTTTCAGGGTAGGAACTGTCAGGGATTACTGATTCAAGACATGGCTTTTTTCAGTTTATTGCATGAAGGAGTTACACTAATCCAAGTTAAAAGTGGACCATAAATTATTACATTATACAAGCTGTGAGGTTTCTAAACTTGTTACAAGGGACAAAAGGGAAATTATACTCATTGCAAGGAAACCCTCACTTAAGCTTCAGAGAGCCACAAGCAGTTCAAATCCATGATTCTTCAGCTGATCGTCCTTAGCCAGTCCAATTTCTATCAGGAACTGGCATATATTATTGGACTGGTCATCTCGTAGCTTAATTATTTCTCTATATTCTGCATGTTTAATTACAGTACCATTGCAAGCAAATTTCTTCTAAAATGCCCTCAGTAGTTTTTTTTAATTTTATTAGATATATCTCTTTACTTACATTTCAAATGTTATTCCCTCTCTGAGTTTTCTATCAATAAGCCCCCATCTCCTCCCCTCCCCTCCCCTATAAGGGCATTCCCTCTATACATCGTCCTTATTGCCCACACCCTCATATTCCCCTGCACTGAGGTTCCCACATTGCCAGAACCAAGGACTTCCCCTTCCCCTGGCGCCCAAACAAGGTTATTCTCTACTACATATGCAGTTGGAGCCCTGGTTCAGTCCATATATAGTTTTTTGGTAGTGGTTTAGACACTGGAAGCTCTGGTGCATTGGCATTATTGTTCTTATTGGGGTGTAGGCTTCTTCAACTCTTTCAATCCTTCCTCTAAATTCCCCCAAGGGCATCCTGCTCTCATTACAGTGGTTTGCTGCTTGCATTGACCCCTGTATTGAACATGCTCTTGATATGTGTCTCAGGAGAGATCTATATCTGGCCCCTTTCAGCATGAATTTTTTAGCTTCATCAATCTTACCTAGTTTTGGTAGCTGTAAATATATGGGACACATGTTGGGCAGGCTCTGAATGGCCATTCCTTCAGTCACTGCTCTACACTTTACTTCCACATACCCTCCTATGGATAATTTGTTCCCCGTTTTAAGAAGGAGGAGGAACATCCATATTTTGGTCATCCTTCTTCTTGAGCTATCCTGTTGCATCTTGGATAATTCGAGATTTTTGGCTAATATCCATTTAACAATGCTTGCATACCAAGTGTGATTTTCTGTGATGAAGGTACCTCACTCAGAATGATACTTTCTAGTTCATTCCATTTGCCTATGAATTTCATAAAGTCATTGGAGCTTAAGTAGTACTCCATTGTGTAGATGTACCATATTTTTTAATTAATTCTCTATTGAAGGGCTTCTGGCTTCTTTCCAGCTTCTGCCTGTTATAAATAAGGCTGCTATGAACATAGTGGAGCATGAGACTTTGTTGTATATTAGAGCATGTTTTAAGAATATGCCCAAGGGAAGTATAGCTGGGTCCTCAATAAGTGAAATGTCCAACCTCCAGAATGATTTCCAGAGTGTTTATATCAGTTTGCAATCCTACCAACAATGAAGGAGTGCTCCTCTTTCTCCACATCTTGGCCAGCATCTGCTGTCATCTGAGTTTTTGATCTTAGACACTGACAGGTGTGAGGTGGAATCTCAGGGTTGTTATGATTTGCAGTTCCCTGATGACTAAGGATGTTGAATGCTTCTTTAGGAGATTTTTGGCCATTTGATAATCCTCAGCTGAGAATGTTTTCTTTAGGTGTGTACCATTTTAATAGTTTTTTTGGCTCTCTTGAGTCTAATTTCTTGAGTTCTTTGTATATTTTGGATGTGAGCCATCTATCAGATGTAGGATTGGTAAAGATCCTTTCCCAATCTATTGGCTGCCATTTTGTCCTAACAACAGTGTCTTTTGCCTTACTGAAGCTTTGCAGTTTTCTGAGGTCACATTTGTCAATTATTGATCTTAGAAGATAAGCCATTGGTGTTTTGTTCAGGAAATATTCCCCAGTGCCCATGTGTTCAAGAATGTTCCCCACTTTTTCTTCTAATAGTTTGAGACTATCTGGTTTGATATGTAGTTCCTTGATCCACTTGGACTGAAGTTTTGCACCTGGTGATATGAATGAATCAATTTGCAATCTCCTACATGCTGTCCCTCAGTTAACCAGCACCATTTGTTGAAAATGCTATCTTTCTTCCATTGGATGGTTTTAGCTTCTTTTTCAAAGATCAAGTGACCATAGGTGTGTGGGTTGATTTCTGGGTCTTCAATTATCTTATACTTATCTATCTGTATGTTGCTGTACCAATACCATGCAGGTTTTATGACTATTGCTCTGTAATACTGCCTAAAGTCAGGGATGTTGAGTCCCTCAGAAGTTCTTTTATTACTGAGGATAATGTTCACTCTCCTGCTTTTTTTTTTATTCCAGATGAATTTGCATTACTCTTTCTATCTATATAAAGAATACATATAAATCACACTGATCTTTCACTTGCTTGGTTAAAGTCACATCAAGATATTTTATATTATTTGGGACTATTGTGAACGGTGTCATTTCCCTAATTTCTTTCTCAGCCTTTTTATCCTTTGAGTAGAGTAGAGGAAGGCTAGTGATTTCTTTGAGTCAATTTTATACCCTGACACTTTGGAGAAATTGTTTAACTAGTTTCTTTTCGTTGTAATCATCAGTGACCCCTTGGACAGGTATAAGGGTCTTTTTGTTTCTCTGTTGAATTCTAATGTGGAAATCATCCTCAGTGCCAGCAGGTAGCAGGTCATCACCCTTACTTGCATCATCAAACGGGTCGAAAGAGTGGAGGTTATGGATAGCAGACATACAATATGATTTCTTTTCCTTTGTGGAAATGGCCCGCTGAAAGCAGTTGTGGGAGAAGGCAGACTGGGGTAGAGGTTGGCGGGTGGGGCATAGAGTTGGGAAGCAGGGTATTTGAGGGGCAGGCATCTGAGTCCTCTGCAGCAGCTCAGTGACTAGGACCCATAATTATTATTGATAAAATTGAGGTTTTGTAGACTCCCAACATAGGTAGATACTGTTTTCTGACTCTTGTCTATTTTTCATAAAGTTATCAAAATACACATTTAAGAGTGGAAGACAAACACTTTACATCTGCTTGGTCATAGAGTCACTGGAAAACACTTTTTGGTATTTCTTTTTTCTTTTTGAAATAAGTCTGTGCCTTTCTTCCTTCCTTCCTTCCTTCCTTCCTTCCTTCCTTTCTTGATGATTTTCTATAGATACTGTTTTTAAAATTTTTTTTAAATATAGTTTTATTTTAATTAATATTTCAAACGTTATTCCCTTTCCTGGTTACCTAATCCATATCCTACCTGCTACCCATCTCATTTTTCATCCACCTTCTTCTATGAGGCTATTCCCACTTTCAAAAACCCCAAACCCTTCCGTCCTCTCAATCCTGACATTCCTCTGCATTGGGACTTACAACTTTGGCAGGACCAAGGGATTCTCCTCCCATTGGTGCCCAAAAGTCATAAAGAATTCCAAATAGATAGGACCAGAAAAGAAAATCCTCACATCACAAAATAGTCAAAACCCTAACTGCACAAAACAAAGAAAAATATTTAAAGCAGTAAGGGAAATTTGTAAAGTAGCCTTCAAAGGCAGACCTATAAGAATTACACCAGACTTCTCACCAGAGACTATGAAAGCCATGACATCCTAGGCAGATGTGATCCAGAGGCTAAGAAAAAACAAATGCCAGCCCAGGCAAAGCTCTCAATTAACATAGATAGAGAAAACAAGATATTCCAAGAGAAAACCAAATATGCACCATAACTTTCTACAAATCCAGCCCTACTAAAGGTAATAGATGGAAAACTCCAACACAGGGAGGAAAACTACACCCTAGAAGAAGCAATAAACTAATCTTCTTGCAACAAAACCATAAGAAGAGAGTCACACAAACATATTTCCACCTCTAACAAGGAAAATAACAGGAAGGAACAATGACTATTTCTTAATATTTCCTAAGATCAATGGACCAATTCCCCAGTAAAACGATATAGACTAACAGACAGGATATGTAAAGAAGACCCAGCATTTTGCTGAATACAGGAAACTACCTGAGAGTAAAAGACTGGAAACAACTTTCCACACAAATGGTCCAAAGAAACAAGCTGGAGTAGCCTTTCCAATATCAAATAAAATCGAGGTCCAACCAAAAGAAATGAATGACATTTCATATTAATCAAAAAAATTCACCAAGTTGAACTCTCAGTCTTGAATATGTTCCATATGCAAGGCCACCTACATTCATAAAGGAAACCTTAATAAACCTCTTACCAACCATTATACCTCACACCATAATAGAGGGAGACTTCAACATCCTACTCTCATCAATGGTGAGATAATGGAAACAGAGGCTAAACAGAAACATATAGAAATTAAGAAGTGATGAACCAAATGAATTTAAAAGATATCTATAGAACATTTCATTCTAAAATAAAATAATATACTATTTTCTCAGTCCGTCATAGTACCTTCTCCAGAATAGCCCATATACAAAAAAGGACTCAAAATATACAGGAAGACATACATAATCACATGCACACTGTAAGATCACCATGGACTAAGGCTGGTTTTCATAAACAACAAAAATGACAGAAAGCCCACATATACATGGAAGTTGAACAAAGCTCCACTCAATGATAATTTTGTCAGGGAAGAAATAATGAAAGAAATTAAAGATGTTTTGGAAATTAATGAACAGGAAGAAACAGCATACCCAAACTTATGGAACATTATGAAAACAGTGCTAGGAGAAAAACTCATAGATCTGAGTGCCTTGAAATAGGAACATGAGAGAGCAAACATTAGCAGCTTGACAGCACATCTAAAAACTCTAGTACAAATAGAAACAGATACACCCCAGAGGAGTAGAAAGCAAGAATTAATCAAATTCATGGCAGACATCAACCAAGTAGAAACAAAAAGTACTATACAAAGAATCAACATAATCAGTAGCTAGCTCTTTGAGAAAATCAACAAGATAGATAAACCCTTAGTCAGCCTAACCAGAGGGCACAGAGAGTGTATCCAAATTAACAAAATCAGAAATGAAGAGGGAGACATATCAACACAATCTGAGGGAATTCAGAAAACCGTCAGATCATACTACAAAAACCTATATTCACCAAACTGGAAAATATGAATGAAATGGCTAATTTTCTAGACAGATTCCAGGTCCCAAAGTTAAATCAGGTTTAGATAAACCATCTAAGCTGTCTGATAATTTCTAAAGAGCTTCCAGGGACTAAGCCACTACCTAAAGACTATACATGGACTGACCCTGGACTCTGACCCCATAGGTAGCAATGAATATCCTAGTAAGAGCACCAGTGGAAGGGGAAGCCCTGGGTCCTGCTAAGACTGAACCCCCAGTGAACTAGTCTATGGGGGGAGGGCGGCAATGGGGGGAGGGTTGGGAGGGGAACACCCATAAGGAAGGGGAGGGGGGAGGGGGATGTTTGCCCGGAAACCGGGAAAGGGAATAACACTCGAAATGTATATAAGAAATACCCAAGTTAATAAAAAAAAAAAAAAAGAAACCTATCATGACTAAAAGAAGGCTGTCTAATCTCGGTAAGATACAAGGCCAGTTCTTGTTTTCTGCCATCAGCTTTAATAAACTCATTAACCCGTGTGATGATAAAAAAAAAAGAATAAAGATAAAAGTACCTTAAAATATACTAAATTTATTTAATGATGCTAATCTTGAATTTAAATTATATGAGCAAGAATCGAAGGTCAATGAGATAGGACACATTTATAATGAGAAATTTTGTATATATAGAATATATACAATGCACATAGTTTCATTAACTCACATCAATAAACCTTAGAAGAATGCTCCTTAAGATCAGCTATTAGGGATCTAATATGTTGTGGTCCCATACCCGGCCTGATATTCCCCTGTCTTTTTCACAGTTAATGTAATGTGAATATAGTGATACACACATATAATCAAAGAATTTAGGAGGATCACACATTTGAGATGATTTGTGACCTGTATATGTGCATTTATATGTCTAATGTTTTTTATATATTAACATTATATACATGTATATACTCCTACTTATAAAATATATTTAACATATTTATAAATTATGTAAGCCTTTATAAAAATTTTGTTCTGGTCTGACATTGAATCTAACAAATACTAAAAATCTACGAATGATCTTCTAAGAAAAAGGGAATGCCTGTTTGACTCATTCCCAGTTGTTTTTCTGTTGCACAGTTGCACGCTGTATCCTGTTGGGATGTTGGCTGTGGTCCATAAGTTCTTTCAGTACTCATGTTAGAAAGTGCTCTGTGAGATGTGAAACCTGGGGAAAAAAAAGAAATATAAGCACTTATTTAAATCTTCCAACCAAAAGAAGCACAGGACCAGATGGGTTTAGGGCAGAATTCTAATAGACTTTCTGGAAACCCTCATACCAATACCGCCCAAACTATTACACAAAATAGAAACAAAAGAATCACCACCCAATTCCTTCATTCAAGCCACAATTATGCTTATACTTAAACCAGAGAAAGACTCATAAATGAAAGAGATCTTCAGACAAATTCCCCTTACGAGTATTCATGCAAAAATACTCCATAAAATTCTTGCAAACTGAATCCCAGAAAACAGCCCAATCTTATTGATTACTCCCCAAACGTAGGGTAGCCCTTGTCTAGTGATTTTATTCTATTTAAAGTTAAAATACAGTGAATTAGAACATAGGAAAATGTAGTTAGTTCACATATGACCATTCTATCTTAAATATAGTGCATAGGTCTAGCTATGTTCTACAAATTTTCGCATGACATCAGTAAATAAGGAAATTTACTGTATTTACATGGTTGTTCTCTCATTCTAGAGTGCTACTTTTTAAACAATATTGTTGTTTGCCTTTTTAGACTGTATTAACATTCATTGACTTTATTTCATCACATTCAATACATTTTTTCTCTTGCTTCTCTTCATGTGCTTTTATTATACTTGTTCTTTCAAATTTAATTTCTTTCATATTCAGTCAAGTAATCAGTAGATCCCTCTTATCAACTTTCCTCATAATAGTCCACTATTCAGGTAACTATCTACAGGCTGATTCAGAAAATTTCTATCTCTGTGTATTAAAGTTAGACCTGAAGTTTTTCCTCTGTTATATCAAACTTTCTTCAGCAATTTACATTTATATACTTTTTATATCTTTGAATGGGAAATTTCTCACAATTATAACATGTTTTCTTTTTCAAGCTTAGTCTCTTTGCAACAACATAGTCAAAGTTAGTGATGACATGTAATCTTTTGTTTGAATCAATTTAACTGTAAGTCTGAGGTTCATAGATCCTGGCTCTTTGCCGTAAGAAAAGGTGATACTTTTTTCTTAAATAAGCTTTCTCCAGGGAGCCTTATCAGATTACACTGCATAAATTACACTTAGCAAGATGCAGACAACCAGGGAGATGTCTTAATCCCCTTCTTTTTCAGGCTTCCTTTGTTAGTGTATATTTACAAGTGTGCTGTGTCCAAAGACAAGAGTGAAGTCCATAAAGCCTAGAGTTATGAGATAGCAACAAAGGTAAGAAAGTCAGTCCTTTGTTTATAGAAGGAGTTTCTAGAAAATAAGATACTTTTGTCTAGAAAATAAGACCATGTGCCCATGGGCTAAAGATGATGGTAAAGATAAAAGGTTTGAATTGCAAACTCAGTGACCTCTTCTTCATCCCAGGCTTGGATTTGTAGCTATCACATGGCATCAGTTATTCCAAAGTCATTTCGGAGCTAACTTTCAGAAAAAGTTAAGTTTTATTTTGTAATATTTGGTTGTGCCTATGCTGGAACTTCTGAGTCAGGACTGTTCTGTCTGAATCTCATTTTGCTATTGATATAGCAACCATCTTCTACGATCTATAGAATATCCTGCTTCTCTTATTAATTAAAGGTTTTCCAAGTACTCTTGTTCATAGGTGTCTATTGATAAATTTTAGTTGTACGGTTTATGTTCAAGACCAGAGTAATAAATATAAAAATAGCAGGGATCTATAATATACTTTAGTAATGATATCCTCAGAACTGTATCTGGAGCTTTGGCAGAATAGAGGACAATACATGTAAGGGCATTAAAACTCTCTATGTTGTACTACAGTTTTCTAGGTAATGGTAGCTACACCTACCAAATATACCCCTGTTTTCTGTTGTTTTCCTTTCCTGTCCCCACATTGTCTGCAGATATCCATTCATTACAAATGATCCTACCTTTCATGTTATTCCTTAGAGGACTCCTAAAACGTATTCTGGTTTCTCAGCTTGTGCCTTTCCCAAATCCCCTTGCCATTCTTCCCTACATGCAAAGTTCACATTAAAATGCTTCTGTAAACAAAGGACCTGATCATCCTCAAAGGCTTATAACCTCACATTGTTTCTAGGGAAAATAATTGAAGACTTGGATTTAACACCTGGGGTCCTGATTTTTCATATCTAACCCCTGAACACCTGATTCAAAAAGTTCAGCCCCTCACAGTGCTATTATATCAGGAGGTGTAGGATGTACTAACTTGCTGTGTCAGAATTTTCTTTTCAAATTAACTGAGAGTTCATCTATAGTAGAAAATGAAGTGTTACCATTCAGTATTCATGAGCACCAATCTCTTTAGTCAAACTTGTGTAGAGTTTTTCCAGAGCCTAACCCCTCAGGGCCCAGATACAAAGGAAAGTAATTGGGGTTTTGTAAAACCTCTTCAGGGAAGTCAGAAGATATTTTAAGTGAAACAATATATACTTAATATTTACTAGTAAATGATGAATATTTCAAACTCTCAAATCTCTTAGTCCCGTACATTTTGTATTGATATTCATAGCATTCATGGTATTTTAGTATTATTTTTTTCTGTCAGATAAAACACTCAATGTGCATTATCCATACTTACACTCTTAATAGTTGTATTTTAGTTTTGTGATTTCTAAATATTTCCTGGTGGTAGGGATACACATTTAAGGGGAGTAGATAAACTCTTTGTATATACGTGGCGATACATTCAAGAAATTAAAATTCAGAGCTGACCTGGTCCCACAGCTCAGTATACTCAGATTCCATGTGAGAGAGTATTGGACTCTCAGAAGTGCACAGGGGAGATGACCACTTCTGCTCACATTCCTGGCCCAAGAGGAAGTAGCATGAATCTTTCTGGATACAGGAACCTAGGAGCAATTAGGCACAGGTTGTCTCCAGTTAATGCCTGTGCCTGGTTCTGAAAGCCAGTCTCCAGGAGTACTGACAAGCCTGAAAGCAGAGGTAGGACCACCACTTCTTCTCTGAGGGACCAGCCTGGACACCTCAGAACACAGAAATTGAAAATCAGTCTGGAAAAGGAACCCTCCACATTTTGCTTTCTCTAAGAGCTGACGTTGTTACACATCTCTGTACACAGATCCTCTGGGGAGAGAGCTGACTCTTCAAAGTGGGAACAATCCTGAGAGCACAGGTGACACCACCACTTTTACCCCCTTTTCTGGACCTAGAGGAATCAGCCTGGAGGCATTTGGACAGAGGCTCCAAACAACAGTCTTGGACAAGATACTTCTGGTTTCTGCCTGAGCCCAGATCTGACACTGACACAATTCTCTATACCCAGATCTCACTGGATAAAGTCAGTCTACAGGAGTGCTAAAATAGAGGCTTACATGAGTGTCAAGCTATATTAAGAGATAACAAGATCAGCTAACATCAGAGATAACCAGATGGCATGAGGCGGGTTAGTAACCTAAAGAACACAAATGAATATTACTTGAGAACATCAGAACACAGTTCTCCCACCAGAGCAAATATTAGATAACCCAACACACCAGAAAAGCAAGATTTGTATTTAAAATCACATCTCATGATGAAGATAGAGGACTTTAAGTAGAACAGAAATGACTCTCATAAAAATAAAAATACAGGACAACACAGGTAAACAAGTAGAAGCCCTTAAAGAGAAAACACAAAAATCCTTTAAGGAATAGGAAAACAGCCAAACAGGTGAAGGAACTGAAGAAAACCATACAGGATTTATAAATAGAAATAGAAACAATAAAGAAAACACCCAGGAGACAATCCTGGATGTAGAAATCCTAGGAAAGAGATCAGGACACATAGGTGCAAACATCAGGAACAGAATTCAAGATAGAAGACAGAATCTCAGGGGCAGAATATACCTTAGAAAACATTGACACAACCTTCAAAGATAATGTAAAATACTAAATCTACTAACCCAAAACATCCCGGAAATTCAGGACATAATAATAAGAGCCACAAGTGTCTTTAACAAAAGTATAGGAAAAATCTTTCCTAAACTAAAGAAAGATGTCCATAAACATACAAGAAGACAACAGAACTCCAAATAGATTGGACCAGAAAAGAAATTCCTCTCTTCACATAATAATCAAAACAGCGAATGCACAAAACAAAGAAACATTAAAAGCAGTAAGGCAATAAGGTCAAGTAACATATGAAGGCAGACCTATCAGAATTACACCAGACATCTCAGTAGTGATTATGAAAGCCAGAAGTTCCTGGGCATATATCATGCAGACCCTAAGAGAAGACAAAAGCCAGATCTGGCTACTTTTTCCAGAAAAATTTTCAATTATCATAGATTGAGAAACCAAAATATTCCAAGAGAAAACCAAATTTATTCAATATCTATCCACAAATCACACTCTACAAAGAATAATAGCTGGAAAACTCTGACACAAGGTGGGAAACTTCATCCTCGGGAAATCTAGAGAATAAACTCCTTGCAACATACCCAAAAGAAGAGAGTCACACAAACATAATTCCACTTCTAACAACACACATAACAGGAGACAGCAATCTTTATTTTATAATATCTCTGAACATAAATGGACTAAATTTCCCAATAAAAAGACATAGACTAACCATCTGCATATTAAGAGACACAACATTCTGATGCATACAGAAAACATACCTCAGTGACAAAGACATATAGTACCTCAGAGTAAAAGGCAGGCAAACAATTTTCCTAGCAAGTAATCCCAAGAAACAAGCTGGAGTAGCCATTCTAATATTCAATAAAATATAATTTCAACCAAAGTTATCAGAAAAGATAAGGAAGGACCCTTCATATTCATCAAAGGAAAAATCCACTAAGATAAACTCTAAGTCCTGAATATCTTTGCTCCAGACGAAAGGGCATCTATATTCATAAAAGAAAACTTTGTAAAGCTTAAAGCACACGTTGCCCACATTGTGAGGACAAAAAATAGTTTGAGACTTCAACACACCACTCCCAGCAATGGACAGATCATGGAAACAGAAACTAAACAGAGAGATAGAAAAACTAACAAAAGTTATGAAGCAAATGGATTCAAAAGATATCTACAACACTTTTCATCCTAACAGAAAATGATATCCTTTTTTTCTTAGCACCTCATAGTACCTTCTCCAAAATTGATCATATAATTGGTGATAAAACAGGACTCAACTGATACAAGATGATTGAAGTAATGCCATGCATCCTTTCAAATAACCATGGATTAAGAATTTTTTAAATAACAACAAAAACAACAGAAAGCCTACGTTCACATGGAACCTGAGTAATGTTATACTCAATGATAACTTTGTGAAGAAATTATAAACTTTTTAGAATTTAATGAAAATGAATGTACAACATACCCAAACATGGGACACAATGAAAGAAGTAAAAAGAGGAAAACTCATAGCTCAATGTGCCTCTAAAAAATAGAAAAAGTGGGGTTGGGGATTTAGCCCAGTGGTAGAGCACTTGCCTAGCAAGCACAAGACCCTGATTTCAGTCCCCAACTCTGAAAAAGAGAAAAAAAATACAAAAAGTTTACACTAGTGGCTTGACAGAACACATAAAAGCTCTAGAACAAAAAGAAGTCAATACACCCAAGAAGAGTAGAAGGCAGGTAATAATCATCATCAGTTTCAAATACACCAAGTAGAAGCACAAAGGACTTTACAAAGAATCAACAAAACCAGGAGCTGGTTCTTTGAGAAAATGAACAAGAGAGATAAACCCTTAGCCAGACTAACCAGAGCTCAAAGAGAGAGTATCCAAATTAACAAAATCAGAAATGAAAGTGAGACTTAACAGAAACTGAAGAAATTTATAAATCATCAGATCCTACTGCAAAAGCCTATATTCAACAAAATTGGAAACTCTGGATGAAATTGACAATATTCTACACAGATACAAGATACCAAAGTTAAATCAGGATCAAATAAAGCATCTAAGCAGTTCCATAACTAAGAAAGTAATAGAAGCAGGTATTAAGAATGTCCCAACAGAAAAGCCCAGGACCAGGTATGCTTAGTGCAAAATACTCTCAGACCTTCATTGAATAACTCATACCAATACTGTTCGAACTACTCCAAAAAATAGAAACTGAAGCAACATTATATATTCATACTATGAAGCCACAATTACGCTTATAACTAAAACACACAAAGACACAAGAACTTCAGGCCAATTTGCTTTATGAATACTGATGTAAAAGTACTCAAATAATTTCATAGGCAAATGGAATGAACTCTAAAATATCATCCTGAGTGAGGTTACTCAATCACAAATCACAATCAGTATTAATTCTCAGTACTGGTGTTCATGTGTGACTGTTGATAAGTTTTGGCTGTATGGTTTAAGTGATCTACAAAACACTTTATTTGTGATTTGCTCAAAAATGAAGCTGGAGCTTTGGCAGAACCAAGGACACTCTATCTAAGGGGATTAAAATTGTCTTCTCTGTGCTATAGTTTTCTGGGAAATGCTAAATACACCTACCAAATATACCCCTGATTTCTGTTGTTTTTTTTCCTTTCCTGTCTTCCTACCATCTCCAGATCTCCTTCCATACCCAAACAATCTTTCCTTCCTTTTTCTTTTTTTCCATCTTTATTAACTTGAGTATTTCTTATTTACATTTTGATTGTTATTCCCCTTCCCTGTTTCCAGGCCAACATCCACCTAACCCCTCCCACTCGCTTCTGTATGGGTGTTCCCCTCCCTACCTTCCCCCATTACCACAGTCCCCCAAACACTCACGTTCACTGGGGTCCAGTCTTGGCAAGACCAAGGGCTTCCCCTTCCACTGGTGCTCTTACTAGGCTATTCATTGCTACCTATGAGGTTGGAGCCCAGGGTCAGTCCATGTATAGTCTTTGGGTAGTGGCTTAGACCTGGCAGCTCTGGTTGGTTGGTCTTGTTGTTCTTATGGGGTCTCAAGCCTCTTCATGCTCTTTCAGTCCATTCTAAGATTCCTTCAACGAGGGTCCTGTTCTCATTTCAGTGGTTTGCTGCTGCCATTAGCCTATGTATTTGCTGTATTCCGGCTGTGTCTCTCAGGAGAGATCGACATCCGGTTCCTGTCGGCCTGCACTTCTTTGATATAACAATCTTATGTCATTGGGTGGCTGTATATGTATGGGCCACATGTGGGTCAGGCTCTGAATGGATGTTCCTTCTGCCTCTGTTTTAAAGTTTGCCTGCCTATTCCCTCCCAAGGGTATTCGTTTTCCCCTTTTAAAGAAAGAGTGAATCATTTGCATTTTGGTCATCCTTCTTGATGTTCATGTGTTTAGTGTATATAGGGTAATTCAAGTATTTGGGCTAATAGCCACTTATCAATGAGTATATACAATATCTGTTTTTCTGTGATTGAATTACCTCACTCAGGATATTTTCCAGTTCCATCCATTTACCTATGAATTTCATAACGTAATTTTTTTTCTGATAGCTGAGTAATATTCCATTGTGTAGATGTATCATATATTCTGTATCTATTCCTCTGTTAAGGGCATCTGGGTTCTTTCTAGATTCTGGCTATTATAAATAAGGATTCTATGAACATAGTGGAGCATGTGTCTCTCTTCTATGTTCCACCATCTTTTGGGTATATGCCCAAGTGTAGTATAGCTAGGTCCTCAGGAAGTTCAATGTCCAATTTTCTGAGGAACCTCCAGACTGTTTTCCAGAATGGTTGTACCAGTATGCAATCCCACCAACAATGGAGGAGTGTTCCTCTTTCAGCACATCCTTGCCAGAATTTGGTGTCACCTGTGTTTTCAATGGTTTGCTGCTGCCATTAGCCTATGAATTTGCTGTATTCCAGCTGTGTCTCTCAGGAGAGATCTACTTCCGGTTCCTTAGCCATTCTCACTGGTGTGAGGTGAAATCTCAGGGTTGTTTTGATTTGCATTTCCATTATGACTAAAGATGTTGAACATTTCTTTAGATGTTTCTCAGCCATTCGGTTTTCCTCAGCTGTGAATTCTTTGTTTAGCACTGAACACCATCTTTTAATAGGGTTAGTTTTCTCCTTGTGTTCTTTGTATATTTTGAATATAAGCCCTCTGTCAGTTGTAGGATTGGTAAAGATCTTTCTGAATCCGTTGGTTGTCGTTCTGTCCCAACAACAGTGTCCTTTGTTTTATAGAAGCTTTGCAATTTTATTAGATCACATTTGTTGATTATTGATCTTAGAGCATAAGCCTTTGGTGTTCTGTTCAGGAAATTTTCTCCAGTGCCCAGATGTTCGAGATGCTTCCCCACATTTTCTTCTATTAGTTTGAGTGTATCTGGTTTGATATGGAGTCCCTTCATCCACTTGTACTTAAGCTTTGTACAGGGTGATGAGTATGGATCAATCTGCATTCTTCTACATGCTGACCTCCAGTTGAAAAAGCACCATTTGCTGAAAATGCTATCTTTTTTCCATTGGATGATTTTGGACCCTTTGTCAAAAATCATGTGACCATAGGTGTGTGTGTGTGTGTGTGTGTTTATTTCTGGGTCTTCAATTCTATTCCACTGGTCTATCTGTCTGTCTCTGTACAAATACCATGCAGTTTTTATCACTATTGCTCTGTAATACTGCTTGAGTTCAGGGATATTGATTTCCCCAGAGGTCCTTTTATTGTTGAGGATTGTTTTAGCTATCCTGGGTTTTTTGATATCCCAGATGAATTTGCAAATTGTTCTGTCTAACACTTTGAAGAATTGTTTTGGTATTTCGATGGGGATTGCATTGAATCTGTAGATCTCTTTTGTTAAAATGCTCATTCTTACTACATTATTCTAGCCAATCCCTGAGCATTGAAGTTCTTTCCATCTTCTGAGATCTTCTTCAATTTCTTTCTCCATAGGCTTGAAGTTCTTATCATTTAGATCTTTCACTTGCTTGGTTAAAGTCACACCAAGTTATTCTATATTATTTGGGACTATTATGGAGGGTGTCATTTACCTAATTTCTTTTTCGGCTTGTTTCTCTTTTGTGTAGAAGAAGGCTACTGAATTATTTGAGTTAAATGTATACCCAGCCACTTTGCTGAAGGTGTTTATCAGGTTTAGAACTTCTCTGGTGGAACTTTTGAGATCACTTAAATATACTATCATTTCATCTGCAAATAGGCTTATTTTGACTTCTTCTTTTACAATCTGTATCCCCTTGATCTCCTTTTGTTGTCTGATTGCTCTGGCTAGAACTTCAAGAACTATATTGAATAACTAGGGAGACCTTGGGCAACCTTTTCTTTTTTTTTTTTTTTAAGATACCAAGTAGTGCTAATCTTTTTTTTAAAGATTTATTTATTTATCATATACAAGTACACTGTAGCTGTCTTCAGATACACCAGAAGAGGGCATCAGATCCCATTACAGATGGTTGTGAGCCACCATGTGGTTGCTGGGAATTGAACTCATGACCTCTGGAAGAGCAGTCGGTGCTCTTAACCGCTGAGCCATCTCTCCAGCCCCTTGGGCAACCTTTTCTAGTCCCTGATATTCATGGGATTGTTTCAAGTTTCTCTCCATTTAGTTAAATGTTAGCTACTGGTTTGCTGTATATGGCTTTTGTTATGTTTAGGTATTGGACTTGAATTCCTATGCTTTCCAGGACTTTAATCATGAAGAGCTTTTGAATTTTGTCAAATGCTTTCTCAACATCTAATGAAATGATCATGTGGTTTTTATCTTTCAGTTTGTTTATATAATGGATTATGTTGATGGTTTTCTGTATATTAAGCCATCCCTGCATACCTGGGATGAAGTCTACTTGATCATGGTGGGTGATTGTTTTGATGTGCTCTTGGATTCGGTTTGCCAGAATTATATTGGGTATATTTGCATCAATATTCATAAGAAAATTGTCTGAAATTCTCTTACATTGTTGGGTCTTTGTGAGGTTTAGGTATAAGAGTAATTGTGACTTCATAGAAGGAATTGGTAGCACTCAGTCTTTTTCAATTTTCTGGAATAGTTTGGATATTATTGGTATGAGGTCTTCTATGAAAGTCTGAAAAAATTCTGCATTGAACCCATCTGGACCTGGGCTCATTTTGATTGGGAGACATTTCATGCCTGCTTCTTTTTCTTTAGGAGTTATGGGGTTGTTTAAATGGTTTATCTGTTCCTGATTTAACGTTGGTACCTGGTATCTGTCTAGGAAATTGTCCATTTCCTGCACATTTTCAAGTTTTGTTGAATATAGGCTTTTGTAGTAGGATCTGATGATTTTTTTAATGTCCTCTGATTCTGTAGTTATACCTCCCTTTTCATTTTGTATTTTCTTAATTTGTACACACTTTCTGTGTCCTCTCGTTAGTCTGGCTAAGGGTTTGTCTATCATGTTGATTTTCTCAAAAAACCAACTTCTGTTTCTATTGATTCTTTGTATGGTCCTTTTTGTTTCTATTTGGTTTATTTCAGCTCTAAGTTTGATTATTTCCTGCCTTCTACTCCTCCTGGATGTATTTGCTTCTTTTTGGTCTAGAGCTTTTATGTATGCTGTCAAGCTGCTGACATATGCTCTCTCTTGTTTCTTTCTGAAGGCACTCAGAGATATGAGATTTCCTCTTACCACAGCTTTCATTGCGTCCCATAAGTTTGAGTATGCTGTACCTTTATTTTCACTAAATTCTAAGAAGTCTTTAATTTCTTTCGTTATTTCTTCCTTGACAAGGTTATCATTGAGTAGAGCATTGTTCAACTTCCATGTATATGCGGGCTTTTTTCCCTTATTGTTATTGAAGAACAGATTTAGGCCGTGGTGGTCTGATAGGACACATGGGATTATTTCTATTTTTCTCTATTTGTTGAGACCTGTTTTATGACCAATTATATGGTCAATTTTGGAGAAAGTACCATGAGGTGGTGAGAAGAAGATATATACTCTTGTTATAGGATAGAATGTTCTATAAATATCTGTTAAATCCATTTGTTTCATGACTTCTCTTAGTCTGTCTATGTCTCTGTTTAATTTCTGTTTCCATGATCTGTCCATTGATGAGAGTGGGGTGTTGAAATCTCCTACTATTATTGTGAGAGGTGAAATGTGTGTTTTGAGTGATAGTAATATTTCTCTTACGTATGTAGGTGCCTTTCATTTGAGCATAGATATTTAAGATTGAGATTTCATCTTGGTGTATTTTTCCTTTGATGAATATGAAGTGTCCTTCCTTATCTTTTTTGATGACTTTTAATTAAAAATCGATTTTTTTCCATATTTGAATGGCTACTCCAGCTTGCTTCTTCAGACCATTTGCTTGGAAAGTTGTTTTCCAGCCTTTCACTCTGAGGTGGTGTCTGTCTTTGTGTCTGAGGTCTGTTTCCTGTAGGCAGAGGAATGCACGGTCCTCATTGCATAACCAGTTCATTAATCTATGTCTTTTTATTGGGGATTTGAGACCATTGATGTTGAGAGATATTAAGGAATAGTGATTAATGCTTCCAATAGTGATTATTGGATGTGAGGTTATGTTTGTGTTATTTTCTTCTCTTTGTTTTGTTGCCAAGACAATTAGTTTCTTGCTTTTTCTAGGGTGTAGCTTGCCTTCTTATGTTGGGCTTTGCCATTTATTATCTTTGTAGTGCTGGACTTGTAAAAAGATATTTTGTAAATTCGTTTTTTTTATAGAATATATTGGTATCTCCTTCTGTGTTAATTGAGAGTTTTGCTGGATACAGTAATCTGGGCTGTCATTTGTGTTCTCTTAGGGTCTGTATGACATCTCTCCAGGATCTTCTGCTTTCATATGCTCAGGTGAGAAGTCTGGTGTGGTTCTGATAGGTCTGCCTTTATATGTTACTTGACCTTTTTCCCTTACTGCTTTTAATATTCTTTCTTTATTTTGTGCATTTGGTGTTTTGACTATTATGTGACAGGAGGAGTTTCTTTTCTGGTCCAATCTATTTGGTGGTCTGTAGGCTTCTTGTATGTTCATGGGCATATCTTTCTTTAGGTTAGGGAAGTTTTCTTCTATGATGTTGTTGAAGATATTTACTGGTCCTTTGATCTGAGATTCTTCACTCTCTTCTATATATATTATCTTAGGTTTGATCTTCTCATTGAGTCCTGGATTTCCTGTATGTTTTGGACCAGTAGCTTTTTCCGTTTTACATTATCTTTGACAGTTGTATCGATGATTTTTATGGAATCTTCTACTCCTGAGATTCTCTCTTCTAT